>NC_135592.1:17402054-17709848 GCF_965152235.1 Eretmochelys imbricata | reverse complement strand
GTCCCTGTTAAGTGTCTTAGCTGCAAGCCCTTCCTTCAGGCTTTGGGGCTTTCCATGTTCACACCCAGCGGGAGTGGCCCCACCTACACCCAGCATGCTAGAAAGTCAACATCCACGAATGCCAGCAGAGCAGCTTGTGGCGTTCCTACCTGCTCGGGTCTGTCTGTGCTTGGGGGTCGCAAACCGGTCCCACTGAGCGACAATGATTGCGGAGATGCCCAGGACACAGACAATGGAGAGGTAGATGAGCCGAGGCTGCGGTGAGCAGTAGAATGAGTAATAGAGCCAGGGCACAAAGCTCCCCATAATCAGCAGTGCTATTCCCGAGTAATCCAACCTAGAACACAGCCACAAAGAGAAACCCAGGGTCAGTTTGGAAGTGCACTCCCCTCACTCTGGCAAGTCTAGACCCTCAGCTCCCGTTCTGGGAGCCCAACTTCTGGCTCTCCAGCTGTAGCCGTCCAGACTTTGCCACCCTGCCTACGCCTGCAGGCCTGGCCGGGGGGAGTGTGACTGGGAAGAACTGCAGCAATATACTGTGGGCGCTTCTGCTTGCATTCCAGGTGAGTTTGTGGAGCAGAGGTGAAGGAGGGTGGGTCTGTCTAGGCAGTACGGGGATGAGCAGAATTAGGTGTGTCTGTGCAGTTTTCTGACTGTTTAGTGACAGCATGGACAGGACAAACACTGGCATAGCCTCAGTGGGAAGCAGTAACTCTTAGCTCTTGTTTGCACAGGAATGCTGACAGCTTCTTTCATCCCCAAGTGCTTGCAAGTGATACGTATGGGAATCACTTCCCCACTGAAATGCAGCCAGTGCTGGGGTGAAGAGCAGCAGCTGTGTAACATCCCATGGCACATCAGGGCATTTTGGCTAAGGGCACCGCAACACAGCCTGCTCTAAAGAACACCCGCTCCCCCCCGGGACCTTAGTGCTCTGCAAAGCAGCACCTGGCAGGTAAATCCCTTTAGTAGACTGGCCTGAGCAAGGTCTGCTCCAAAAGCCTCACACATGGTGGTGTTCAGTGCCTGGAAGGCTAAGGCCAGGCTAGCTCTCCTCTAGGTCAGCCTGCTGCTAGGACACGCCTAGGAGTTAGCAGCAGCTACTGCTGAACACAGCTTTGTGGTTGTTTTGCTGTAGCCAACTCACTTTGAAAACGTCCGGGAGACCTTCTCCGAGTGGCAGTAGACTGTGTGGAAAAGCCAGGAAAAGCTGAGGCACAGCACCGCGCCAAGGAAGAACATCCCGAACACCACCTTCTCCTGAAGGGGGGCCATGAAGTACATGTTGGGCCTGAGCATGGTCAGAATCCCCAAGAAGAGGAACAACACAAAACCTGCAGCAACACACCAAAGAGTCAGCCAGCCAGCAGGAGCTACTTCCAACAGCCGCCCAAGGGAGCACCGGTGCAATGGCAGTGAGCCAGCATTTCACAGCAGACCTGGGGAAAATCAACACTCAGGGTCTCTGTTACCCCTGCCTGCCCAGGAGAGGGTGGCACAGGAGGGTCACACAGCATCAGTCCTGTTAACAGAGGAACTTGGTAGCCGCCCTGGGAACAAGAACAGGCACATGGGGGCTAGTCTGGATCTCCCTGGCAGGGCTGCAGCAGGGTGTTGCTGTGTCCAGTGCAACATGTACTCCACTCTGCTGCCTTGGAGGCCAAACCTGTTTGGGGGATAGCGGTGGGGAAGGGCCAAGCTGCCTTACTTATTCTCCAAAGACCCAGGAGCCTCTAGAGAGATGTGTGGGGCAGTGCCCTGCCACGCCATCAGTTCTGCTCCTGGGGAAGGGGCAATGAGAAGAGTCGTTTGAGGTGCTCCTTCCCCCAGAGGCCTTAGCAACACTACGTCTTGGGGCCTGGGGCCTGCATGCTCCATGTGTGCTGACGTCCGACTGCCAGGCTGGCCATTGATACGGACACCAGCTGATGTGGTTAGCATGGCCAGGTGAGTGATCTGACTTGGAATTGTTTTAACATGGCTTCAGTCTGCACCTGGCCCTCAGTGCTGGTTGCCTACCAGGAATGTTGCTGTTGTGAGCTAGTTCCCTACATCTGTGACATACTTCCCTCCCTGCTGGAGGAACTGCGAATCTGACCATCATTAGCAGCCCTGGGTACAGTGAGCCACACCTTCACCTGAAGGCCACGAGCAAGAACTGCCTCTGCCTGGGGTCCCCTGGAAAGGCCCTGACCCTCGTGCTGTCCATCTGGGAGAGCAGACTGTGACGTTGCACTCTATATGATTTTATGAAAATATGCTAATAAATGTGACTATAATGTAACTGGAATATGCTTCATGCAAAAGGTCTCTTGTAAAGGATCATTACAAAGCTTATAAACTACTGAGTGTGGTCATCCTATTTGTATAAATGCATCATTCTTGTATCTGAAACTAGAAATATGAAATAAAACGGAGGTCCTATTGTAATTATGCAAAGTGTGGGCCATTAATGGTGGTTTGGAATCTGATGGCTCCCATTGACTAGGACAATTGGTTGTAAATGGCTCTGTTTACTTGCAAGCCTTCCTGTGAATCAGGCCAGGAAGAATGAAGGCTTGGGGCCTCACAGGACATGTGACCATGTCACATGGTAATGGAATCCATCTAAAACCTGGGGCTTTTCCATTTAGAAGGAGGGGTGGGGACCCAGAGAGACAAAAGATTCCCACCTTGTGCCAAAGCTATATAAGGGGGTGGAACAGAACAAAGGAAGCTGCAGTCATGAGAAATCCCCAAGCTACCACCTGAGCTGGAATAAGGACTGTACCAGGGGAAAGGATTGGACCAAGACTAGAAAGGAATCCAGTCTGTGAAAGAAGCTTATGAGAACATCTCTGAGGGTGAGATTTATCTGTAATCGGTTTCTTAATGTATTAGACTTAGACTTGCGTGTTTTTGTTTTATTTTGCTTGGTAACTTACTTTGTTCTGTCTGTTATTACTTGGAACCACTTAAATCCTACTTTTTATACTTAATAAAATCACTTTTTGCTTATTACTGAACCCAGAGTTAGCGACTAATACCTGGGGGAGCAAACAGCTGTGCATCTCTATCAGTGTTATAGAGGGTAGACAATTTATGAGTTTACCCTGTATAAGCTTTAAACAGAGTAAAACAAATTTATTTGGGGTTTGGATCCCACTGGGAATTGGGCATTGGGTGCTAGAGACAGGAGCACTTCTCAAGCTGTTTTCAGTTAAGTCTGCAGCTTTAGGGGACATGATTCAGACCTGGGTCTGTGTTTGCAGCAGGCCAGCGTGTCTGGCTCAACAAGGCAGAGTACTGAAGTCCCAAGCTGGCGGGGAAAACGGGCTCAGAGGCAGCCTCGGCACATCAGGTGGCAGTCCCAAGGGGGTCTCTGTGACCGAACCTGTCGCACAGACATCACTCACTGTTCGCTCCCCTCACTTTGCTGAAATAGAGGCTGAGCCATGCTGCCCAGCAGCACTGACAGGGACACCGTGAGGAGGTCAGTGGCAGTTGTGCTGGCCAGGACCTTTCCAGGAGCTATCGCCTGCCTGGCGGTTACAGTTACTTGACGGCACCTCCTCCTCCAGCCAGTCCAGCTCCGAGGACACTGGATGAGCACAGCTGAGAACTGACAGATCGCTGTTGTGCCAGCTGCCAGACAATAAGCTGGTGCCCACAATAATGGGGTCTAGGAGAGCATGGACAGTCTCAGTTGGCTTAGGGGGTCAGACCCCTCTGTGCCTTGTGACACTGGGGTAAGGGAGTGGCCTGTTCTCCCCACACACAGCCCTCATCCAAAGGTCAAGTGCACCCTGGCTGCAATGACAGCAACATAATCCCTAAAATGAATCCAACTACTTGTCTGGTGCTCAGCACGGACGCCAAGCCAGGATCCCGGGCCAGACGAAGAGGAAGCAGGCTGCACACCCTGACGGGACAAGCCTTGACCCTGGCAGGGTGTGTTCTGTGCCAGGTGAGGCAAGAGCACTCCCTAGTGACGGAGAAGTACACCTGAATGGGACACTTGACTGCCCACGCAGCACAGAGTGAGATGCGGGAGGGGGGCTCTAGGGAGCAAGGATGGCTCAGCACCAAACAGCTCCCATTCTTCCACTGGGGGGACAGACATTCTTCACTGTTCTCAATGGAAGCAGCGCCCACCTTCCCTGAGCCCAGCCAGTCCCCGTTCTGCTCTGCAGGTCAGTTAGATTCTGTACACAGACATGTCTGTTCACAGGGGTTAATCCCCACCAGCGCGCCACAGGAATCCCTGTGTCCATCCCCCGAGAGTCTGATGGGTTATTGCTCTGTCAGCTCCATGCTCCCTCAGTGCATGTAGTGAGCCCATGGCTACTAGAGTCCAGCACAGGACTCCCACTGGTATGGCGGCAGGTCCTTCAGGGATCTACACGAGTCTCACACAGGGCTCTAATGGCTACCACCCCAGCCCAGCGGAGGATCTGGCACAACAGGCCATGGGAACCCAAGAGTGACCCAGGCCCTGAAATATTGTACTAACACTGGCCAGCGGAATGATCTGGAGGCAGCACTGGGGCCCCAAGAGAGTCCCGAGCTCCCAGACAGGCAGGTTTGCTGCCCTGGCAGGGGATCCAGCCCTTTGGGGAAGACAAAATAACTCCCAGGGGATGTCTCTGCCCCTCTGATTGAGGATGCAACAATGACAGGCCCATACCAAGCTCCCTCCATCCCCTCGCTGGGGAGAAATTTTCCCCTTCTTCATGCCCACTAAAGAGAGAGAAGAAGGAGGATGGGGGGAGAACAGGACACCTCCCTCCCCTGGATGTTTATGTGACAGATGATGCGTGAAACTTTTCCCTGGTAGAAGGCATGCACTACAGTCAGCCTGAGCTCTCTGAGGCCGGGCCCTTGCCTTGTGAGGTCTCTGTCCCGGGCAGGGCATGCTTGTGCTGCCATAGCTATACTCATCAGCCCCAAGGCTAGCGCTCCCCTCAGTCACCTAGCAAGTGAGTCCAGATGTTGCCCGTCTCAGTGTGTATTCGGAAGATGCTCTTGAAGCAGGCTCTGAAGGATGGCATAGGGGGTCTGTGTCCATGCAGGAGGTAATCGTTATCCTTCAGCCAGTCCGGGAGCACATCGTAGGGAATCACCCTCCAGCGCCCTTCCCACACCTGCAACACACCAACCCCCGCAGCCAGTTACTCTGACTGGCAGCCCCCGGTCAGGCATGGCAGCTGCTTCAGAACCACTCCTATCCCCTGGGACTGCTAGCTATTGTTTCCATAGTGCCCATCACTGTGAAAGTCAAGCTGAAAACCACACAGAACCAGCCAGTCTCTTCTGTGAGGTAAGTACTGAACTGGGCCAGCCTTCTCTCCTCAGAGGACATGACAACTCAAAAGCAGGTTCTGTTGCAAAGCATTTAATTTTGCTGCAAACACCCCCAGGATGCCCACATAGGGCCAAATCCTGCAGAATGCGGGGCCTTCCCTACACTTGATACCCTGGGACTGTTGGAGACCAGCACCCTCAAAATTTGGCCCTTCATCACCTTAACAGGCAACACTGTCAGCTGAGCCACGGCCGACGACGTGACAGCTCTTACGAGACATTGTGACAAAAACCCCAATGGGGTTCATACAGGAGTACCCTGGGACCACGTTTTCATCCCAGCCCCAGCAATCGCGGCACTAGCCCTTCTCTCCCAGGGCTCCACAGGTGTGAGAGTGAGTACAGGAGCTTCTGCTTAGTCCCCAAGGCACACCACAGCAATACTGGACAGGTAGCAGCCAGTGCTTCAGACACCAGGACGGGTCCAAGGGGCCCTGCCGAGCTAGATTAGGACAGGGGTTTGCACCACACTTGCCCCTACCAGACATGGATGGCCCTCACTGCCACATGCACTAGATACACCTAGATTTTTCCACTTGTCAGGTCCTTGGCATTCTCCAAACTGCAGCTGGGGTCAGTGCTGGCTGTAGGGGGCTTCTCAGCAGCACCGACAGCAAGGGTGGGAAGGAGAAACAGCATTTCACAGGTGCTGCTGTTCACTTCCCACATTCCTCTTGGCCTTGCAGTTGAAAATTTGTTAAGCTCTTGGCTCAGGCCCCCTGCCCATTCTAGGGGGAACCCCAGTGCACTGGATTTAGTCACCCACATTCATGGTGTCCTCCTAACAAGGAAGACTGACCCAATGCAGACCCAGCACAATGCCTCAGACTCAGTCACAGAAGAGGACAGCGGCCCAGAGCCCTGGCAGCTGTCCTCTATTGACCAGCATTCAGGGCTGTCATAAACTGACAATACCTTATACACAAATTCCTCCATCTTTTCCATAGCGTGATGAGCCTGCAGAGGTAGAGTCAGCACACGAACCACCTCCTCCTCCTCCTCCTCCTCCTCCTCCTGTGGTGCTGTGCATGGCTGCTCCTTCGTCTAAAGGGAGAGATGCCGTTATTTGTCACAAGCCGCAACCCACCAGAGAGACTGGACCATCAAGATGTGGGGAAATTTAGAAAACAGCAAGTATATTCCCACCAAGAGGGGTGTGAACCCTTAGAATGTACAGGTGCTACAGCCATTCTGAGAGGGGAAGAGATGGAAGCCTCCCCAGTTACCACTGCTTATGCTTCATGCTACTGTCTTAAACTGCACACAGAAGGGATAATCCCAGATTCAGTCTTGCTTAGAACAAGGATTAGAGTGGAGGATTTTCCTTCTTTACAGTCCAGGGTGCAGCCTGAAATGGCCACTCTGCTCTGGCCAGGGAAGTGAGCCCAGGAAACAGGCCAGGAACCAGCCGAAGCAGAAGCATTAAAGGACAGAAGCCACCCCTTTTCGCTGCATGCCTCTATCTATTACTAATAGGTATTAGAAGATGACCCCTAAGCTTAAAGGCCACAAAAGCAGGTGAACCAATAAGAATGCTCTTTAGAACTCCTGCAGTGCACCTGTTTACCTGCAGGCAGTACTGTCAGCAGGCGTGCAGAGGAAGTTCCTTGGCTGACGCTATGGGGCGAGGTTTGTTGAAGACTGGCTGAGCCCAGTTCACCCTGCTCCCTCCACCCCAGAAAACAGGAGCACGCTGGGGTGAGAGGGATTGTTTGCTTATGACAGATTACTTTCTATGTAATGGAATAAGATTTCCAGGACAGATTTTCTGACACATCACTCTGAACACCACAGAGTGGGTGCAAATTCTCACCATTCAGATTCAAGTATCAGAGGGCTAGCCGTGTTAGTCTGGATCCGTAAAAGTGGCAAAGAGTCCTGTGGCACCTTATAGACTAACAGACTTATTGGAGCATGAGCTTTCGTGGGTGAATACCCACTTCGCCAGATCTGACGAAGTGGGTATTCACCCACGAAAGCTTATGCTCCAATACGTCTGTTATAGTCTATAAGATGCCACACGACTCTTTGCCGATCATTCAGATTCAGTCCATTTTCACCCCCACTGTGTACTGGTGTAAAAGGATGACAAGGATCAGGGTCTATTGGAGGGAGCCCAAAGCCCCACTCTTCTGTGCACCATGCTGCTAATGGGATGACAGGCAGATTTCTGGGTTAATCTGCAAGGACAGTGTTGAGAGCCTAAATAACTAGGAGTATATCTGTCTGTAACTCTGGGGCATACAGGGTACATTCAACAGGACTGACTGGAAGCAATTTACAGGAAGAAACAGCACCGAATGGGTTTGGTTTGCAGATCCCAGCAGCTGCCCTGCCTGAGTGCATTCTGTTGGATTGTGGCTTACACTGGCTGAACTGGCAGCTCCCTGGTCTCCCTTCTCCTCTAGCAGCGGCCCCAGTTCTGCCAGCTCCAAATCATCTCCTTCTCGGCTGCTGTTGGAAAGTCCATTTCCTTGGCTGGTTGCTGACCCTTTGCGGGACGACATCTGGTCAACACACAAAAGGTCTTGAGCTTCTGTGTCCTTGAAC
This sequence comes from Eretmochelys imbricata, assembly GCF_965152235.1. Taxonomy (NCBI): domain Eukaryota; kingdom Metazoa; phylum Chordata; order Testudines; family Cheloniidae; genus Eretmochelys; species Eretmochelys imbricata. The sequence goes on along the minus strand of NC_135592.1, from coordinate 17,701,955 downwards.
ATTCACACTAGGAATAAAAACAAGACAAGTGACATTGCAGGCCTGCTTCCTTCCATTCTAACCCAAATCCGCCACACCAAGTGACCCAACGCTTTGCAACTTACTGCCTTGGCCAACACTGATGAGAGCATCTACAAGAGCCAACTCCTCAGCTCAGTGTCCACAGCGGCAGCCTTGGTACTCTGGGCATGGGCCCATTCAGAGTTCATGAGAACTGGAAAAGCCCAACCCCACTGTGACACCCTGACACCCCAATATTCACCACTGTCACGTAATTAGGATAGGTTTTGTACGAAGTATGACTTGTGAAGTATCATTCTAAAAGCCTTGATCTGCTAGACATTAACATCTCATTGGATTGTATGTGTTATCATCATATGTGAAGTTATGAAGTTTGGGTAGGTGTGTGTTACTGAAACACGTTGTGAGGTTGAAAATACCCACAAGCAGCCTCTCAGGTACAACAGTAAAAAGGCCAAACAATGGCTAATGGCTTATTGAGGAAATGCACATCTGCACAAGGATTACCCCAGGAACTGTGTACAACAGAAAACTCTCAGAGAGAGTACTACACAATATTTGACCCAGGTCACAGCAAAAGAGCCTTAATTGGAACCTTAATTCCCCCGTCCACAGGACACAGGTGACACTAATATGCCCAATTCATGAGGCGTTTGAGGAGCAGGGTTTGTATAGCACTTCGCCTGTGAACATGACTAGAGAAGTACAAAGTAACACTGTGTAGACGGAAGGGATGAGGATTTCAGCCTCATTCTATTTACTAGCCAAGATCACATCACATGACAAAACCAGCACGGTTTGGTAAGACTGCCCATTTCCACTCAGGAGAAGACCAAGAAGCAGGATGCTCAGGGGCTCACGCTGGTGTAGCTCAGGATGTAGACACAGGGGATGCTGGCCTGGCAGCTGTCTACGCTGTTCAGCCCTCACTCATGAGAGCCACCCTGATCACACCGTTGGTATCTGACCCCATGCTACTTTCTTACCTCAGGGTGACAAGCATTCGCCCTCTCTTCCAAACCCAGGGAAAAATACATCTTCAGAAAGCCTACAAATATCATCCCATCACCCGTAGCTTATGCAAAGCATCCCACTGTTAGGAATCCATCTTAGTTATTTTAGGCTACGTCTACACTGCGTATGTTGGCAAAACTTACATCGTTCAGGGCTGTGAATTTTCCACCCACCCTAGCAACATAAGTCACACTGGCATAAGTGCCAGCGTGCCCAGCACTACGTTGCAGCAGAGCTTCTGCCACTTGCAGACGTGGTGCTTTACGCCGATGGGAGGCTCTCCCGTTGGCATTCAGCGTCTTCACTGGATGCACTGCAACGGCACAGCTGTACCAGTGCAGCTGTATGTGTACTCATGGCCTTAGTGCTCGGTCCTGCACCCGGTGAAGTCCATGGGGGCAGGTCTTACGTTCTGAGCACTTCAGGGCAGGGACAATGAACCAAATTCACTACGGAGTGTGGGTGTCAGTTAAATCAGGAGGTGGTCCCTACTAATACCAGGGGCAAATTTGGCCCTACATTTGCTTTTGTATAGTGCTGTACACATTGAAAATGCTCAGCAAATAACCATGTATCGAGTCATAGAATATCAGGGATGGAAGGGACCTCAGGAGGTCACCTAGTCCAACCCCCTGCTCAGAGCAGGACCAATCCCCAACTAAATCATCCCAGCCAGGGCTTTGTCAAGCCAGGCCTTATAAACCTCTAAGGAGGGAGATTCCTCCACCTCCCTAGGTAACGCATTCCAGTGTTTCACCACGCTCCTAGTGAAAAACTTTTTCCTAATATCCAACCTAAACCTTCCCCATTGCAACTTGAGACCATTACTCCTTGTTCTGTCATCTGCTACCACTGAGAACAGTCTAGATCCATCCTTAGAAGTTTTTAAGGTCAGGCTTGACAAAGCCCTGGCTGGGATGATTTAGTTGGGGATTGGTCCTGCTTTGAGCAGGGGGTTGGACTAGATGACCTCCTGAGGTCCCTTCCAACCCTGATATTCTATGATTCTTTGGAACCCCCTTTCAGATAGTTGAAAGCAGCCATCAAATCCTCCCTCACTCTTCTCTTCTGCAGACTAAACAATCCCAGTTCCCTCAGCCTCTCCTCGTAAGTCTTGTGCTCCAGCCCACTGATCATTTTTGTTGCCCTCCGCTGGAAGCTTTCCAATTTTCCACATCCTTCTTGTAGTGTGGGGCCCAAAACTGAACACGGTACTCCAGATGAGGCCTCACCAATGCCAAATACAGGGGAATGATCACGTCCCTCGATCTGCTGGCAATGCCCTTACTTATACAGCCCAAAATGCCGTTAGCCTTCTTGGTACAAGGGCACACCGTTGACTCATATCCAACTTCTTGTCCACTGTAACCCCTAGGTCCTTTTCTGCAGAACTGCTGCCTAGCCACCCAGTCTGTAGCGGTGTAGGGGATTCTTCTGTCCTAAGTGCAGGACTCTGCACTTGTCCTTGTTGAACCTCATCAGATTTCTTTTGGCCCAATCCTCTAATTTGTCTAGGGCCCTTTGTATCCTATCCCTACCCTCCAGCATATCTACCACACCTCCCAGTTTACTGTCATCTGCAAACTTGCTGAGGGTGCAATCCACGCCATCCTCCAGACCATTAATGAAGATATAGAACAAAACTGGCCCCAGGACCGACCCTTGGGGCACTCCATTTGATACTGCCTGCCAACTAGACATGGAGCCATTGATCACTACCCGATGAGCCCAATGATCTAGCCAGCTTTCTATCCACCTGATAGTCCATTCATCCAGCCCATACTTCTTTAACTTGCTAGCAAGAATACTGTGGGAGACCGTATCAAAAGCTTTGTTCAAGTCAAGGAAAACATGTCCACTGCTTTCCCCTCATTCACAGAGCCAGTTATCTTGTCATAGAAGGCAATTAGATTAGTCAGGCATGACTTGCCCTTGGTGAATCCATGCTGACTGTTCCTGATCACTTTCCTCTCCTCTATGTGCTTCAGAATTGATTCCTTGAGGACCTGCTCCATGATTTTTCCAGGGACTGAGGTGAGGCTGACTGGCCTGTAGTTCCGCGGATCCTCCTTCCCTTTTTAAAGATGAGCACTACATTAGCCTTTTTCCAGTCGTCCGGGACCTCCCCCAATCGCCATGAGTTTTCAAAGATAAGAGCCAGTCACATCCGCCAACTCCTTTAGCACCCTTGAATGCAGTGCACAAACCCCAGTATCCTAACCCAGTCGCATGATAGTCCCATGTTTCACAAAAGGTTCCAGATCTCATTCAGCACAAAACAGTCAATGGATCAGAGCCCAAAACAAAAGGAGACACCAGTCCAGGGACCTGAGTCCATAGGCTGTCATGTGCAGAGCTGGCATATGCATTAATTCTACTCAGCCAGGACAAGGCATCTCTTTATGGGTGAACAAGATGTTAAGTTTTCCATCATGACAGGAATTGAGCAAGTATGTTGTGTGCTTGGGCCTATACATGTCCCTGACAGATTTGCAGCCCATCAGTTGGACAGAGTGAGCACACAAAGGCTGTTTTGTTTTTCTCTCCAGAAACCTTCTCTTTGCTTTTGGGCACAGTCCTCTCCTGGACCCTGGAATACCCTGGTTTCTATGAATACACTTGGCTTTTCTAATGTTCAAGCAAAGAGTCAAACCATTAGGAACTGCTTCAAGCACAAGAAGCCAGCCAGCTCTGCTCTATCCCCAACCAATACACAGATCTGAGATTTGGGCAAGCAACTCTCTGAAGGGCCTTGGTGCCTCAGGTTAGAGTTATGAGTCCAAAGGAGACCACCAGACTATGCATAAATACAGCAATGAGTATTACAGAAATGCTCTCTCAGCAAAATCTGGGAGGCCATTCGAACTCTTTAGCATCTTGTCTCCTTATGCACAAACAGCTGACACTGCCCAATAATGTAAGTGGAGAAAAGAGTAAATTAAGAAAAAATAACCAACTCTGCTATTCCTACACCCTGGAGTACCTGAATGAGCTCTTCTTTCCCTATACAACACAGTAAGCTGCTAGACTGGGTCCGTTCTCACTCCTGAGGAGTCAGGGGCCAAGACCACGCAGAGGCAGACTTAATGGGATTTGCCAGAACTCCGTTGAGCATCCTTGTTTGCAGGATTCCCTCTTGAAGGGTCAGGGTCCCCATCAGGTACATTCAGGCCTTGGAAGATGCTCTTGCCTCCTCCCCAGTGAGAAGTGGGAACACTTCCGTGTGAGTGTAAGGGCTTAACCTGTCAATCCTACAGAATTTGCAAAATAAGTTTTTAGTCTTTATGGTTGTGAGGGGGGAAAAAAAAAAATCTTTCTAAATACAAAGAATGTAAGGATGTGGCATTGCACTCCTGAGCCTGCACAAAGACAGCTCCAGCACCTCTCTGGTACGCTTCACTTGACAAGCAGGGGCAGAGTGAAAGTGACAAGACTAATCAATGCTACTAGTCAGAGCTCTGCCCAAAGCAATGAAATGTCAAGAGTTCGGTGAATTTCAGTATACTGCTGCCACTAAGCCCTGGTCTACACTAAGAGTTGAGATCGAATTTAGCAGCGTTAAATCGGTTTAACCCTGCATCCGTCCACATGACGAAGCCCTTTTTTTTCCAATTTAAAGGGCTCTTAAAACCGAATTCTTTACTCCACCCCCGACAAGGGGATTAGCGCTGAAATCGGCCTTGCCAGGTCGAATTTGGGGTAGTGTGGATGCAATTAGACAGTATTGGCCTCCAGGAGCTATCTCAGAGCGCTCCATTGTGACTGCTCTGGACAGCACTCTCAACTCAGATGCACTGGCCAGGTAGACAGGAAAAGGCCCGCGAACATTTGAATTTCATTTCCTGTTTGGCCAGCGTGGCAAGCTGCAGGTGAGTGCCGAGCTCATCAGCAGAGGTGACCACGATGGAGTCCCAGAATTGCAAAAGAGCTCCAGCATGGACCTAACGGGAGGTACGGGATCTGACTGCTGTATGGGGAGAGGAATCCGTGCTATCAGAACTCCGTTCCAGTTTTCGAAATGCCAAAACATTTGTCAAAATCTCCCACGGCATGAAGTACAGAGGCCTATAACAGGGACCCAAAGCAGTGCCACGTGAAACTTAAGGAGCGGAGGCAAGCCTACCAGAAAACCAGAGAGGCAAACGGCCGCTCCGAGTCAGAGCCCCAAACATGCCGCTTCTATGATGAGCTGCATGCCATTCTAGGGGGTTCAGCCACCACTACCACAACCCTGTGCTTTGACTCTTTCAATGGAGATGGAGGCAACACGGAAGCAGGTTTGGGGAACAAGGAAGATGATGATGATGAGGTTGTAGATAGCTCACAGCAAGCAAGCAAGCAGAGAAACCGGTTTTCCCAACAGCCAGGAACTGTTTCTCACCCTGGACCTGGAACAAGTACCCCCGAACCCACCGAAGGCTGCCTCCCAGACCTGCCAGGAGGAGATCGGACCTCTGGTCAGTGTACCTTTTAAAATAGTATACATGGTTTAAAAGCAAGCATGTTTAATGATTAATTTGCCCTGGCATTCGTGGCCAGTACAGCTACTGGAAAAGTCTGTTAAAAGTCCGGGGATGGAGCAGAAATCCTCCAGGGACATCTCCATGAAGCTCTCCTGGATGTACTCCCAAAGCCTTTGCAAAAGATTTCTGGGGAGGGCAGCCTTATTCCGTCCACCATGGTAGGACGCTTTACCATGCCAGGCCAGTAGCACGTAGTCGGGAATCACTGCAGAACAAAGCATTGCAGTATATGTTTGCTGGCGTTCAAAAAACATCCATTCTTCATCTCTGTGTTATCCTCAGGAGAGTGATATCATTCATGCTCACCTGGTTGACATAGGGGGCTTTTCTTAAGGGGACATTCAGAGGTGCCCGTTCCTGCTGGGCTGTTTGCCTGTGGCTGAACAGAAATGTTCCCCGCTGTTAGTCACGGGGATAGGTTAGCCATGTGGTGGGGGGAGGCAAAATGTGACCTTGTAAAGAAAGCACATGTGCTATGTATGTAGTGTTAACTGCAAGGTTTACCGTGAAAGAGTGCACCCATTGCTTTATAAAATGTGTCTTTTTAAATACCACTGTCCCTTTTTTTTCCCTGCCAACAGTTGCATGTGTTTCAAGGATCACAGGATCTTCTCCTTCCCAGAGGCTAGCGAATATTAGAAGGCGAAAAAAACGCACTCACAATGAAATGTTCTCTGACCTCATGCTCCCACACAGACAGAGCGCAGACGAATGTGTGGAGGCAGACAATGTCAGAGTGCAGGAAAACACAAAATGACTGGGAGGAGAGTAAGTGGCGGGCTGAGGAGAGGGCTGAAGCTGAAAGGTGGTGGCAGCGTGATGAGAGGAGGCAGGATTCAATGCTGAGGCTACTGGAGGATCAAACTAATATGCTCCAGCGTATGGTTGAGCTGCAGGAATGGCAGCTGGAGCACAGACCCCCAACTACAGCCCGTGTAAACAACCGCCCTCCTCCCCAAGTTCCATAGCCTCCTCACCCAGACGCCCAAGAATGCGGTGGGGGGGCTTCCGGCCACCCAGCCACGCCACCCCAGAGGATTGCCCAAGCAACAAAAGGCTGGCATTCAATAAGCTTTAAACTTTTAAAGTGCTGTGTGGCCTTGTCCTTCCCTCCTCCACCACCCCATCTGGTGCTTCCCTCCTCCTGGGCTACCTTGGCAGTTATCCCCCTATTTGTGTGATGAATTAATAAAGAAAGCATGAATGTAAAGCAACAATGACTTTATTGCCTCTGCAAGCGGTGATCGAAGGGAGTGGAGACGATGGTTGGCTTACAGGGAAGTAGAGTGAACCAAGGGGCGGCGGGGGGTGTGTTTCCATCAAGGAGAAACAAACAGAACTTTCACACTGTAGCCTGGCCAGTCATGAAACTGGTTTTCAAAGCTTCTCTGATGCACATCGCACCCTCCTGTGCTTTTCTAACTGCCCTGGTGTCTGGCTGCGCATAACCAGTGGCCAGCCGATTTGCCTCAACCTCTCAACCCGCCATAAACATCTCCCCCTGTGACGAAGTGGGACTGTTCTTAATGTTTCCTCTGAATAGTGTGGGGGTGCCTCAGTTTCCCCTAGGCAGTTCTTAAGTATCTAGGTAGTGGGGTAAGGGTATATGATCACTGCAGAGCCCTAGAGGGCAGGTGTGTGCAGGGGTCTGGACACAGAGAACGGCCAACACCCTGTTTCCTGGCAACTGATGGCCTGGGCCCTTCCCCCCTGCAAGGTCAGAGCTAAAGGGTTGGAGAACAAAGGAATCAGGTGACCTCCTGGCCCGGGAAAGGGACAAAGCCCAGAGGAGGAGGGGCTGGAGGGAGTTTTAGTTTGGGGCTGGCTGGAGACATGGAGTGAAGGGCAGACGTGGTTGTCTGGCTCACTGCCCCCCAAAATGGACCCAGGGTCCTGTTCTCTGCACCTGCAAGCTCTGTTTTAGACCATGTTCCTGTCGTCTAATAAACCTCTGTTCTACTGGCTGGCTGAGAGTCACGTCTGACTGTGGAGTTGGGGTGCAGGACCCTCTGGCTTCCCCAAGAGCCCCCCCTGAGCGGACTCGCTGTGGGAAGCGCACGGAGGGACAGAGGAGGCTGAATGCTCTGAGGTCAGACCCAGGAAGGTGGAAGCTGTCTGAGCTTTGTGTCCTGAAGACAGGCTGCTCACAGAAAGGAGACTTCCCCAGAGTCCTGACTGGCTTCATGGGGAGCAGTTCCAGAGCATTGCCCAGGGACTCCGTGACAACTGCTGGCAGTGGTGGGATGTATTGCACCCCATGGATGGCACTTCCTGCAGTAAGTGACGGGGGAGCAGTAAAATGAAGGGGGATTGACGGGGACCAGGCGTGCTTAAGACTCAGAGAGGAGCGGTTTCGGGGGGTGGTTAACCCCTGGGAGTGTGTGACCAGCGAGAAGGACTGTGCAATAATGGGGTCCACCTGGGGACTGTGGTGAGCAGTCTCAGGGGCAGAGGAGCCTGAGGCTTGGCCCTGGGAGAGAGAAGGACTTTTGCAGTAACAGGGTTCCCCTGGGGATTGCAGTGAGCGCTGGGACCGGAGGAGTCTGCAGCTCGACCCTGGCAAAGAGGTGGTGACCTCGAGAAGGGCTGGCACACGAGGGGTTCTCCCTGGAAACCGTGGGGAGCTGAGAGCACACAGGCCTGTGAGTCCACAACAACTGGGGAAGAGCGGAGTGATGGCCTGTCACCATCTCCTGAAGAAGGACATTGTAACCCGGTGCAGAAAGAAAGGGTTGAGCATTGGAAAGTTCACGAAGGCACAGTTAATCGTACAGCTGGAGGAGGATGACCGCTCTAAGGAACAGATTCCTGACCCCAAATGGGGCTATAGCAGGATCTGGGAGCAGCTGGAGTGGGAGCCAGGCATCCCCAAGACTCCTATCCCCGACCAGACGAGCGTCTTCACGATCGGGTTCCCTATCCGGGGATCGGAGACGGACGGGATTGGAGCTGAGTCCGAGAGAGCAAGACGACTGTGAGAGACAGCGAGAGCCCGAGAAAGAGCTGCAGAAGCAGCAGCAGCATGAACTGGCGGTGGTGGAGCGGAGAGGCCTAGGGGACCTCCCCGGGGTGAGTGGGGATAGACCCCGGGGGGCCAGTTCCGCAGGGAACCTCGAGACTAAATTGCTGCCCCTGGTTAAGGAGGGGGGGATGTGGATGCCCACCTCACTGCCTTTGAACAGGCTGGTAATTTGAACCAGGGGGACCCTGCGGAAAAGCCCTGGTGTCTAGCTCCCTTGCTGGGTCCCAAGGCCATAGACTTCGTCAGCCAGATGGGTGGGGTGGTGGACAGGCTCCCACTCCTGACCCCAACTGATATGTCTGTGTGGAGTCTCCTGGGCTCAGGCCCCTCGGACCTCCAGTGGGAGCAGAAGGTGATGGTCAATGGGGAGAGATTCCTGGGGTGGCAAGATCCTGGGACAGAGAGAACTGTTGTCAGTCCCTGGGTGGTGCAGCCTCAGATGCTGAGGGTCTGTGTGAACTGGCTAAGGGTCCCAGGGACGAAGCCCCTCGCCCTGCCTATGGCCCAGATCCCTGTGCAGACACAGGAGGGGTCAGGCTGGCTGGTCGTTGGGGTGCTCCAGGACACCAGCTGCGAGACCCTGTTGTGGGGTGACTGTGTCTCTTTGGGACAGGATCCAGGCCTTGCTCCGGTAACTGCCAAGGGTTTCAATTTGAATCCAGGGAACCAATCAGTGGAGAGGAAAATGGTCAGTGAAAATGCAGATGACCTGGCTGGCAGGGGGGAGAAGCTGCTAGGCTCAGGGTACCTGACTGCCTGTAACCAGACCCCTGGGGCTCCCCGCCCCCCTTGCACACTGGAGAGGGGGCTCACGCTGGCTCTGATGCAGTGAGGAAAGCAGCGAGCTTACTGCCTACCCCCACTAGGACAGCAAGGGCAGTGCTGAGCACAGTGGGAGCTGAGACCCCAGCTGAGTGTGGGGAGACACAGGCAGGGCAGGGTATCTGTTGGGAGTGGCAAGGTGCTTGGTAAGGAGAGTCTGGATGAGCCTAGGCAGCCTTGTGAGCTGATGGCTTTGTCTAGTCAGCAGGGTGGGAAGGCGAGGAGAGTGGAAGATGAGTCTCCCTGTACCTTACCTGTTACCTGGGTGGAGAATTGGGACAGTGAAGGAAATGTGCCTGTGTCTGTCAGGGGTATTGACTTGCCTGTGGAGGGAGCTACCCTGATCTCCAAGCAGCTGTCTGTGACCAGCCTTGTGAGCTGGGACAAGGGGAAAGAGATCCCAAGCTGGGTGTCTGGGAAAGGAGAAAGTGTGTCCGGCTCTTCTTTGTCTGTGGAAGAGAAAGAAGGGGCCTTTCAGCCTGTGATGGTTGAGGGTAGTGCGGGGACGCCATGACATAGTGCAGTTGTCTCAGAGTTGGTTCTGGATTCAGCGAAAGCCCAGGAAGGGAATGGTCCTAAGTTTGTGTCTGCTTGGGAGAATGGCGCTGTAACTAGGTTTCAGAGTAACAGCCGTGTTAGTCTGTATTCGCAAAAAGAAAAGGAGTACTTGTGGCACCTTAGAGACTAACCAAACTAGGTTGCATCCAGTTAGTGTCTATGGAAAAGGATACAGACTAACACGGCTGTTACTCTGAAACCTGATTAGTGTCTATGCAAAATCCCAGAGACCAGACAATTCTGGTGCTTGTATTTTGCCTGTTGCTAGTGTGTTGTTGGGAAAGGGTGTAGCAACTCTGTCTAATCAGGATGATACCCTAGCCAGGGCACAAGGAGAGCAGAAAGGTGATTTGATTGTGTTGCCTACTGAGGGTGTGGAAACCTGTAGCAAGAAGGAAAAGATTCCTGAACTTGTGTGTGGCAAAGGGAAGGAGAATGCTTCTGACCTTTTATCTAGGGAGTCTGTCAGTTTGCCTGAAAGGGGATTGTGTAGGAATCCGCCTGATAGGCCAGAGGTAATTCTGGATGTAAGAGACACCCAGAAAGAGTCTGTTGTTGCTCAGGAAAGTGTTCCTCTAGAGCAAGCTCTAGGTGAAGAGGGTAAGGGCAGAATTTCTGTGAAGGGTGAATTGTTGCATAGAAAAGCCCTAGGGAAAGGAATCCTCATGGAGTCTTTGCAAGCAGTTTACTGCAAATGAAGGGTGTGAAAGTGATTTAATCAAGAAAGTTTCAGTTCCTAACAGCCAGAAATTTTCTGTTGTGAACGGATCCACTGATTTTCCTGTTTAAGGATCCAGTGTGGAGAGCTTTGAGACGGTCTCAGATGAAGTGAAACTGTTAAGAAAGTTAAACAGTTCTCTAACCAAGAGGCTGTGTTTGGCCAGCTTGTTGGGGAGACAAGATTGTTGAGAAAGGAATGTCTCCATGCTAGTTCTGTAAGTGAACAGTATGTGTCCCAGGTCAAGATGGGGGCTCTTAACCAAGAGAGCCCAAATTGCAGCCCTCCAGACTGGAACGCTGGGAGAAGACCCAATCCCAGTTTGACCCCCTGGGGTTTTAGGGTGGCAAAAGGGCACGGGCCGCATAAACCTTCCCACATACGGCCTGCGAGTGCTATCGACCACCCCTGACCTAAGGGAGGGCGTGAAACGGGAAGGGCCTGGTGTAACTTCCACCAAGGAATGGGAGAGATGCTGGGGCATCCATGTGAATGTTGGTGGCTTCGAACTTCCCCAGGTCACCGGCTAAAGTGACCCTGCTCAGTTCGATCTCAAAGGGGGGAGAGATGTGACGAAGTGGGACTGTTCTTAATGTTTCCTCTGAATAGTGTGGGGGTGCCTCAGTTTCCCCTAGGCAGTTCTTAAGTATCTAGGTGGTGGGGTAAGAGTGTATGATCACTGCAGAGCCCTAGAGGGCAGGTGTGTGCAGGGGTCTGGACACAGAGAATGGCCGACACCCTGTTTCCTGGCAACTGATGGCCTGGGCCCTTCCCCCCTGCAAGGTCAGAGCTAAAGGGTTGGAGAACAAAGGAATCAGGTGACCTCCTGGCCCGGGAAAGGGACAAAGCCCAGAGGAGGAGAGGCTGGAGGGAGTTTCAGTTTGGGGCTGGCTGGAGACATGGAGTGAAGGGCAGATGTGGTTGTCTGGCTCACTGCCCCCAAAATGGACCCAGCTGAGGGGTCCGGTTCTCTGCACCTACAAGCTCTGTTTTAGACCATGTTCCTGTCGTCTAATAAACCTGTTTTACTGGCTGGCTGAGAGTCACGTCTGACTGTGGAGTTGGGGTGCAGGACCCTCTGGCTTCCCCAGGACCTCGCCTGGGCGGACTCGCTGTGGGAAGCGCACGGAGGGACAGAGGATGCTGAATGCTCCGAGGTCAGACCCAGGAAGGTGGAAGTTGTGTGAGCTTTGTGTCCTGAAGACAGGCTGCTCACAGAAAGGAGACTTCCCCAGAGTCCTGACTGGCTTCATGGGGAGCAGTTCCAGAGCATCGCCCAGAGACTCCGTGACACCCCCTTACTCTCACAGATATTGTGGAGCGCAAAACAAGTAGTAATAATAATGAGAATATTGGTTTCACTGAGGTCTAACCGAGTCAGGAAACTGCACCGGTGCGCTTTTAAACGTCCAAATGCACATTCTATCACCATTCTGCACTTGCTCAGCCTGTAGTTGAACAGCTCCTGACTACTGTCCAGACTGCCTGTGTACGGCTTCATGAGCCATGGCATTAAGGGGTAGGCTGGGTCCCTAAGGGGAACTATAGGCATTTCAACATCCCCAGTGGTTATTTTCTCATCTGGGAAGAAAGTCCCTTCCTGCAGCTTTTGAAACAGACCAGAGTTCCTGAAGATGCGAGTGTCATGTACCTTTCCTGGCCATCCCACGTTGATGTTGGTGAAACGTCCCTTGTAATCCACCAGTGCTTGCAGCACCATTGAAAAGTACCCTTTGCAGTTTATGTACTCGGCGGCTTGGTGCTCCGGTGCCAAGATAGGGATATGGGTTCCGTCTATGGCCCCACCACAGTTAGGGAATCCCATTGCAGCAAAGCCATCTACTCTGACCTGCACATTTCCCAGGGTCACTACCCTTGATATCAGCAGATCTTCGATTGCGTTGGCTACTTGCATCACAGCAGCCCCCAGAGTAGATTTGCCCACTCCAAATTGATTCCTGACTGACCGGTAGCTGTCTGGCGTTGCAAGCTTCCACAGGGCTATTGCCACTCGCTTCTCAACTGTGACGGCTGATCTCATCTTGGTATTTTTGCGCCTAAGGGCAGGGGAAAGCAAGCCACGAAGTTCCATGAAAGTGCCCTTACGCCTGTGAAAGTTTCGCAGCCACTGGGAATCGTCCCAAACCTGCAACACTATGCGGTCCCACCAGTCTGTGCTTGTTTCCCGGGCACAGAATCGGCGTTCCACGGCATGAACCTGCCCCATTAGCACCATGATGCCCATGCTGCCAGGGCCCGTGCTTTGAGAGAAGTCTGTGTCCATGTCCTCATCACCGTGCTGAAGTCACCTACTCGCCCAGTTTTGCTTTGCCAGGTTCTGGTGCTTCATATACTACTGGATAATGCGCATGGTGTTTAATGTGCTCCTAATTGCCAATGTGATCTGAGCGGGCTCCATGCTTGCCATGGTATGGCGTCTGCACAGAAAAAAGGCGTGGAATGATTATCTGCCGTTGCTCTGACGGAGGGAGGGGTGACTGACGACATGGCTTACAGGGTTGGCTTACAGGGAATTCAAATCAACCAAGTGGATAGCTTTACATCAAGGAGTAACAAAAACAACTGTCACGCAGAGTGGCCCCCTCAAGGATTGAACTCAAAACTCTGGGTTTAGTAGGCCAATGCTCAACCTAATGCTCAACCCACTGAGCTATCCCTCCCTGGTATTTCAGGCAGGACTGAATCTCCATTAAACTTTTCAAGGTGCCCCTGACAGACCTCACCGAAACGATTGTCGGCCGTTGATTTCACGGAGGGAGGGAGGAGCAAATGAAAACAAAACAAATCTGGTCTATTTCTTGTTTTGATCCACGCCATCTATCTCTTACATCTTTGGCTGGCAGCAGATGGTGCAATAGGACTGCTACTATCCTCATCTACTGCCTGCTTGCCAGAAGACAATGCAATAGGACTGCTGGCAGGACCAAACAGAATGACCTGATTGAGTCACTCCTATTTCAGTCCCTGAGCCCACGTCTGCCCAGGCACTCCTGACCAACCTTGCCAACGTGGCCAGGAGCACCTCGGACATGACGACTATGGTTATCAGGCCTATTGCACAGTTTGCTGCCACAAGGCAATGAGCTGCTGCTGTGTAGCAATGCAGTACCGCGTCTGCCAGCACCCAGGAGGCGTACGGTGACGGTGAGCTGAGCGAGCTCCATGCTTGCCATGGAATGGCGTCTGCACAGGTAACTCAGGAAAAAAGGCGCGAAACGACTGTCTGCCGTTGCTTTCACGGAGGGAGGGAGGGAAGGGGGGCCTGACGATATGTACCCAGAACCACCCGCGACAATGTTTTAGCCCCATCAGGCATTGGGATCTCAACCCAGAATTCCAACGGGCGGTGGAGACTGCGGGATAGCTACCCACAGTGCAACAGTCCAGAAGCCGAGGCTAGCCTCGGTACTGTGGAAGCACTCCGCCGAGTTAATGCACTTAGAGCATTTTGTGTGGGGACACACACAATCGACTATATAAAAATGATTTCTAAAAACCGACTTCTATAAATTCGACCTAATTTCGTAGCGTACACATACCCTTAGGAAAGTTATCAGCAGGAGGCAGCACTGGAGTTAATGGTCAGGGAGAAAGATCCCCAGAAAAGGTGGTGATGGGCGGGGTAATAGAGGAGTGAAGCTAACTCCCAAACAGTAGCTGAAGGGGCCAGAGCTTCAAACCTATCAGATCCATATCAGCTTCTGGCTAGTATATAAGACACATGGAAATGCCATTGGAGCTAGGATTCTCGCATGGATATAGCCCCAAGACCCCTCCCCCCACACTCCCATTTCTTGTAGCACTCTCTGGCTGGTAGGTTCAATTCTCTGTTCAGCATGTGTTCAATAAGATGCCCAGCCCTGGCTGCCTTTGCACCTGGCTGCAATCCCCATGCATTTCAGCTGGCCTTTCCATGACTGCTTTCCCAGATTGAGGTGTCATTAGAAGAGGTTTGGGAACAAATAGATATGCTAAACAGTAATACGTCACCAGGAGCAGATGGTATTCACTCTAGAGTTCTAAAGAAAAACAAAGAGGAAATTTCAGACGTACTAACTGGTGTGTAACCTATCACTTAATTCAGTTTCTTTACCAGATGACTAGAGAACAGCTAAAATGACGCCAATTTTTGAAAAAGGCTCCAGAGGCGATCCCGGCAATTACAGGCTGGTAGGTCTGATTTCAATACCAGGCAAATTGATTGAAACTATAGGAAAGAACAGATTTACCAGGCACATAGAGGAACACCATTTGTTGAGGAAAAATCAACATGGCTTTTGTAAAGGGAAATCATGCCTCACCAATCTCTTAGAATTCTTTGAGGGATTCAACAATCATATGGACAAAGGTGAGACAGTGAACATAAGAATGGCCATACTGGGTCAGACCAAAGGTCCATCTAGCCCAATATCCTGTTTTCCGACAGTGGCCAACACCAGGTGCCCCACAGGGAACGAACAGAACAGGTAATCATCACACGATCCATCTGTCACCCATTCCCAGCTTCTGGCTAGCAGAAGTTAGGGACACCATCCCTGCTCATCCTGGCTGATAGCCATTGATGGACCTATCCTCCATGAATTTATCTAGTTCTTTTTTGAACCCTGTTATAGTCTTGGCCTTCACAACATCTTCTGGCAAGGAGTTCACACAGGTTGACTGTGCGTGGTGTGAAAAAATAGTTCCTTCTGTGTGTTTTAAACCTGCTGCCTATTAATTTCATTGGGTGACCCCTAGTTCTTGTGTTATGAGAAGTAGTAAATAACACTTGCTTATTTATTCTCTACACAAGTCATGATTTTATATACCTCTATCATATCCCCCTAGTCGTTTCTTTTCCAAGCTGAAAAGTCCCAGTCTTATTAATCTCTTCTCATATGGAAGCTGTTCCATATCCCTAATAATTTTTGTTGCCCTTTTCTGAACCTTTTCCAATAGATCTTTTTTGAGATGGGGCAACCACATCTGCACGCAATATTTAACATGTAGGCATACCATGGATTTATATAGAGGCGATATGATATTTTCTATCTTACCTATCCCTTTCTTAATGATTCCCGACATTGTTTGCTTTTTTGATGGTTGCTGCACATTGAGTGGATGTTTTCAGAGAACTATCCACAATGACTCCAAGATCTCTTTCTTTTGAGTGGTAACAGCTAATTTAGACCCCATCATTTTATATGTATAGTTGGGATTATGTTTTCCAATGTGCATTACTTTGCATTCATCAGCATTGAATTTCATCTGCCATTTTGTTGCCCAGTTACCCAGTTTTGTGAGACCCTTTTGTAGAGCTTTGCAGTCTGCTTGGGACTTAACTATCTTGAGTAGTTTTGTATCATCAGCAAATTTTGCCACCTCCCTGTTTACCCCTTTTTCCAGATCATTTATGAATATGTTGAATAGGACTGGGCCCAGAACAGACCCCTGGGGGACACTACTATTTACCTCTCCCCATTCTGAAAACTGACCATTTATTCTTCCCCTTTGTTTCCTATCTTTTAACCAGTTACCCATTCATGAGAGGACCTTCCCTCTTATCCCATGACAGCTTACTTTGCTTAAGAGCCTTTGGTGAAGGACCTTGTCAAAGGCTTTCTGAAAATCTAAGTACACTGTATCCACTGGATCCCCCTTGTCCACATACTTGCTGACCCCCTCAAAGAATTCTAGTAGATGGGAAATCATGCCTCATCATTTACAAAAAAAAACATGTTGACTCTTCCCCCACAAATCATGTTCATCTAGGTGTCTGACAATTCTGTTCTTCACTATAGTTTCAGCCAGTTTGCCTGGTACTGAAGTCAGGCTTACTGACCTGTAATTGCCGGGATCACCTCTGGAGCCCTTTATAAAAGTTGGGGTCACATTAGCTATCCTCCAGTCATTTGATACAGAAGCTGATTTATATGATAGGTCATAAACTACAGTTAGGAGCTCTGCAATTTCACATTTGAGTTCCTTCAGAACTCTTGGGTGAATCCCATCTGGTCCTGGTGACTTATTACTGTTTAGTTTTATCAATTGGTTCCAAAAACCTTCTCTAATGACATCTCAATCTGGGACAGTTCCTCAGATCTGTCACCTAAAAAGAATGGCTCAGGTTGCAAAGAATTAATGTAGTTTCTCTGCAATGGCCTTCTTATCCTTGAGTGCTCCTTTATCTTCCAGTAGCCCCACTGGTTGTTTAGCAGGCTTCCTGTTTCTGATGTACTTTAAAAAAAAATTGCTACTACTTTTTGAGTCCTTGGCCAGCTGTTCTTCAAATTCTTTTTTGGCCTTTCTAATTATATTTTCATACTTCATTTACCAGAGTTTATGCTCCTTTATATTTTCCTCACTAGGATTTAACTTTCACTTTTTAAAAGGATGCCTTTTTGCCTCTCACTGCTTCTTTTTCTTTGTTGTTTAGCCACAGTGGCACTTTTTTGGTTCTCTATGTTTTTTAATTTGGGATATACATTTAAGCTGAGCCTCTATTATGGTGTCTTTAAAAAGCTTCCATGCAGCTTGTAGGGATTTCACTGTTGGGGAGAGGGATAGCTCAGTGGTTTGGGCACTGGCCTGCTAAAACCAGGGTTGTGAGTTCAATCCTATTTAGGGATCTGGGGCAAAAATTGGGGATTGGTCCTGCTTTGAGCAGGGGGTTGGACTAGATGACCTCCTGAGGTCCCTTCCAAGCCTGATATTCTATGATTCTACTGTACCTTTTAATTTCTGTTTAACTAACTTCCTCATTTTTGTGTAGTCCTCCTTTTTGAAATTAAATGCTACAGTGTTGGGTTTCTGTGGTGTTTTCCATACCACAGGGATGTGGAATTTAATTATATTATGGTCACTGTTATAAAGCGGTCCAGCTCTATTCATCTCTTGGACCAGATCCTATCCTCCAGTTAGGACTAAACCAAGAATTGCTTCTCTTCTTATGGGTTCCAGGACTAGCTGCTCCAAGGAGCAGTCATTTAAGGTGTCAAGAAACTTCCTCTGCATCCTGACCTGAGGTGACATGCGTCCAGCCAATATGAGATGGACGTCGTGCACTTGGGCTTTCAGAAAACCTTTGACAAGGTTCCTCACCACAGGCTCTTAAGCAAAGTCAGCTGCCCTGGGATAAGAGGGAAGGTCCTTTCATTGATCAGTAACTGGTCTGGATCATTGGTCTGACCCAGTATGGCCATTCTTATGCTTTTTAAGCCATTCCCTTTATTTTCAGTGTCTGACATGGGGCCATCCCCATTCTTTGGGTTGCTGGAAATTGGCTCCATTTGGATGAGGGATGCCTCACATCTTTAGGGGCACTGGCTTTGCATTTCTCAGTGTGTTCTCTTTGTCATTTCATTGCAGGACACAGATGCCTTTCACGCAGCGTAACTGTAGCTGTGTCAGTCCCAGGACACTGGAGAGACAAGGTGACTGAGGTAAAATCTTCCATTGGGCCAACTTCTGTTCGTGCGCGAGACAAGTTCTATAGGTCTCTGTGGCTTGACAGCCGGTCTCTCAACCAGCAGAAGTCGGCCCAATAGAAGATGGTGCTTCCCCCACCCTGTCTCTGCCGTGGATGCCTTTCAGTAACTGAAATAAAAAAACGCGGCTCGAATTTAGGAAGCTTTTAGACAGCCTTTGGGCGAACTGTTCGCAAGCCCGGTCCCTGACACCGGAAGCAGCCCCTGCGGGTCCCCGCGGGGCAGGGCAGGCGGAGCAGCGGGGGGCCGAGCCCCGAAGCCGGAGCACCGCTGACCTGGCCGGGCCGAGGGGCCCCGTGCGGCTCGCAAGCGGGTCTCCCCCACCGGCGCCTCCTTGGACTCTCCTGCTTCCGCGCTCGGGCCCGTTTCCGCGGCCGCCGCGATAAGCGCGGCCCCGGCTCCAGGTGCCGCTTCCCCGGGCCCCCAGCCGCCCGCTCGCCGGGGCCTGCTCGGGCAAGCGGGGCGAGGGGTCACCCCGGCGCGGGCAGGTCACCGCAGCACCGCGGAGCGGCGGGACGCGTCGGCCCGGTCCGCGCCCCTCCCCCCCGCGCCCGCACTCACCGGCCCCTACATCCCGGGCGGCAGCGGCCGGTCCGGCGGCGGCAGCGGCGGCGGCAACACCGGAA
The DNA here is from genome assembly GCF_965152235.1 of Eretmochelys imbricata. NCBI lineage: Eukaryota > Metazoa > Chordata > Testudines > Cheloniidae > Eretmochelys > Eretmochelys imbricata. Next base: position 17,683,164 of record NC_135592.1, on the reverse strand, counting down.
GGAGCCCTCGGCGTAACGCCACTTCCGCCGCAGGAAGCACGGCTCACCCGACGCGCCACGTGACTCAGGGCATCCAGCACTTCCGCTGGGAGTGGGCGTCAGGCTGCAGTGGCCAAGGCAGAAGCTTCCTCCTGATTGGTCGCAGGTCTCCCCTCGGTTAGTGTGATTGGATGCGTGAGTCACGTGGGCTGTTTCTGCAGCCTGCCCGCCGGAACGGCCCTCGGACGGGCGCCTGCGCCGTGCGGGGAGCTGCTCTCTGGCCCCGCCCCTCCTCTCGCGCCGCTCGGGGCAGATTCCCTCAGCCCGGCTCCCGGCGCGGGCTGCTGCCTTCGCCTCTCCTGGGGCCGGGGCCGGAGGCGCTTCTCCGCCCCGCCCCCTCCCCCCCTGGGCCGGGCCGCGCCGCGCGGGACTTGTGGCCTCCGGCCCCCGGGCGGCTGCCCCGGCCCTCGCGTAGCCCTCCCGCGAAGGGGCGCCCCGGCCTCCCCCGCTCCCTGAGGGGTCTCTACGCTGCGGCGCGGCCTCTGCGCCCGGCGCCAGCCGCTGCCCTCCGCCTGGTCTCGGGCGGGCCCCGGGAGCCGCGTGCGGCCGCCGCAGAAGCCGCCGGGCGTCGGTGGCCCCTGAAAGGCGACGCGGTGGTGGGCGCTGGCTCGCGTGGGCCGCGGCGGGGCGCCAGCTACCGAGGCGGGCGCGGGGGGCCGCGTGCAGGGGGAGCCCCCCGGGGGGGCAGAGCTGGCCCGGCCGCTGGCTCGGGGCGCGTGGGCCGCGCCCCACAGCAGGGCCGGAGGGGCCCGTCCGGCCGAGGCAAAGCCGCGTCTGCGGTGGGCCGGCCGCGCCCCGTCCCCGTTCCAGCCCAGCTTCCTGGAGCGAGATTTGCAAACGAATTTTAGTTCTGGGGTTTTCTTTGAAGTCTGTTTCTGACTTTTTTTTGGTGGCGTACAGCTACTTTCAAACCGGTTATAGAGCGTCCAGGGAGATTGACGTCTTCTCCGATTGCTTTTGTATGTTACCATTCCCGATGTCCCATTTCTGTCCGTTTATTCGTTTACGTAGGGACTGTCCGGTTTGGCCAGTGTACATGGCAGAGGGGCATTGCTGGCACATGATGGCGTCTGTCACATTAGTAGATGTGCAGGTGGATGAGCCTGATGGTGTGGTTGGGTCCTCTGATGGTGTCACTAGAGTAGATATGGGGACATGTAGTAGGCATAGCGGTCAGTAGGTTTGCGGTATAGGGTGGTGTTTATGTGACCATCACATATTTGCACTGTATCTGCATCAAGTATCTGAAGACCATTATCATGCATAGGGGAAACTGAGGCACCCCTACAGTAGTCAGAGGAAACATTAAGAACAGTCCCACTTCGTCACACTCGCCTCTGGATCCTTTTCAGTTTCTCTACATCCTTTCTAGACATCAGTGACCAAAGCTGGACACCATACTCCAGCTGAGGCCAAACCAGCGCTGAGTAGAGTGGCACTGTCTCCTCCCATGACTTGCATGCTATGCTTCTGTTAATGCAACCTAAAATTGCATTTGTTGTTTTTTTTTTTTGCAACAGCATCGTATTGCTGACTCATGCGGAGGCTGTGATCCACCGCAGCACACAAATCCTTCTCAGCAGTGCTGCCGCCAAGCTGGGTGCTTATCCTCCATTTTGTATCCGTACATTAGGGCTCTGGTAGCAATCAGTCTAGGAGCCAAGTCCTCAAGCACAGCAGAGTACCAAACAAACTAAGGGGTTCTGGCCCACAGGCAGGGCAAAGCAAACAGGCAGTCTAGGAGCCCAGGCCCTCAAGCAGGGTGGGCCACCAAACAGTCTATGTGGCTCTGGCCTTCAGGCAGAGCAGAGTAGCTAAGCAGCCCTTCATCCTAGCGTTGGCAGACAGCAGACAAATTCAGACCTTTTGGCTTGTGGTCGGGAGGCTGCCACCCAGGGGTGGGGTTGGTGTCAGGGAGGAGGGGGGCCCAGGCCCCCCCACTCCACTGGGTCCCACTCCAGGGCCCTAACAGTGGTGAAGTGTTCCACCATTGCGTCAGTGGAGATCCAGCTGCAACATGCTGACCTGAATGTAGGCAGCAATGCAGCCAGAGTAGTCAGCTGTCCCGGACTCCTTCCTCCCCTCAGGGTGTTCCTGGATCCTGGGATTGTCCTCCATCTCCTTGGGATATACTGCCAGTGGCAGTCCCAGCAGCTTCTCTGCACGTGGGGTGTCTGGTAGGCCTGCAAGTCTTTGGCGCAGCCGAGGTCCTCTTCAGGCCATTCCAGCAGCAGGTGGAGAGTGTCTGTCTCCCTTAGCATCTCCACCCTAACTGAGCTGCACAGGGCTCGCCTTTTGTACTTCTTGTCCTGCCCCCATGCTTTTGAGGCCTTCTGGCTCTGCTCACCAGGGCGTGGGCAGGGATTCCTCCCTGTCAATATTGGAAGGAGACCACACCCCTCACTGCAGGTGGCAAACAATTTAATTAGTTTTAAGACAATGCTGGACAAATTTGTGAGTGCAATTGTATGACAGGGTTGCTTGTGGTGATGGGGGCAGGGCTCAGCAGCCCTGGGGCTCTTTTCCAGTTTGTTTGGTGTTCCTAATGCTCACATGTCAGGGTTTCAGCAGCGGTCAGGAAAGGATTCCCTGCCCCCAGTGTTTTCTGGGAGGTTTTTTTTAATCTCCTTTCCCTGAAGCTTCAGGGATGACTGTGGCTGGACATGGGACACTGGGTGGGGTGTGTCAGGGCTCTGAGATAGCACCAAGCAGTCTCTCTCTCAGGTGCTTGGCTGGCTGGTTCTTGCTCATATCATAGAATCATAGAATATCAGGGTTGGAAGGGACCTCAGGAGGTCATCTAGTCCAACCCCCTACTCAAAGCAGGACCAATCCCCCACTAAATCATCCCAGCCAGGGCTTTGTCAACCTGACCGTAAAAACTTCTGAGGAAGGAGATTCCACCACCTCCCTAGGTAACGCATTCCAGTGCTTCACCACCCTCCTAGTGAAAAAGTTTTTCCTAATACCCAACCTAAATCTCCCCCACTGCAACTTGAGACCATTACTCCTTGTTTTCTCATCTGCTACCACTGAGAACAGCCGAGCTCCATCCTCTTTGGAACCCCCTTTCAGGTAGTTGAAAGCAGCTATCAAATCCCCCCTCATTCTTCTCTTCTGTAGACTAAACATCCCCAGTTCCCTCAGCCTCTCCTCGTACCTCATGTGTTCCAGTCCCCTAATCATTTTTGTTGCCCTCTGCTGAACGCTTTCCAATTTTTCCACATTCTTCTTGTAGTGTGGGGCCTAAAACTGGACACAATACTCCAGATGAGGCCTCACCAGTGTTGAATAGAGGGGAACGATCACGTCCCTCGATCTGCTGGCAGTGCCCCTACTTATACATCCCAAAATGCCATTGGCCTTCTTGGCAACAAGGGCACACTGTTGACTCACATCCAGCTTCTCGTCCACTGTAACCACTAGGTCCTTTTCTCCAGAACTGCTGCCGAGCCATTTGGTCCCTAGTCTGTAGCTGTGCATTGGATTCTTCCGTCCTAAGTGCAGGTCTCTGCACTTGTCCTTCTTGAACCTCATCAGATTTCTTTTGGCCCAATCCTCCAATTTCTCTAGGTCCCTCTGTATCCTATCCCTACCCTCCAGCGTATCAACCTCTCCTCCCAGTTTAGTGTCATCTGCAAACTTGCTGAGGGTGCAATCCACACCATCCTCCAGATCATTAATGAAGATATTGAACAAAACCAGCCCCGGGACTGACCCTTGGGGCAGTCCACTTGATACCGGCTGCCAACTGGACATGGAGCCATTGATCACTACCCGTTGAGCCTGACAATCTAGCCAGATTTCTATCCACCTTATAGTCCATTCATCCAGCCCATACTTCTTTAACTTGCTGGCAAGAATACTGTGGGAGACGGTGTCAAAAGCTTTGCTAAAGTCAAGGAACAACACGTCCACTGCTTTCCCTTCATCCACAGAACCAGTTATCTCGTCATAGAGGGCAATTAGATTAGTCAGGCATTACTTGCCCTTGGTGAATCCATGCTGACTCTTCCTGATCACTTTCCTCTCGTCTAAGTGCTTCAGAATTGATTCCTTGAGGACCTGCTCCATGATTTTTCCAGGGACTGAGGTGAGGCTGTCTGGCCTGTAGTTCCCAGGATCCTCCTTCTTCCCTTTTTTAAAGATGGACACTACATTAGCCTTTTTCCAGTTGCCCGGGACCTCCCCCGATCACCATGAGTTTTCAAAGATAATGGCCAATGGCTCTGCAATCACATCCACCAACTCCTTTAACACTCTCGGATGCAACGCATCCGGCCCCATGGGCTTGTGCTCATCCAGCTTTTCTAAATAGTCCCGAACCACTTCTTTCTCCACAGAGGGCTGGTCACCTCCTCCCCATGCTCTGCTGCCCAGTGCAGTTGTCTGGGAGCTGACCTTGTTAGTGAAGACAGAGGCAAAAAAAGCATTGAGTACATTAGCTTTTTCCACATCCTCTGTCACTAGGTTGCCTCCCTCATTCAGTCAGGGGCCCACACTTTCCTTGACTTTCTTCTTGTTGCTAACATACCTGAAGAAACTCTTGTTACTCTTAGCATCTCTTGCTAGCTGCAACTCCAAGCGTGATTTGGCCTTCCTGATTTCACTCCTGCATGCCCGAGCAATATTTTTATACTCACCCCTGGTCATTTGTCCAATCTTCCAAGCTTCTTTTTTGTGTTTAAGATCAGTAAGGATTTCACTGTTAAGCCAAGCTGGTCGCCTGCCATATTTACTATTCTTTCTACACATGCTCAGAGTCTAATTGATCACCATACGTGGGGTTAGGAAGGAATTTCCCCCAGGTCAGATTGGCAGTGACCGTGGGTGGGGTTTCATCTTCCCCTGCAGTGTGTGGATGTAGGTCACTTGCCAGGATTATCTGGGTATATCCCATTTAATCATTTCTCTGCCATTGCAGGGGCCTCGAGCACTGGTGCACCCCAGTGCCTCCTATTCTCTGCCTGTGGCATGTAATGATCTAGTCTCCTGTGCAGGAGTGGCAGGTTTGTAGAAATTTTGCTGGTGCCCAGAACTTGTCTCCCCCCCGCCCCGCCACCTAAGGCTCTGGGCGGGAGTTTGGGTGCAGGCCCTGGGCTGGGGCAGGGGATTGGGGTACAGGCTCTGGGAGGGAGTTTGGGTGCAAAACGGGATAGAGGTTGGGCTCTGGGAGGGAGTTAGGGTAGGGGAGGGGGTCTGCGGTGCAGGCTCTGGGCTGGGGATGTAGGAGGGGGTGAGGGGTGCAGGCTCTGGGAGGGAGTTTGGAGATGGGGGTGTGTGGAGGGAGGGGATGCAAGCTCTGGGAGGGAGTTGGGGGTCGGAGTGAGTGCGGAGGGAGGGGGTGCAGGGATGAGGGGTTTGGGGTGTGGCTGGGGATGAGGGGTTCAGGGCTGGGGCAGAGGCTTAGGGTGTGGGGGGATGAGGGCTATGGCTGGGGCCAGGGATGAGGGGTTTGGGGTGTGGGAGAGGCTCAGGACTAGGGCAGAGGGTTGGGGTGAGGGCTCTGGCTGGGGGTGCAGGCTGTGGGGTGGGGCTGGGGAGTTTGAGGTGTAGGCAGGCTGCCCCTGGAGTGGGGACAGAGAGGAGGACTCCCCCCAGCCCTCTCCCCGCTGGCAGCAGTGAGCTCTGGGGGAGGGGCCTCCCTCTCTCCCCCCCCCCGGTAGCACACTCAGCTCACACGACTGTCACTACACTTGCTCCTAGGGCCCCTCTCAAGTCCAGGAAGCCCCCTTGCCTCCCCTGTGGTGGGTGCCAGGGAGGCTGCCATCACATATGCCTCTCCTCCCCTGCTGCTGCCCCTCACTAGAGCCTCAATGGGGGTGAGGGATAGGGCTGCCCCTTGCCCACTGTGGGGCAGGAGCGGTGACTGCGGGTGGGGGGGCCCCTGTGCTGGTGGAGGATCCTGCCGGGAAAGGGAAGGGTCCGAGGTGGAAAGGCAGGGTAAGGGCAGCCTGCCCAGCCATTAGTGAGGGGAGGGGCACTAGGACCTGGTTGTGGCAGTTGATGCGCGAGTCAGCGTGGAGCTGCAGGGGAGAGGCAGGAATGCTCTGGGCAGGGGGCCCGAGGGCAGCAAGTGGGGGCCAGGGGACACTTGGAGATGCGTGGGGGCAGCAGCTGGGGCCGGGGGTGAGACCTGGCCCCAAACATTGATGGAGCCGGGCCCCCGGGCCCTGAATATTGCTGGAGCCTGGGCAGCACGGGCCCATAGAACTCACTGCCCCTGCTCCGGTGGGCTGTAATACTTTGGTCTCATTTTGTTTGGTGTGTGAGTGCTGGGTGATGTTGGTGACCTGTGATATACAGGAGGTCAGACTAGGTGATCTAAGGGTAACTTCTGGCCTTAAACTGTATGACAATGACTCTAAAAGTCCCCTGCCCTAGGAGTCACCTACCAGGTTCTGGTCCTTTCTCTTGTCATTTATAAACTGTGCACAGTCTTGCCATTCAGCACTCCAGCATTCAAAAGCAGCAGTCACACCCCAAAAATCATCTGATTTTTAAAAAAGTCAACACTGTGGTCTGTTTGCTCTCTGCTTTTTGAGCCTTTAGGATTCATGTTTTCCAGCTTTACTCCACAACCAGGAAGGCTCAAAACTTACTTTCTTTTTTTAGTGGAAGCTGGAATTCTCACCTGAGTGAAAGAGCTGCAGCTTTGAGAAAAACACCAAATCTCACAACACTCATGATAGTATCACATGAGCTGGCAGCGCTGGAGCAACCCTCGCAGGCAGAAACATAAAGCCAGCCCATAACAGGAACTGATAGTCTTAGCTTCAGTGAACTCTGGCCTCAACCCAACCATAGGCAAAAGCCTCAGACATGATGGACCGTATGTTATCTTGAAGGTCAGTAGCCTCAGAGAAATGGGGGAAGCATCTTCCAGAGTGTAGGGTCTTCTACTGAATTCCAGTATTGCCAAGGCCAGGAGCGCAGAATCATGGTTTTTGGCTGGTGGTCTGATTTTGGAACTTCCCCCCAACGTGTGTGTGACGATTAGTCTTTTACCAGCTCTTGCACATTTTTAACAAGGTGATTTTGGCCCCTGCTGCAACAGCGTCTGCAGGGAGACCCAGCTGAGAACAGGGCTTAAAAGTGCTTGACTCTGTACAAACACTTGTGAAGTGCGTGTTGAGGCAGGTAACGAGAGCTCCTGACCTGAACTCACGCTTTAGTGTAACGTACAGTGGGGAGTTTCTGATGTGGGAGCTAGATAGCCAACTCATTTTATGCAGGTGCCACCACATATTTGATAGATGGGAACAATTTTTAATACCTGCTGAAGTGGGCAGGTTCCAAACTGGTGATCTACAGGTGACGGGCTCTGTAGCTCATTAGCAATGCCCTTAGCAGAAACCTATTCAAAAGCTGGGATTCGGTCTCTGGGCTGGCAGTTTAGTGCATATTCTATTCGGCTATAGGAAACTGTCTGGGGGAGTGTCTCAGGCTGGTTTTGCTTCCACAAAATAATATGAAGGCTGGAGCTTTTAGTGTCAGTGTGAGGGTGGCTGCAGCATGGACCAACATCACATTATGTGCCAGAGTCAGCAGCACCGGCATTCTGAATTCCCTACATTCCTCCCTCCAGCCCCAGGAGAAACTCAAGGGGCTTTTCCAATCCCCACTCCACAAACACGGGGCACAATCCAACCCTCAGTAAACTCTTCAGACAGCATTTTCAAACCTAAAATCAGGCCCCTAAGCCAGTGTTGTCAACCCCCAGCATTCAAAAAGCGTTAGGCTCCCAAAATCATGAGATTTAAGAAAAATGTTTTCAAGATTTTCTCTGCAATCATGAGATCTAGAAACTTTTCTTTGAGTGAAAGCTGAGATCTCACAAATATGTGGCTTCCAGCAGCTGGGCAATCATAGAATCATAGAGTATCAGGGTTGGAAGGGACCCCTGAAGGTCATCTAGTCCAACCCCCTGCTCGAAGCAGGACCAATTCCCAGTTAAATCATCCCAGCCAGGGCTTTGTCAAGCCTGACCATAAAAACCTCTAAGGAAAGAGATTCTACCACCTCCCTAGGTAACGCATTCCAGTGTTTCACCACCCTCTTAGTGAAAAAGTTTTTCCTAATATCCAATCTAAACCTCCCCCACTGCAACTTGAGACCATTACTCCTCGTTCTGTCATCTGCTACCACTGAGAACAGTCTAGAGCCATCCTCTTTGGAATCCCCTTTCAGGTAGTTGAAAGCAGCTATCAAATCCCCCCTCATTCTTCTCTTCTGCAGGCTAAACAATCCCAGCTCCCTCAGCCTCTCCTCATAAGTCATGTGTTCTAGACCCCTAATCATTTTTGTTGCCCTTCGCTGGACTCTCTCCAATTTATCCACATCCTTCTTGTAGTGTGGGGCCCAAAACTGGACACAGTACTCCAGATGAGGCCTCACCAATGTCGAATAGAGGGGAACGATCACGTCCCTCGATCTGCTCGCTATGCCCCTACTTATACGTCCCAAAATGCCATTGGCCTTCTTGGCAACAAGGGCACACTGCTGACTCATATCCAGCTTCTCGTCCACTGTCACCCCTAGGTCCTTTTCTGCAGAACTGCTGCCTAGCCATTCGGTCCCTAGTCTGTAGCGGTGCATTGGATTCTTCCATCCTAAGTGCAGGACCCTGCACTTACCCTTATTGAACCTCATCAGATTTCTTTTGGCCCAATTCTCCAATTTGTCTAGGTCCTTCTGTATCCTATCCCTCCCCTCCAGCGTATCTACCACTCCTCCCAGTTTAGTATCATCCGCAAATTTGCTGAGAGTGCAATCCACACCATCCTCCAGATCATTTATGAAGATATTGAAGAAAACCGGCCCCAGGACCGACCCCTGGGGCACTCCACTTGACACCGGCTGCCAACTAGACATGGAGCCATTGATCACTACCCGTTGAACCCGACAATCTAGCCAGCTTTCTACCCGCCTTATAGTGCATTCATCCAGCCCATACTTCCTTAACTTGCTGACAAGAATACTGTGGGAGACCGTGTCAAAAGCTTTGCTAAAGTCAAGAAACAATACATCCACTGCTTTCCCTTCATCCACAGAACCAGTAATCTCATCATAAAAGGCGATTAGATTAGTCAGGCATGACCTTCCCTTGGTGAATCCATGCTGGCTGTTCCTGATCACTTTCCTCTCCTGCAAGTGCATCAGGATTGATTCTTTGAGGACCTGCTCCATGATTTTTCCAGGGACTGAGGTGAGGCTGACTGGCCTGTAGTTCCCAGGATCCTCCTTCTTCCCTTTTTTAAAGATTGGCACTACATTAGCCTTTTTCCAGTCATCCGGGACTTCCCCGGTTCGCCACGAGTTTTCAAAGATAATGGCCAATGGCTCTGCAATCACAGCCGCCAATTCCTTCAGCACTCTCGGATGCAACTCGTCCGGCCCCATGGATTTGTGCATGTCCAGCTTTTCTAAATAGTCCCTAACCACCTCTATCTCCACAGAGGGCTGGCCATCTCTTCCCCATTTTGTGATGCCCAGCGCAGCAGTCTGGGAGCTGACCTTGTTCGTGAAGACAGAGGCAAAAAAAGCATTGAGTACATTAGCTTTTTCCACATCCTCTGTCACTAGGTTGCCTCCCTCATTCAGTAAGGGGCCCACACTTTCCTTGGCTTTCTTCTTGTTGCCAACATACCTGAAGAAACCCTTCTTGTTACTCTTGACATCTCTCGCTAGCTGCAGCTCCAGGTGCGATTTGGCCCTCCTGATATGATTCCTACATGCCCGAGCAATATTTTTATACTCTTCCCTGGTCATATGTCCAACCTTCCACTTCTTGTAAGCTTCTTTTTTATGTTTAAGGCAAGCTGGTCGCCTGCCATATTTACTATTCTTTCGACTCATTGGGATGGTTTGTCCCTGTAACCTCAACAGGGATTCCTTGAAATACAGCCCTATTCTGTAATAACAATCTCTGTAATAACAATCATAACAGAGAGAGAAGATACAAGAGCAACTGTGGCATTGGGGGAGACTAGCTTCCAGGTAGAATAAGCACCAATAATAGTACCTAGCTCTTTCCTATTAGGACCGCGGTTCTCAAACTGGGGTCCAGGAGGGTACTCCACGGGGTCTGCATGTCATGTCCGGGGCTGCTGGCTCCGCTGACCAACTCCTCCCCACCCTTCCCAGTGCCTCCTGCATGCCATGGAACAGCTGGGAGGGAGGGAGGGGGAGGAGTGGGGACAGGGAACGCTCAGGGGAGGGGGTGGAAAGAGGCAGGGAAGAGGAGGGGCAGGAGTGGAGAGGGGGTGGGAAGAGGTGGGGCAGGGCCTTGGGGAAAGGGGTGGAGTGGGGTTGGGGCTTGGGACTGAGCGGGGGTTGAGCACCCCCAGGGAAAATTAGAAGCCAGCTTGGGGGTCCATGAAAATTTTTAAAATCAAAATGGACCTCAGGTTGCCAAAATTTAAGAACCGCTGTATTAGGAGATCTTCTCATCTACAGATAAGCATTCAGGGCACTTCCAGAGGAAACTGGTTCATTTATTTACCCCTGATTTAAAGGGCCAAACTGTAAGCAGCTGTAAGACATGATTCTGCAATCATAGAGGAAAGGGGAGTTACAGGCCTCTCCAGGACCCTGTTGGTGATGTGTTCTCAGCAGTGGTCCGGCGGGGATCCTCCTGAAACATGTCAGCCTGAACAGTCTTAGCACCATTCCCCTTTAAGGACTCCCTGGGTCACTTTCTACCCCTTCCTCAGATTCAACCATATCTGCAGCATCCTCTGCTTCCCCTCTGCAGTGTGACTGGTCTCTGCATCCTGGGGTGCAGGCCATTCTTCTGCTGGAGAGAGTGTCAAGCCTCCTTTCCCTCCGGCAGTCCCACCCTGACTGAGCAGCTCTGCAGGCTTTTATACCGGACTTCCAGGTGGACCATGCCGCAGGCTGCTTCTGCTAGGAGGGAAGGATTAACCCCCTCTGTACTAGTGCAGGGCTGATCCACCCCATCACACACAGCCAAATGCAAGATAATACTTGGGGAACAGAGAATTGATGCTATACCTACAGGAGGGGGGCCTCTGTCTTGGGAAGCAGTGACTCGGAGAAGGACTTAGGGCTCATCAGAGATATTTGCCTCAACCTGAGCTCTCAGTGCAATGTTGTGGCTTGGCTGTATAAAATGGGGACTATCAAGTGGAAGATGGGAAGATACACGGCTTTGGGAAGCCTGTTACTAGAACACTGTATCCACTTCTGGGGCCACCCTCCAAGAAGGATGTGGAAATGCTGGAGACACGTCAGAGGAGGGCTACAAAAATGATGCAAGATCTGGAAAACAGGTCTTACGATGTGAGCTCAGCTTGTTCAGTGTGTCGAAGAGATGACTGAGGTGTGACGTGGTCTCTGTGTCTAGGTCCTTGCCTGTGGGAAAGAGATCTGAGAGTGGGGGGCTTTTCAGCCTTGCTGGCAAATGCAGAACAAGGCTGAAGTTAGACAAATTCACCCTTGAAATGAGGGTGAATAAACATTGGACATCTTTCCTGGGAGGGGGTGCACTCACCTTCCTTTGGAATCTTTGTGAGGAGCTTGGGTATGTTTCTAAAAGACGTGCTTCCATCCAGCTTTTGGGAGAGGTTCTGTGACTGGGGGGGGGGCAGGTCAGGCAGGATTGTCAGCGTGGTCCCTTATAGCGTATGAATCGCTCTGCTCTCCCCTTCCTCCCTGGGCCCTGGGGAGAATGGGATCTCCTGCATTTCCCTCAGCAGGGTAGAGCTTTGAAATAGTCAACAAAACTATGTAAAATGGGAAGGGATTCCTGTGAATAGTCTGGGTAAGGCAGAAATACCCCTCTGGAAAGGAAGCAAACATAAAAAAGGAGTACTAGCGGCACCTTAGAGACTAACCAATTTATTTGAGCATGAGCTTTCGTGAGCTACAGCTCACTTCATCGGATGCATACCGTGGAAACTGCAGCAGACTTTATATACACACAGAGATCATAAAACAAAGTCTGCTGCAGTTTCCACGGTATGCATCCGATGAAGTGAGCTGTAGCTCACGAAAGCTCATGCTCAAATAAATTGGTTAGTCTCTAAGGTGCCACAAGGACTCCTTTTCTTTTTGCGAATACAGACTAACACGGCTGTTACTCTCAAACATAAAAAGCCTCCCATAAGAGGAGCAAAGAAACTTGTTATACACTGGTGCCATCTTGTGGATATCTATGGAAGCGGCAGAGAACTTGCAAGAACAGAAATCTGAGAGCTGTTTGGAAAGAGTCTGATGGAAATTAGAGCAGGGGTGGCCAACCTGGGGCTCCGGAGCCACGTGCGGCTCTTCAGAAGTTAACATGCGGCTCCCTGTCTAGGTGTGGGCTCCGGGAGGGCTGGAGCGACAGGCACCAACTTTCCAGTGTGCCGGGGGCGCTCGCTGCTCCACCCCTGGCTCTGCCCCAGGCCCTGCCACCTCCCCTGAGCCTGCCGTGCCCTCACTCCCCCCCCCCCCGAGCCTCCTGCATGCCATGGAACAGCTGATGGGGAGGGAAGGGGAGGCGCTGATTGGCGGGGCTGCTGGTGGGTGGGAAGCGCTGGGAGCAGGGGGTGGAAGCGGATGGGGGGCTGCTGACTTACTACTGTGGCTCTTTGGCAATGTACATTCGTAAATTCTGGCTCCTTCTCAGGCTCAGGTTGGCCATTCCTGGTGTATGCTCTGGAGAAGCTCTGCCCATATATTTGGGGACGGCATTTCCACCTGCAGATTGACCATGCTGCACTGAAGTGGCTTCGCACAGTCAAAAATACTAACAAAAACTTCTTCGGTGGAGAAGACTTAGCTCTTCAAGACTTTGATTTTGAGATACAACATTTCAGGAGCCTCTAACAAAGTGGCTGATGCACTCTCCCGGAAAGGTTTCCCAGAATCAGCTGGGTTAAAATGTCCCTGTATTCTAAGTCATTGTAGTCCTTAAAATGTGGAAAATACTGTTTAGTTGTTCAGGTAATTAGTAGTAAAATTAGAGGTGCATGTATCTTATTAACTCTGTTTTCCTAAACCTCCAGGAAGAAATCCCAGCCGGTGTGGACCCGATCTGAACCAGGCTGGCCAACACCCTCTGTGATTTGGGGGGCGTGATAATGAAAGGGGAGGGGTAGCTCCCTTTTATGGACAGCCAGCCAGCTAGTAGCTATAAAATCTCTCTTACTAGCTGTTCTCTAATTGCTCTACCTATAAAGGGTTAAAAAGTCTCACTGCTATGTATAGGTAAAAGGAAGTAAGTGGGCACCTGGCCAAAAGAGCCAATGGGAAGGCTAGAACTTTTTAAAATTGAGAGAAGACTTCCCTTTTGTCTGTCTGTGGCTGTTCTCCTGGAGCGAGGCAGCAGGGAAGAGCTGTGCTGTAAGAAGCTTGGGCCCAGGTATGAAAAAATCATCAGTATCATACCTAGAAACTCCTCATTTGAAACCCCAGCTATGTCAGTAGATCAGGAAATGTCTAGAAAGACGCAATTAGGTTTATGCCTTTATGGCTTGTGGATTCCTCTGTGCTAACCCCAGGTGCTTTTGTTTTGCTTGTAACCTTTAAGCTGGACCTCAAGAAAGCTATTCTTGGTGCATAATCCTTGTAGTTGCTCTTTTAAAATCTAGCAATAGCCTGAGTCCCCGGATGTATTTTCATTTTCTTTTTTTTAATAAAATTTACTTTTTTAAGAACAGAATTGGATTTTTGTGTCTTAAGAGGTTTGTGCATGTTGTTTAATTATCTGGGTGGCAACAGCTGATTTCCTTTTTTTTTCTTTCTCAGCTCTTCCCCAGATCGGGGGTTGAAAGGGCTTGAGGGTACCTCACAGGAAGGAATTCCCAAGTGCGCCTTCCTGGGCTCTCAAAGGGGTTCTGCACTTGGGTGGTGGCAGCATCTACCAATCCAAGGTCAGAGAAAAGCTGTAACCTTGGGAATAATTTACCTAGTTTTCAGTAAGGCGTTTGATACCGTGCCACATGGGGAATTATTAGTTAAATTGGATAAGATGGGGATCAATAGGAAAATTGAAAGGTAGATAAGGAATTGGTTAAAGTGGAGACTACAACGGGTCCTACTGAAAGGTGAACTGTCAGGCTGGAGGGAGGTTACCAGTGGAGTTCCTCAAGGATCGGTTTTGGGACCAATCTTATTTAATCTTTTTATTACTGACCTCGGCACAAAAAGTGGGAGTGTGTTAATAAAGTTTGCAGATGACACAAAGCTGGGAGGTATTGCCAATTTAGAGAAGGACAGGGATATCCTACAGGAGGATCTGGATGACCTTGTAAACTGGAGTAATAGTAATAGGATGAAATTTAATAGTGAGAAGTGTAAGGTCCTGCATTTAGGGATTAATAACTAGAATTTTAGTTATAAGCTGGGGACGCATCAATTAGAAGTAACGGAGGAGGAGAAGGACCTTGGAGTATTGGTTGATCATAGGATGACTATGAGCCGCCAATGTGATATGGCCATGAAAAAAGCTAATGTGGTCTTGGGATGCATCAGGCGAGGTATTTCCAGTAGGGATAAGGAGGTTTTAGTACGGTTATACAAGGCACTGGTGAGACCTCACTTGGAATACTGTGTGCAGTTCTGGTCTCCCATGTTTAAGAAGGACGAATTCAAACTGGAACAGGTACAGAGAAGGGCTACTAAGATGATCTGAGGAATGGAAAACCTGTCTTATGAAAGGAGACTCAAGGAGCTTGGCTTGTTTAGCCTAACTAAAAGAAGGTTGAGGGGAGATAGGATTGCTCTCTATAAATATATCAGAGGAATAAATACCAGGGAGGGAGAGGAATTATTTAAGCTCAGTACCAATGTGAACACAAGAACAAATGGATATAAACTGTTCATTGGGAAGTTTAGACTTGAAATTAGACGAAGGTTTCTAACCATCAGAGGAGTGAAGTTTTGGAATAGCCTTCCAAGGGAAGCAGTGGGGGCAAAAGATCTATCTGGCTTTAAGATTAAACTCGATAAGTTTATGGAGGAGATGGTATGATGGGATAACATGATTTTGGTAATTAATTGATCTTTAAATATTCATGGTAAATAGGCCCAATGGCCTGTGATGGGATATTAGATGGGGTGCGATCTGAGTTACCCAGGAAAGAATTTTCTGTAGTATCTGGCTAGTGAATCTTGCCCATATGCTCAGGGTTTAGCTGATCGCCATATTTGGGGTCGGGAAGAAATTTTCCTCCAGGGCAGATTGGAAGAGGCCCTGGAGGTTTTTCGCCTTCCTCTGTCGAATGGGGCACGGGTCACTTGCTGGAGGATTCTCTACTCCTTGAAGTCTTTAAACCATGAGTTGAGGACTTCAATAGCTCAGACATAGGTGAGAGGTTTTTGCAGGAGTGGTGGGTGAAATTCTGTGGCCTGCGTTGTGCAGGAGGTCAGACTAGATGATCATAATGGTCCCTTCTGACCTAAATATCTATGAAATAATACAAGCCTGGAGGGGCCAGTATTAATTTTTAGAGTCCTTGCGGGCCCCCGCTTCTGCACTCAAAGTGCCAGAGTGGGGAATCAGCCTTGACAGGAGTGGTGGCCACAGCTGATCCCTTCCTGTACCTCTCTCTGCAGGGCTCTCCAGTCAGTGCACGGCTCCGATCACCAGCTGTGCCCAGGCGCCCTGTGTTCGGGCTGGCCTCCTGATAGGCATGCCGGGCTGCATGAAGTACCTGATGTTCGTGTTCAGTGCGCTGGTGTTCATAAGTGTGTGTGGCCGGACAGGTCCTGGCACAGGCTGGGGCCCTTGCTCATTTGCTCACTGCCTTTACACTGCGCTCCAGAGCCAGAGTGAGAAGGGTCCCAGTGCCCGCAGTATGGGCATGACCTGTCTGAACCATGCAGGGCCAGCTCTCACGCTGCCACTGGAGAAGCCCCCAGACCAGTTGTCCCCTGGGGTCAGCTCTGGCACCTGCACTCCCATCCTCCAGGACAGCTGAGCCCAGAGCTGCCTTGCCTCTGCCTGCTCTTCTGCCCTCTCTGCTCATGAAGTTGGCAGCTCTCGGGCCTGCCGGAGGAGCCTCCAAGCCAAGGTGGCAGTGACTGGCGGAGCAGTGGGTGGAAGACTTGTGGGCTCTGTCTCCCTGCTGGGAGGTACCAGGCTCTGGGAATAAGCAGGGATCGGACCCTCCCAGCACTGGCAGACATCACACCATGGGCGTGTGTGGGAGTCCAAACCTTGACACGAAGCCAGAGGGGGCAACTTTCCCCCTTGGGTGCAGGGGGCTCAGAGCTCTCCTGGGAACCTAGGCGCACCACCCCGCTGCCCAGCACTGACCTGCTCTCAATGTGCCACATGGAGGTTGCTGCTCTTCTGGCTGAGGTGGGCCTGGATGCCTCTCCAGAGCCCATCAGCCCACCCAGGGGGTGGTGTTCCCTCCCCACAGGGCTCAGCTTGCTCGGCAGTCCCTCTTCTCTGGCCTGTGACAGCAGGGGCACTACACGGTGCCATGTCTGGGCCCAGGATGCCCTTCTGTCCTCGGGGGAAGTGTGCTCTTCCTGCAGCTGTGCTAGGCCCTGCCCCAGGGCAGGCTCAGGCTGAGGGCAGCTGCCAGCTTGTGGCGCTGCTGTCCCTGCACAGCACGACCCCCAGGCGCCGGGCAGGGCGGGGGGAGCCTGTGGCAGGGCAGGTCCCGGCACCTCTGCCTTGGCCCTCTGAGCGCAGGCCGGGGGAAACTCGCTCCAGCGCCGGCGTGAGAGCATTGCCTCAGCTCCACCCTGTCTGGGGTAGAGGGTAGGCCCAGGGGCTCCGGCCCAGCAGGGACTGGGGGGAGGTTCAGCCCCAGCCCAGCCCTCCTCAGGGCACTTCTGGTAGGGCCAGGCAGCTGGGGAGGGGGGATCTGGAGTGGCTGGGCTGGGGGCCCCTGGTTACAGGGTCTAATGACCCCAAACTCCTGCAAGGGTGGTGGCCCTGCTGTATGCCCAGCTATGGGGCAGTGGCCCTGCCATGGCTGGGGTCAGTTCCAGCTCCTCCCTCCAGGTCCCTCCCGCATGCAGAGCCTGGGGGGGGTGGGGGTGAAGTGCCCCTGGCATGAAGACAGCTGTTTCTGGGATGCCCCCATGGGCGCTGACTCCATGAGTGCTCCGGGGCTGGAGCACCCACGGAGAAAAATTGGTGCAGCTTCCCGCCCCGTCCCCCTATCTCAGCTCTCCTCCGCCTCCGCTCCGCCTCCTCCTCTGAGTGCGCCACGTGCCTGCTTTTTCCCCCTAGCTCCCAGGGCCTGCCGCCGTGAAACAGCTGATTCGCGTGGCAAGCCCTGGGAGGGAGGGGGGAGGAGGCTGGGCCGTGGCAGGGTTTTGGGGAGGGGTCCAATGGGGCAGGGAGGGGGCGGGGACTTGGGAGAAGGGGTTGGAATGGGGGCAGAGGGGGCGCGAGCACCCACTGGTGCCATAAGAAGTTGGCGCCTATGGATGCCCCCACCCCACGTTGGACCCGTGACTCCTCCCACCCCCATGCCAGGGATGAGCACAGTTCTCAGTCCCGGCCAGGGAGTGAAGGGGAAATTACATCACCTGGGCTCACACAGCCCCGCCCTGGGCGCTGCAGCTGGAGGACATGGCAGCCATTCACCCCCATGTGTTTTGCAGGTGGGGGCCATCTGCCTCCTGGGCTTGGGGATCTGGTTGGCTGCAGACCCCAGTAGATTCCAGAGCATCGTCACCTCCAAGCCCCTGCTGAGTGCTGGGGCCTCCCTCATCCTCGCTATGGGTGTGGCCCTCTTGCTGCTGGGCTTCGTGGGCTGCTTTGGGGCCCTCCAGGAGGGCATGGCCCTGCTGCTGCTGGTGAGCTGGGTGCAGGTTCTGGCAGGGAGCCCAGGGTGGTCTGTTTCAAAAGCTGCAGGAAGGGACTTTATTCCCAGACCAGAAAATAACTGTTGGGGATGTTGAAATGCCTATATGTGTCCTTGGGGACCCAGCCTACCCCTTAATGCCATGGCTCATGAAGCCGTACACAGGCAGCATGGACAGTAGCCAGGAGCTGTTCAACTACAGGCTGAGCAAGTGCAGATGGTGGTAGAATGTGCATTTGGACATTTAAAAGCGCGCTGGCGCAGTTTTCTGACTCGGTTAGACCTCAGAGAAACCAGCATTCCCACTGTTATTACTGCTTGCTGTGTGCTCCACTGTGAGTGTAAGGGGGAGACGTTTATGGCGGGGTGGGAGGTTGAGGCAAATCACCTGGCCGCTGGTTACGCGCAGCCAGACACCAGAGTGGTTAGAAGAGCACAGGAGGGTGCGGTACGCATCAGAGAAGCTTTGAAAACCAGTTTCATGACTGGCCAGGCTACGGTCATAGAATCATAGAATATCAGAGTTGGAAGGGACCTCTGGAGGTCATCTAGTCCGACCCCCTGCCCAGAGCAGGACCAATCCCCAACTAAATCATCCCAGCCAGGCCTTTGTCAAGCCTGACCTTAAAAACTTCTAAGGAAGGGGATTCCACCACCTCCCTAGGTAACGCATTCCAGTGTTTCACCACCCTCCTAGTGAAAAAGTTTTTCCTAATATCCAACCTAAATCTCCCCCACTGCAACTTGAGACCGTTACTCCTTGTCCTGTCCTCTTCTACCACTGAGAATAGTCTGGATCCATCCTCTTCGGATGAACCTTTCAGGTAGTTAGAAGCAGCTATCAAATCCCCCCTCTCTCTTCTCTTCTGTAAACAATCCCAGTTCCCTCCGCCTCTCCTCATGTGTTCCAGTCCCCTAATCATTTTTGTTGCCCTTCACTGGACTCTCTCCAATTTTTCAACATCCTTCTTGTAGTGTGGGGCCCAAAACTGGACACAATACTCCAGATGAGGCCTCACCAACGTTGGTAGCACCCAGTGCCGAGAGGCAAAACAACAGCAGGAGTTTGTTACCTGGTGTGCTTCACTCAATAATCACAACGGGGTGGAGAAGCAGAAAAGTTTATTTGCAGCTGCAAACAAGGTACAGGGAGAATAGAATCTCAAATCCTGCACACCAGAGCAGGTCATTACACACACTTTTATATTCCTTAATGCTACTGCACTACACATCAGCCAATTAAAACTTTGCACAAATACTCTGCCTTCCTTATATGGATTACAACAATATTTATTTCCTGCAACCTCTAACAAGCATTCCTAGCAACTTAAACAACCAGCACATTCTGTCTGGCCTTGTAGCTCTCTCTCCTATTATCTTTAACTTGGTGTCAGCAAACCTTACACTATAAGGCCTTATCTGCGGCTGCAACATTGTTTTAAGAGCAAAAGAGCTTACTTAAACCAGCCAGGCCTGAATTCTATTAAGGGGGGTTGAGAAGAAGCCCTTAGGCCTTCAGCAGGCAGACTTCCTCAACCCTTCTGGCCTTCCATCCCCTCGACTTAGCTAGTGGCCATGCCCTGGGGTCTCCAACACCAGTGTTGAATAGAGGGGAATGATCATGTCCCTCGATCTGCTGGCAATGCCCCTACTTATATATCCCAAAATGCCATTGGCCTTCTTGGCAACAAGGGCACACTGTTGACTCATATCCAGCTTCTCCTCCACTGTAACCCCTAGGTCCTTTTCTACAGAACTGCTGCCGAGCCATTCGGTCCCTAGTCTGTAGCGGTGCATGGGATTCTTCCATCCTAAGTGCAGGACTCTGCACTTGTCCTTGTTGAACCTCATCAGATTTCTTTTGGCCCAGTCCTCCAATTTCTCTAGGGCCCTCTGTATCCTATCCCTACCTGCCACCGTATCTACCACTCCTCCCAGTTTAGTGTCATCCACAAACTTGCTGAGGGTGCAATCCACACCATCCTCCAGATCATTAATGAAGATATTGAACAAAACCGGCCCCAGGACCGACCCTTGGGGCACTCCGCTAGATACCGGCTGCCAACTAGACATGGAGCCATTGATCACTACCCTTGGAGCCCAACAGTCTAGCCAACTTTCTACCCACCTTGTAGTGCATCTATCCAGCCCATACTTCTTTAACTTACTGACAAGAATACTGTGGGAGACCGTGTCAAAAGCTTTGCTAAAGTCAAGGAATAACACATCCACTGCTTTCCCTTCATCCACAGAAACAGTTATCTCATCATAGAAGGCAATTAGATTAGTCAGGCATGACTTGCCCTTGGTGAATCCATGCTGACTGTTCCTGATCACTTTCCTCTCGTCTAAGTGCTTCAGAATTGATTCCTTGAGGACCTGTTCCATGATTTTTCCAGGGACTGAGATGAGGCTGACTGGCCTGTAGTTCCCAGGATCCTCCTTCTTCCCTTTTTTAAAGATTGGCACTACATTAGCCTTTTTCCAGTCTTCCGGGACTTCCCGTGATCGCCATGAGTTTTCAAAGATAATGGCCAATGGCTCTGCAATCACATCCGCCAATTCCTTTAGCACTCTCGGATGCAGCACATCCGGCCCCATGGACTTGTGCTCGTCCAGCTTTTCTAAATAGTCCCGAACCACTTCTTTCTTCACAAAGGGCTGGCCACCTCCTCCCCATGCTGTGCTGCCCAGTGCTGACCTTGCTCGTGAAGACAGAGGCAAAAAAAGCATTGAGTACATTAGCTTTTTCCACATCCTCTGTCACTAGGTTGCCTCCCTCATTCAGTAAGGGGCCCACACTTTCCTTGACTTTCTTCTTGTTGCTAACATACCTGAAGAAACCCTTCTTGTTACTCTTAACATCTCTCACTAGCTGCAACTCCAGGTGTGATTAGCCTTCCTGATTTCACTCGTACATGCCTAAGCAATATTTTTATACTCATCCCTGGTCATTTGTCCAATCTTCCACTTCTTGTAAGCCTCCTTTTCTGACCTCCCTGTCCTTCCTGAACAGTTTATACCCATCCATGACAGTACTCCAGTCATGCGAGTTATCCCACCAAGTCTCTGTTATTCCAATCACATCATAATTCCTTGACTTTGCCAGGACCTCCAGTTCTCCCTGCTTGTTTCCCAGGCTTTGTGCATTTGTATATAGGCACTTGAGATAACCCGCTGATCTCCCCTCATTCTCAGTATGAGGCAGGAGCCCTCCCCTCTGACATGCTCCTGCTTATGCTTCCTCCCGGTATCCCGCTACCCCACCTACCTCAGGGCTTTGGTCTCCTTCCCCCGGTGAACCTATTTTAAAGCCCTCCTCACTAGGTTAGCCAGCCTGCTTGCGAAGATGCTCTTCCCTCTCTTTGTTGTGAAAGAGTGAAAGTTCTGTTTGTTTCTCCTTGATGAAACCCCCCGTCCCTTAGTTCACTCTACTTCCCTGTAAGCTAACCACCCGCCCCTCCTCCCTTCACCACTTGCAGAAGCAATAAAGTCATTGTTGCTTCACATTCATGCATTCTTTATTAATTCATCACACAAATAGGGGGATAACTGCCAAGGTAGCCCAGGAGGAGTGGTGGAGGAGAGGAGCACCGGAGGGGTGGTGGAGGAGGGAAGGACAAGGCCACACAGCACTTTAAAAGTTTGAAACTTATTGAATGCCAGACTTCTGTTGCTTGGGCAATCCTCTGGGGTGGAGTGGCTGGGTGGCTGGAGGCTCCCCCACTGCATTCTTGGGCGTCTGGGTGAGGAAGCTATGGAACTTGGGGAGGAGGGCGGTTGGTTACACAGGGGCTGTAGTGGGGGTCTGTGCTCCAGCTGCCTTTCCTGCAGCTCAACCATACGCTGGAGCATATTAGTTTGATCCTCCAGTAGCCTCAGCATTGAATCCTGCCTCCTCTCATCACGCTGCCACCACCTTTCAGCTTCAGCCCTCTCCTCAGCCTGCCACCTCTCCTCCCAGTCATTTTGTGCTTTCCTGCACTCTGACATTGTCTGCCTCCACGTATTCATCTGTGCTGTCAGTGGGGAAGGACAGCATGAGCTCAGAGAACATTTCATCACGAGTGCATTTTTTTCGCCTTCTAATATTCGCAAGGCTCTGGGAAGGAGAAGATCCTGTGATCCTTGAAACACATGCAGCTGGTGGAGAAAAAAAAAGGGACAGTGGTATTTAAAAAGACACATTTTATAGAACAATGGGTACACTCTTTCACGGTAAACCTTGCTGTTAACATTACATGCATAGCACATGTGCTTTCATTCCAAGGTCGCATTTTGCCTCCCCGCACCACGTGGCTAGCCCCTCACCCTTCCCCGTGACTAACAGCGGGGAACATTTCTGTTCAGCCACAGACAAACAGCCCAGCAGGAACGGGCACCTCTGAATGTCCCCTTAAGAAAAGCCCCCTATTTCAACCGGGTGACTGTTAATGATATCGCTCTCCTGAGGATAACACAGAGAGATAAAGAACGGATGTTGTTTGAATGCCAGCAAACATACCCTGCAATGCTTTGTTCTACAATGATTCCCGAGTACGTGCTACTGGCCTGGAGTGATAAAGTGTCCTACCATGGTGGACGGAATAAGGCTGCCCTCCCCAGAAACCTTTTGCAAAGACTTTGGGAATACATCCAGGAGAGCCACGAATGCCAGGGCAAATTAATCATTAAACATGCTTGCTTTTAAACCATGTATAGTATTTTAAAAGGTACACTCACCGGAGGTCCCTTCTCTGCCTGCCGGCTCCAGGAGGCAGCCGTGGGTGGGTTTGGGGGGTACTGGCTCCAGGTCCAGGGTGAGAAACAGTTCCTGGCTGTCAGGAAAACCGGTTTCTCCGCTTGCTTGCTGTGAGCTATCTTCCTCGTCCCCAAAACCTGATTCCGTGTTGCCTCCATCTCCATTGAAGGAGTCAAACAACACGGCTGGGGTAGTGGTGGCTGAACCCCCTAAAATGGCATGCAGCTCATCATAGAAGCGGCATGTTTGGGCTCTGACTCAGAGCGGCCGTTTGCCTCTCTGGTTTTCTGGTAGGCTTGCCTCCGCTCCTTAAGTTTCACGTGGCACTGCTTCTGGTCCCTATTATGGCCTCTGCCCTTCATGCCGTGGGATTTTTTGACAAATGTTTTGGCATTTCGAAAACTGGAACGGAGTTCTGATAGCACGGATTCCTCTCCCCATACAGTGATCAGATCCCATACCTCCCATTCGGTCCATGCTGGAGCTCTTTTGCGATTCTGGGACTCCATCATGGTCACCTCTGCTGATGAGCTCTGCACTCCCCTGCAGCTTGCCACGCTGGCCAAACAGGAAATTGAAATTCAAAAGTTCACGGGTCTTTTCCTGTCTACCTGGCCAGTGCATCTGAGTTGAGAGTGCTGTCCAGAGCAGCCACAATGGAATGCTCTGGGATAGCTCTCCGAGGCCAATACTGTCTAATTGTGTCCACAGTACCCCAAATTCGACCAGGCAAGGCCGATTTCAGCGCTAATCCCCTTGTCAGGGGTGGAGTAAGGAAACTGATTTTAAGAGCCCTTTAAGTAAAAAAAAAGGGCTTCGTTGTGTGGGTGGGTGCAGGGTTAAATCGATTTAACTCTGCTAAATTCGACCTCAACTCCTAGCGTAGACCAGGGCACAGTCAGGTTTGTACTCAACTATCTGGAGTGAATTGTCTGCAGACTTTGTCACCTCCCTGTTTACCTCTTTTTCCAGATCATTTATGAATATGTTAAATAGCACTGATACCAGTACAGACCCCTGGGGGACACCACTATTTACCTCTCTCCCTTCTGAAAACTGACCATTTATTCCTACCCTTTGTTTACAGTCTTTTAACTGGTTACTGATCTGTGAAAGGATATTCCCTCATGGATCAGGAGGAAAGATAAGCAATATAGCAGAAAACCACCCTGGCTTAACCAGGAGATCTTCAATTATCTGGAACTCAAAAAAAGAGTCCTAGAAAGAGTGGAAACTTATTTTAGGTCAAATTACAAAGGATTAATATGAACAAATAACACAAGTATGTAGGGACAAAATTAGAAAGGCCAAGGCACAAAATGATATTCAACTAGCTAGAGACATAAAGGGTAACAAAACATTCTACAAATACATTAGAAGCAAGAGGAAGACCAAGGATAGCATATGCCTGTTACTCAGTGACATGGGAAAACAATAATAGAAAATGTGGAAATGGCAGAATTGCTAAATCACTTTTTTGTTTCAGTTTTCAACAGAAAGGTTAGCAGTGTTGGACATGTAACATAGTGAATGCCAGTGAAAATGAGGTAGGATCAGAGGCTAAAACAGAGAAAGAACAAGTTAAAAATTACATACACAAGTTAGATGTCTTCAAGTCACCAGGACCTGAAGTAATACATCCTGGAAACGGAGAAACGGAGGATTTTCTGGACATACGAGAAATGGAGGATTTTCTGGACAAAAGTCAGGATATGCTTCTACGGGCACAAAGCTCTAAAGATTTAGAGCAGGTTGCACAGCGGAGCCAAGAGGCCAGTGGAGAAGCTTGGCAACATGTGACCTCCAGAAGAAGGAGGGGGAATGTCTGGGTTCCAGCAACGCGGACACAGGTAACTAACCGCTTTCATGTTCTCTCCACAGGTATCATTGTGAAGAGTGGACCAGATGATATGTCTGGGGGGAGAAAGCAGAAGGAGACTCCGTCGATTGGAAGGCATTAGATGCACTGTCCTAGGGATGGGGGTTCCATGACCACCGCTCCCAAGAGGAGGAGGCAGGTGGTGATGGTCGGGGACTCTCTCCTCAGGGGGACTGAGTCATCTATCTGCCTCCCCGACTGGGAAAACCGAGAAATCTGCTGCTTGCCAGGAGCTAGGATTCACGATGTGACGGAGAGACTGCCGAGACTCATCAAGCCCTCGGATTGCTACCCCTTCCTGCTTCTCCATGTGGGCACCAAGGATACTGCCAAGAATGACCTTGAGCGGATCACTGTGGACTACGTGGCTCTGGGAAGAAGGATAAAGGAGTTTGAGGCGCAAGTGGTCTTCTCGTCCATCCTCCCCGTGGAAGGAAAAGGCCTGGGTAGAGACCGTCGAATTGTGGAAGTCAACGAATGGCTACGCAGGTGGTGTCGAAGAGAAGGCTTTGGATTCTTTGACCATGGGATGGTGTTCCAAGAAGGCAGAGACGGGCTCCACCTAACGAAGAGAGGGAAGAGCATCTTCGCAAGCAGGCTGGCTAACCTAGTGAGGAGGGCTTTAAAGTGAGCAGCCTAGGTAACAAAATGCAGGAACTAGAGCTACTGGTGCAGGAAGTGAAACCAGCTATTCTAGGGAGAACAGAAACAGGGTGGAATAGTCGTCACGACTGGACTACGGGTATTGAAGGGGATGTGCTGTTTAGGAAAGACAGAAATAAAGGCAAAGGTGGTGGAGTAGCATTGTAGATCAATGAGGAGGTAGAATGTAAAGAAATAAGAAGCGATGGAATGGATAAGACAGAGTCCGTCTGGGCAAAAATTACATTGGGGAAGAAAACTACTAGAGCCTCCCCTGGGATAGTGCTTGGGGTGTGCTATAGACCGCCGGGATCTAATTTGGATATGGATAGAGCCCTTTTTAATGTTTTTAATGAAGTAAATACTAATTGAAACTGCGTGATCATGGGAGACTTTAACTTCCCAGATATAGACTGGTTTCAGAGGAAGTGAGCTGTAGCTCACGAAAGCTTATGCTCAAATAAATTGGT
This sequence comes from Eretmochelys imbricata, assembly GCF_965152235.1. Taxonomy (NCBI): domain Eukaryota; kingdom Metazoa; phylum Chordata; order Testudines; family Cheloniidae; genus Eretmochelys; species Eretmochelys imbricata. The sequence goes on along the minus strand of NC_135592.1, from coordinate 17,657,613 downwards.
TAGTCTCTAAGGTGCCACAAGTACTCCTTTTCTTTTTGCGAATACAGACTAACACGGCTGTTACTCTGAAACCTGTCAAAAATTAAAGAAATTAGGAAAGTGGATTGGACTGAAGGACTTGTGGATCTAAAGGCAGAGGAGGCCTGGGATTACTTTAAATCAAAGCTGCAGAAGCTGTCGGAAGCCTGCATCCCAAGAAAGGGGAAAAATTCATCGGCAGGAGTTGTAGACCAAGCTGGATGAGCAAGCATCTCAGAGAGGTGATTAAGAAAAAGCAGAAAGCCTACAGGGAGTGGAAGATGGGAGGGATCAGCAAGGAAAGCTACCTTATTGAGGTCAGAACACGTAGGGATAAAGTGAGAAAGGCCAAAAGCCATGTAGAGTTGGACCTTGCAAAGGGAATTAAAACCAATAGTAAAAGGTTCTATAGTCGTATAAATAAGAAGAAAACAAAGAAAGAAAAAGTGGGACCGCTAAACACTGAGGATGGAGTGGAGGTCAAGGATAATCTAGGCATGGCCCAATATCTAAACAAATACTTTGTCTCAGTCTTTAATAAGGCTAATGAGGATCTTAGGGATAATGGTAGCATGACAAATGGGAATGAGGATATGGAGGTAGATATTACCATATCTGAGGTAGAAGCAAAACTCGAACAGCTTAATGGGACTAAATCGGGGGGCCCAGATAATCTTCATCCAAGAATATTAAAGGAATTGGCACACGAAATTGCAAGCCCATTAGCAAGAATTTTTAATGAATCTGTAAACTCAGTGGTTGTACCGTATGATTGGAGAATTGCTAACATAGTTCCTATTTTTAAGAAAGGAAAAAAAAGTGATCGGGTAACTACAGGCCTGTTAGTTTGACATCTGTAGTATGCAATGTCTTGGAAAAAATTTTGAAGGAGAAAGTAGCTAAGGACATTGACATCAATGGTAATTGGGACAAAATACAACATGGCTTTACAAAAGGTAGATTGTGCCAAACCAACCTGATCTTCTTTGAGAAAGTAACAGATTTTTTAGACAAAGGAAACGCAGTGGATCTAATTTACCTAGATTTCAGTAAGGCGTTTGATACCGTGCCAAATGGGGAATTATTAGTTAAATTGGATAAGATGGGGATCAATAGGAAAATTGAAAGGTGGATAAGGAATTGGTTAACAGGGAGACTACAGCGGGTCCTACTGAAAGGTGAACTGTCAGGCTGGAGGGAGGTTACCAGTGGCGTTCCTCAGGGATCAGTTTTGGGACCAATCTTATTTAATCTTTTTATTACTGACCTCGGCACAAAAAGTGGGAGTGTGCTAATAAAGTTTGCAGATGACACAAAGCTGGGAGGTATTGCCAATTTAGAGAAGGATCGGGATATCATATAGGAAGATCTGGATGACCTTGTAAACTGGAGTAATAGTAATAGGATGAAATTTAATAGTGAGAAGTGTAAGGTTATGCATTTAGGGATTAATAACAAGAATTTTAATTATAAGCTGGGGACGCATCAATTAGAAGTAACGGAGGAGGAGAAGGTCCTTGGAGTATTGGTTGATCAGAGGAGGACTATGAGCCGCCAATGTGATATGGCCGTGAAAAAAGCTAATGCGGTCTTGGGATGCATCAGGGGAGGTATTTCCAGTAGGGATAAGGAGGTTTTAGTACAGTTATACAAGGACTGGTGAGACCTCACTTGGAATACTGTGTGCAGTTCTGGTCTCCCATGTTTAAGAAGGATGAATTCAAACTGGAACAGGTACAGAGAAGGACTACTAGGATGATCCGAGGAATGGAAAACTTGTCTCATGAAAGGAGACTCAAGGAGCTTGGCTTGTTTAGCCTAACTAAAAGAAGGTTGAGGGGAGATATGATTGCTCTTTATAAATATATCAGAGGGATAAATACCGGAGAGGGAGAGGAATAATTTAAGCTCAGTACCAGTGTGGACACAAGAACAAATGGATATAAACTGTCATTGGGAAGTTTAGACTTAAAATTAGACGAAGGTTTCTAACCATCAGAGGAGTGAAGTTTTGGAATAGCCTTCCAAGGGAAGCAGTGGGGGCAAAGATCTATCTGGCTTTACGATAAAACTTGATAAGTTTATGGAGGAGATGGTATGATGGGATAACATGATTTTGGTAATTAATTGATCTTTAAATATTCATGGTAAATAGGCCTAATGGCCTGTGATAGGATGTTAGATGGGGTGGGATCTGAGTTACTACAGAAAATTCTTTCCTGGAGGTTTTTCGCTTTCCTCTGTAGCATGGGGCATGGGTCACTTGCTGGAGGATTCTCTGCTCCTTGAAGTCTTTAAACCACGATTTGAGGACTTCAATAGCTCAGACATAGGTGAGAGGTTTTTTGCAGGAGTTGGTGGAGATTCTGTGGCCTGCGTTGTGCAGGAGGTCGGACTAGATGATCATAATGGTTCCTTCTGACCTTAGTATCTATGAATCTATGAATCTATGAACTAGGTTCACGGGGGGGAAGGAGACCAAAGCCCTAAGGTAAGTGGGGAAGTGGGATACTGGGAGGAAGCACAAACAGGAAAGCGCGAGAGGGGAGGGCTCCTGCCTCATACTGAGAAAGCAGGACAAACAGCAAGTTATCTCAAGTGCCTATACACAAATGCAAGAAGCCTGGGAAACAAGCAGGGAGAACTGGAAGTCCTGGCACGGTCAAGGAATTACGATGTGATTGGAATAACAGAGACTTGGTGCGATAACTCACATGACTGGAGTGCTGTCATGGATGGATATAAACTGTTCAGGAAGGACAGGCAGGGCAGAAAAGGTGGGGGAGTCGCATTGTATGTAAGCAAGCAGAATGACTGCTCAGACCTCCGGTATGAAACTGCAGAAAAACCTGAGAGTCTCTGGATTAAGTTTAGAAGTGTGAGTAACAAGGGTGATGTTGTGGTGGGAGTCTGCTGTAGACCACCGGACCGGGGGATGAGGTGGACGAGGCTTTCTTCCAGCAACTCACGGAAGTTACTAGATCGCAGGCCCTGGTTCTCATGAGAGACTTCAATTATCCTGATATCTGCTAGGAGAGCAATACAGCTGTGCACAGACAATCCAGGAAGTTTTTGGAAAGCGTAGGGGACAATTTCATGGTGCAAGTGCTGGAGGAACCAACTAGGGCAGAGCTCTTCTTGACCTGCTGCTCACAAACCAGGAAGAATTAGTAGGGGAAGCAAAAGTGGATGGGAACCTGGGAGGCAGTGACCATGAGATGGTCGAGTTCAGGATCCTGACACAAGGAAGAAAGGAGAGCAGCAGAATACGGACCCTGGACTTCAGAAAAGCAGACTTTGACTCCCTCAGGGAACTGATGGGCAGGATCCCCTGGGAGAATAACACAAAGGGGAAAGAAGTCCAAGAGAGCTGGCTGTATTTTAAAGAATCCTTATTGAGGTTACAGGGACAAACCATCCCGATGTGTAGAAAGAATAGTAAATATGGCAGGCGACCAGCTTGGCTTAACGGTGAAATCCTTGCTGATCTTAAACACAAAAAAGAAGCTTACAAGAAGTGGAAGATTGGACAAATGACCAGGGATGAGTATAAAAATATTGCTCGGGCATGCAGGAGTGAAATCAGGAAGGCCAAATCACACCTGGAGTTGCAACTAGCAAGAGATGTTAAGAGTAACAAGAAGGGTTTCTTCAGGTATGTTAGCAACAAGAAGAAAGTCAAGAAAAGTGTGGGCCCCTTAATGAATGAGGGAGGCAACCTAGTGACAGAGGATGTGGAAAAAGCTAATGTACCCAATGCTTTTTTTGCCTCTGTCTTCACGAACAAGGTCAGCTCCCAGACTACTGCACTGGGCAGCACAGCATGGGGAGGAGGTGACCAACCCTCTGTGGAAAAAGAAGTGGTTTGGGACTATTTAGAAAAGCTGGACGAGCACAAGTCCATGGGGCTGGATGTGCTGCATCAGAGCGTGCTAAAGGAGTTGGCGGCTGTGATTGCAGAGCCATTGGCCATTATCTTTGAAAACTCATGGCAATCGGGGGATGTCCCGGACAACTGGAAAAAGGCGAATGTAGTGGCCATATTTAAAAAAAGGGAAGAAGGAGGATCTGGGGAACTACAGGCCAGTCAGCCTCACCTCAGTCCCTGGAAAAATCATGGAGCAGGTCCTCAAGGAATCAATTCTGAAGCACTTAGAGGAGACGAAAGTGATCAGGAACAGTCAGCATGGATTCACCAAGGGCAAGTCATGCCTAACTAATCTAATTGCCTTCTTTGATGAGATAACTGGCTTTGTGGATGAGGGGAAAGCAGTGGACGAGTTATTCCTTGACCTTAGCAAAGCTTTTGACAAGGTCTCCCACAGTATTCTTGCCAGCAAGTTAAAGAAGTATGGGCTGGATAGATGCACTACAAGGTGGGTAGAAAGTTGGCTAGACTGTTGGGCTCCAAGGGTAGTGATCAATGGCTCCATGTCTAGTTGGCAGCCGGTATCAAGTGGAGTGCCCCACGGGTCGGTCCTGGGGCTGGTTTTTTCAATATCTTCATAAATGATCTGGAGGATGGTGTGGATTGCACCCTCAGCAAGTTTGCGGATGACAGTAAACTGGGAGGAGAGGTAGATACTCTGGAGGGTAGGGATAGGACACAGAGGGCCCTAGAGAAATTGGAGGATTGGGCCAAAAGAAATCTGATGAGGTTCAACAAGGACAAGTGCAGAGTCCTGCACTTAGGACGGAAGAATCCCATGCACCGCTACAGACTAGGGACCGAATGGCTAGGCAGCAGTTCTTCAGAAAAGGACCTAGGGGTTACAGTGGAGGAGAAGCTGGATATGAGTCAACAGTGTGCCCTTGTTGCCAAGAAGGCCAATGGCATTTTGGGATGTATAAGTAAGGGCATTGCCAGCAGATCGAGGGACGTGATCGTTCCCCTCTATCTGACACTGGTGAGGCCTCATCTGGAGTACTGTGTCCAGTTTTGGGCCCCACACTACAAGAAGGATGTGAAAAAATTGGAAGCGTCCAGCGGAGGGCAACAAAAATGATTAGGGGACTGGAACACGTGACTTATGAGGAGAGGCGGAGGGAACTGGAATTGTTTAGTCTACAGAAGAGAAGAGTGAGGGGGGATTTGATAGCTGTTTTCAACTACCTGAAAGGGAGTTCCAAAGAGGATGGCTCTAGACTGTTCTCAGTGGTAGCAGATGACGGAACAAGGAGCAATGGTCTTAAGTTGCAGTGGGGGAGGTCTACGTTGGATATTAGGAAAAATGTTTTCACTCGTGGTGGAGGGTGGTGACGCACTGGAATGGGTCACCTAGGGATGTGGTGGAATCTCCTTCCTTAGAAGTTTTTAAGGCCTGGCTTGACAAAGCCCTGGCTGGGGTGATTTAGTTGGGGATTGGTCCTGCTTTGAGCAGGGGGTTGGACTCGATGACCTTCTGAGGTCCCTTCAACCCTGATATTCTATGATTCTATGATTCTTGGGTGAATACCATCTGGGCCTGGTAACTTATTACTGTTTAGTTTATCAATGTGTTGCAGAAGCTCCTCTACTGACACCTCAAACTGGGACAGTTCCTCAAATTTGTCACCTAAAAAGAATGGCTCAGGTATCATAGAATCATAGAATCATAGAATATCAGGGTTGGAAAGGACCCCAGAAGGTCATCTAGTCCAACCCCCTGCTCGAAGCAGGACCAATTCCCAGTTAAATCATCCCAGCCAGGGCTTTGTCAAGCCTGACCTTAAAAACCTCTAAGGAAGGAGATTCTACCACCTTCCTAGGTAACGCATTCCAGTATTTCACCACCCTCTTAGTGAAAAAGTTTTTCCTAATATCCAATCTAAACCTCCCCCACTGCAACTTGAGACCATTACTCCTCGTTCTGTCATCTGCTACCATTGAGAACAGTCTAGAGCCATCCTCTTTGGAACCCCCTTTCAGGTAGTTGAAAGCAGCTATCAAATCCCCGCTCATTCTTCTCTTCTGCAGGCTAAACAATCCCAGCTCCCTCAGCCTCTCCTCATAAGTCATGTGTTCTAGACCCCTAATCATTTTTGTTGCCCTTCGCTGGACTCTCTCCAATTTATCCACATCCTTCTTGTAGTGTGGGGCACAAAACTGGACACAGTACTCCAGAAGAGGCCTCAACAATGTCGAATAGAGGGGAACGATCACATCCCTCGATCTGCTCGCTATGCCCCTACTTATACATCCCAAAATGCCATTGGCCTTCTTGGCAACAAGGGCACACTGCTGACTCATATCCAGCTTCTCGTCCACTGTCACCCCTAGGTCCTTTTCCGCAGAACTGCTGCCTAGCCATTCGGTCCCTAGTCTGTAGCGGTGCATTGGATTCTTCCATTCTAAGTGCAGGACCCTGCACTTATGCTTATTGAACCTCATCAGATTTCTTTTGGCCCAATCCTCCAATTTGTCTAGGTCCTTCTGTAGCCTATCCCTCCCCTCCAGCGTATCTACCACTCCTCCCAGTTTAGTATCATCCGCAAATTTGCTGAGAGTGCAATCCACACCGTCCTCCAGATCATTTATGAAGATATTGAACAAAACTGGCCCCAGGACTGACCCTTGGGGCACTCCACTTGATACCGGCTGCCAACTAGACATGGAGCCATTGATCACTACCCGTTGAGCCCGACAATCTAGCCAGCTTTCTACCCACCTTATAGTGCATTCATCCAGCCCATACTTCCTTAACTTGCTGACAAGAATACTGTGGGAGACCGTGTCAAAAGCTTTGCTAAAGTCAAGAAACAATACATCCACTGCTTTCCCTTCATCCACAGAACCAGTAATCTCATCATAAAAGGCGATTAGATTAGTCAGGCATGACCTTCCCTTGGTGAATCCATGCTGGCTGTTCCTGATCACTTTCCTCTCATGCAAGTGCTTCAGGATTGATTCTTTGAGGACCTGCTCCATGATTTTTCCAGGGACTGAGGTGAGGCTGACTGGCTTGTAGTTCCCAGGATCCTCCTTCTTCCCTTTTTTAAAGATTGGCACTACATTAGCCTTTTTCCAGTCATCTGGGACTTCCCCGGTTCGCCACGAGTTTTCAAAGATAATGGCCAATGGCTCTGCAATCACAGCCGCCAATTCCTTCAGCACTCTCGGATGAAACTCGTCCGGCCCCATGGACTTGTGCACGTCCAGCTTTTCTAAATAGTCCCTAACCACCTCTATCTCCACAGAGGGCTGGCCATCTCTTCCCCATTTTGTGATGCCCAGCGCAGCAGTCTGGGAGCTGACCTTGTTCGTGAAGACAGAGGCAAAAAAAGCATTGAGTACATTAGCTTTTTCCACATCCTCTGTCACTAGGTTGCCTCCCTCATTCAGTAAGGGGCCCACACTTTCCTTGGCTTTCTTCTTGTTGCCAACATACCTGAAAAAACCCTTCTTGTTACTCTTGACATCTCTTGCTAGCTGCAGCTCCAGGTGCGATTTGGCCCTCCTGATATGATTCCTACATGCCCGAGCAATATTTTTATACTCTTCCCTGGTCATATGTCCAACCTTCCACTTCTTGTAAGCTTCTTTTTTATGTTTAAGATCCGCTAGGATTTCACCATTAAGCCAAGCTGGTCGCCTGCCATATTTACTATTATTTCGACTCATTGGGATTGTTTGTCCCTGTAACCTCAACAGGGATTCCTTGAAATACAGCCAGCTCTCTTGGACTCCTTTCCCCTTCATGTTAGTCCCCCAGGGGATCCTACCCATCCGTTCCCTGAGGGAGTCGAAGTCTGCTTTCCTGAAGTCCAGGGTCCGTATCCTGCTGCTTACCTTTCTTCCCTGCGTCAGGATCCTGAACTCAACCAACTCATGGTCACTGCCTCCCAGATTCCCATCCATTTTTGCTTCCCCTACTAATTCTACCTGGTTTGTGAGCAGCAGGTAAAGAAAAGCGCCCCCCTTAGTTGGATCCTCTAGCACTTGCGCCAGGAAATTGTCCCCTACGCTTTCCAAAAACTTCCTGGATTGTCTATGCACCGCTGTATTGCTCTCCCAGCAGATATCAGGAAAATTAAAGTCACCCATGAGAATCAGGGCATGCGATCTAGTAGCTTCCGTGAGCTGCCGGAAGAAAGCCTCATCTACCTCATCCCCCTGGTCCGGTGGTCTATAGCAGACTCCCACCACTACATCACTCTTGTTGCACACACTTCTAAACTTAATCCAGAGACACTCAGGTTTTTCTGCAGTTTCGTACCGGAGCTCTGAGCAGTCATACTGCTCCCTTACATACAGTGCTACTCCCCCACCTTTTCTGCCCTGCCTGTCCTTCCTGAACAGTTTATAACCATCCATGACAGTACTCCAGTCATGTGAGTTATCCCACCAAGTCTCTGTTATTCCAATCATGTCATAATTCCTTGACATCACCAGGACCTCCAGTTCTCCCTGCTTGTTTCCAAGGCTTTGTGCATTCATATATAAGCACTTGAGATAACCTGTTGATCGCCCCTCATTCCCAGTATGAGGCAGGAGCCCTCCCCTCACAGACATTCCTGCCTGTGCTTCCTCCCGGTATCCCGCTTTCCCACTTACCTCAGGGCTTTGGTCTCCTTCCCCCGGTGAACCTAGCTTAAAGCCCTCCTCACTAGGTTAGCCAGCCTGCTGGCAAAGATGCTCTTCCCTCTCTTCGTAAGATGGTATGGGAATCTCCCTCAGATTGTCTGCAGTGAAGATCAACACAAAGAATTAAATTAGCTTCTCCCCAATGGCCTTGTCTTCCTTGAGTGCTCCCTTAACACCTTCATCTTCCAGTGGCCGCACTGGTTGTTTGGCAGGCTTCCTGCTTCTGATGTACTTAAAAAAAAAATTGCTGTTAGTTTTTGTTTCTTTGCTAATTGCTCTTCAAAATCTCTTTTGGCTTTTGCCTAATTATACTTTTACACTTAGCGTGCTGGACGGTAAGCTCCTTTCGATTTTCCTCAGTAGTATTTGACTTCCAATTTTTAAAGGATGCCTTTTTGGTTCTAACCATCTCTTTTACTCTGTTGTTTTGCCATTGTGGCATATTTTTGGTTCTCTTACTGTTTTTTTTTTCATTTGGGGTATACATTTAGTTTGTGCTTCTATTATCGTGTTTTTTAAAAGTTTCCATGCAGTTTTCAGGCATTTCACTCTTGTGACTGCTCCTTTTAATTTTCATTTAATTAGCTTTCTCATTTTTGTGTAGTTCCTCTTTTTGAAGTTAAATGCTACTGTGGTGGGCTTCGTTGGTGTCCCCCCCCACAACAAGGATGTTCAATTTAATTACCTTATGGTCGCTATTGCCAAGCAGTTCAGCTATATTGATCTCTTGCACCAGATCCTGTGCTCCACTTAGGACTAAATCAAGAATTGCCTCACTTCTTCTGGGTTCCAGGACTACCTGCTCCAAGAAGCTGTCATTAATGATATATAGAAATTTTATCTCTGCATCCTGACCTGAGGTGACATGTAACCAGTCAATATGGGGTCAATCACTCTTTATTACTGAGTTTTCTATTTTTTTCTTCTCTCTAATCTCCCTCAGCATTTTACAATCACCATCACCATCCTGGTCAGGTGGTCGGTAGTATATTCCTATTGTTATACTCTTATTATTTCAGCATGAAATTTCTATCCATAGAGATTCTATGGCACAATTTGTTTCATTTCAGATTTTCAGTATATGGGACTCTATGCCACTCTCCCACCAGCACAACCTACTCTGTCATTCCTATATATTTTGTACTTGCTACCCGAAATTGGGCCAGCTAGTGAGCTTAGGGAGGACTAATGACCCACCAGAGTTTGGCAGAAAGCAGCACGTTTATTATACTGACAGCTAAGCTCAAAAGAAGGGGGCGGGGGTCACACTCACACTCGCTTACTCACACTCCCAGGACAGGCAGGGGACTGGAGATGTCAGGATCCTTCAAGGTAAGTGTCCCACAGTGCAGAGATGGACGGTGCGTTGAAGGTAAGTCTTCCCGAGGCACGATGGAATGCAACGCGGTGAACCGCTGGCCAGGCGGTCCAGGTGAAGGGCCTTCACGGGAGGTACTATCTTGTGAGTGCACTCCTGAGCACATGGCCCCTTCCCCTTTTAAGGACCTGCTCCTCATGGCCTGCGACTAGAGATGACTTGGCAGTGTCTGGTTGGTCACACTCCACCTCGGGCAGTGTCCCTGCAGTGTCCATGCATTGGGTGTGTGATCGCTGCCTAATTAGAGTCCCAGACACCTTGTCTACCTGGGAGCTTTTCTGATCTTCCAGCTGTTCATGCAGCTCATCCATCCCACAAGCATTCCAGGAGGGAGGGGGAGGGGGAAAGCCATTTCACAGGTATTCAAAGAGGGAGAGGAGACAAAAGCGGAGGGGCGGGGAAGTGTAACAGACCTTTTGAGAATACAGGTTATACACAGCATACAGATCACTGCTGCTCCTACAACAGTACTGTGTCCCATTGATTATCATCATTCCACCAAGTTTCTGGGATGCCTGTTATATCAACCTCCTCATTTAATACCAGGCACTCAAGTTCACCCATCTTAGTATTCAGACTTCTAGCATTTGTATACAAGCACTTACAAAATTTGTCAGTATTTAGTTGTCTGCCCCCATGTGATGTAATTGAATGTGACTCTTTTCATCTGTTTCTCTTCAGCTTCTACCTGTACTTTATCAACTTCTATCCACTCCTCTTTACTAGAATATAGAGAATCCACATAATAAATCCTCCCCTAAGGGATGTCTCTTAACAGTGTGCTCCTCCTCACCTGTCGGCTTTCCCCAGCCCCTAGTTTAAAAACTCCTCTATGACCTTTTAATTTGACATGCCAACAATCCAGTTACATTGTGGTTTAGGCAGAGCCCATCCTTCTTGTATAGGCTCCTCCTTTCCCAGTTATAAACCTAACCCCCCAATCCATACACCATCGTCTCATCCCTGCATTGAGACCCTGCAGATCTGCCTGAGCGTGGAACTGGAAGCATTTCAGAGAATGCTCCCAGTAGAGGTCCTGAACTCTAACCTCTTCCCTAGCAGTCTAAATTTGGCCTCCAGGACCTCTCTCCTGCCTTTCCCTATGTCACTGGTACCTACATGTACCATAACCACTGGCTCCTCCCCAGAACGGTCTAGATGTCTCGAGAGATCCACAACCTTCACACTCAGCAGGTAATGTACCATGCAGTTCCCCAGGCAGTTCTCCTGGTCATCACAAACCCAGCTAGTTATATTTTTAATATTCAAATACCCCATTACTATTACCTGTCTCTTCCTAATAGCTGGAGTTCCCTCCCTCGGAGAGGTATCCTCAGTGCAAGAGGATACTACGACATCATCTGGAAGGAGTCGCTCAACTATGCAATTGGTTCCCTCCACTCCAGCTTGATTGTCTCTTTTCCGGGGACTTTCATCCTCCTCAACAGCACAGAGGCTGTCAGACCGGGGGTGGGACCGTTCTACTGCATCCCTGAAAGTCTCCTCTATGCACCTCTCTGTCTCCCTTAGCTCTGCCAGTTCAGCCCCTCTGGTCTCCAGACGCTGTACTCAGTCTCCGAGGGCCAAGCGCTGCTTGCACTGAATGCACACATACACCACCTGCCCACAATGCAGGGAATCGGACATGCTGCATTCAGTGCAATACATTGGATAGCTCCAGGTATTTTTACTCCGGCAAGGCTTTTTTGGGGGTTGGTACAGGAGTTATTGGCCCAAGTTTGGAGAATGTTTGTTGAGTGTATCTGGCTCTGTAAACTCCCTTGCAAAACTCCCCTGTGCAGTTCTGGGGGGCTTATGAGCTGGCTTTTTAGCAACCCCCCTTCCCATTCTCCCTGAGTAGCCCTGCCCCCTTGTCAAGGGGTCCTAGAGGGATCAGGGATCAAAGGACGGTGGCTTGAGCCTCATTAGGAAGCTGCCAGCCCTACCTCAGCACACGCCCTCCCTCCCCCCCCACCACCACATACAGACCAGACTGTGAATTTCAGTCAAGCAGGCCCAGGGTAGGCAGCAAGCACACAATAGACTGACAGACAACCTCACCCCAAGGGTCATGTCCTCACTCCTCCTTCCCCGGGAGAGCTCCCGCTTGCTGCGCCTCTTCCTTAGCTCCTCTGAGGAGGGCTGGGGACTCCCCTGAGAGCCCTGTTAGCACCTGTCAACATAGCGCTCTATTTCTAGAGCACCTGTCACCACGGTGTCTGGGCGCCCACCACCATCTGAGACTAGAGAGTTTGCCAGCATAGCGAAAACCCCACATGCCTGAGCCGACATAGCCGCAATACCTGCAGAGCCCCAGTGTAGACGCAGCTCTGTAGCCAGAAGAGTGCGTCTGTTGGTGTGGCCGGCATTGGTGGAGCGGTGGGGTGGCTATGCCAGCAGAACGCCTCCTGCCAGGGTGTGCACTGTGTTGCCACTAGGGCTGTGCCGGCAAAGCCTCTGGAGTTTAGCTAGGCCTGGAGCCCAGCCACAGCTCCCAGGGCCTGGCCTCTTTCTGCTGAAGGAGCGGGGAGGAATGGCTGGGGCTGGGCAGAGCCAGGACAGGCCCAGAGTGAGACCAAGGGCAAGGCTGTATGTCCGGGAGAGTCTCCTGGAGGGAGATGCGTGGGGCTGTGGCACACTGTCCCTCAGAAGGGGCTGGGGGTGATCAGACTGGGCAGAGCTCTGTAGTAGGGTTGCCAGGTGTCCGGTTGTCAACCAGAACACCAAGTCGAAAAGGGACCCTGGAGGCTCCGGTCAGCACAGCTGACAGGGCCATTAAAAGTCCGGTTGATGGTGCTGCGGGGCTAAGGCAGGCTGGTCCCTGCCTGTCCCCACACTGCGCTGCGCCCCGGGAGCAGCCAGCAAGTCCGGCTCCTAGGCAGGGGGGCCACCGGGCTCTGCACACTGCCCCTGCCCCGAGCACCAGCTCTGCACTCCCACTGGCCAAGAACTGGCCAACAGGAGCAGGGGGCGGTGCGCTGCCTGTGGCCTTGGGGGAAGGGGCTAGGGTGTTGGGTCTTGTGCGATTAGAAAGTTGGCAACCCTACTCTGGAGACAGAGTGTAAGGACTGATCCTTGGCTCTGGACAAGGAGTAGATGGGAGCTGCCCACTGAGCACGCATCTCCTCTGACAGCACAGGTCACTCCCCAGGGCCCTGCGCCAGCCACTGTCCCCAGCACAGCAGGCAGAGTGACCCCCACAGGGCATTGCACCAGGCACTGTCCCTTGGCCCCGCCCTGGCTCCACCCCTGCCCCGCCCCCATTCCAACCCCTTCCCCAAAGTCCCCACCCCAACTCCACCCCCTCCCTGCCCCTATTGAACTCCTCCCCAAATCCCCCTGAGCACGACGCGTTCCCCCTCCCTCCCCCTTCCTCCCAGCACTTGCCACCGCGAAATAGCCGTTTCGTGGCGCAAGAGCTGGGAGCCAGCGGGAGAAGCAGGACGTGATGGCGCGCTCAGGGGAGGAGGCGGAGGAGAAGCGGAGGTGAGCTGGGGCGTGGAGCTGCCAGTGGGTGCAGAGCACCCACCAATTTTTCCCCGTGCGTGCTCCAGCCCCGGAGCACCCATGGAGTCGGCACCTATGATTGGCAGAGTCTTGAGGTCTGGCAGTTCTGATCTTTGGGGCTGTGGCCTGGAGTTGGTTCCCAAAGAACTTCCCTTTGGACCCCAGTTCATATAGTGACATTTCAGTCCTGTTTAGCTATACCGTAACAAATTATTATACGAAAATTTTACTAACCAATCCTAACATAGTGTAACAAAATTCTCTAACCAATCCTACCCCACCACCTTAATTAATTTACACCTAGCAAAATTAATTATGTAACAGACAGAAACAATTAAAGAACCAGACAGAGACCATACAGATAAACAATAGGGAGGTGGGGACCATAATGACAAAACAATAAAGAAATGAGGATTTCACAACCACAACTATTGAGAAGTGATTTCTTGACAGACAGACGCTATCAAACTATGTTTTCTTTAGCCATCTTAAGATCTGTTTCTTTATCTGGTGACAGTGGGGGCCATTAGGACGGGGTCTCCTTCTTGACAGCCTGATTTTACATTCTTTTAATGTAATTTAGTTGGAATGTGAGGCTGTGACTTCCTGCTTGTCAGCTCATGGCTGCTGCTCAGCTGCTCTTTTAATCTGGCTGCGAAGGTCTGAGGCTTTAGGCCTTACAATATGGCTGCAGACAAAGGCCTTATCCTTAAAGGGTAAGGCACTGCCCCCGGCACAGCAGGCAGGGTGACCCCCCAGGCCCTGTGCCAGGCACTACCCTGGCCCTGGCAGACAGGGTGACCCCCAGGACCCTGCACTGGGCACCAACCCAACCCCTGTTCTCCCTTCCCTTTTAGTTCTTCATGCTGGTGTTCCTGATATATGCCACGCAGCTTGTGGATGCCACGCTTGTCCCGGTGCACAGGAAGCAGGTAACAGCTGCGGGGTTCTGGCCCACTTGGCAGCACCAACCTCATCCTGGCTCCGCCCGGCCCCCTACGGCCTGTGCTGTGACCCAGGATGCAGCTAGTGCCTTGGCGGCAGGCAGCAGCCAGGGGAGTAGATTAGAGTCCTCACACATGGGAGTCCGGCTAGGCTGAGTGCAGGGGCCATTGTCCGGGCTCAGTACAGGGCATGGCCTCTTCACCACCACGGCCACCATGCGGGCTGGAGGAGATGGGAATCTGCAGCCATTCCAGGGGTGGCAACGGTGCCCCAGCAGAGTGCTAGCAAGCAGAAGCCCAGCTTGGTTGTTCCTGGCACCTCGGCCCACGGGCTCTGCTCCCGTCCCATTGACCCACCGGAAGCCCCCAGGAGGGTGACTCTGCGTTTGGGGACAGGGAGTAAGTGGCGGAGCCATTTGTCTCCAGTGCATCAGCCTAGGCCTGCCCCCAGCCGGCAGTGTCCAGTGGTGGCTCCCCGAGAGGTGAGCAGTCTGAAGTCTCACAGCTCCCCACCAGAGCTGGCCAGAGCCACCCCCCTGGGCGTGTCTGCTCTGGGGCAGTGCCTGGCGCTGGGAGGTGCCACCCAGCCCCTTGCGTGGGCAAGGACAGGCATGGGAAAAGTGGGGCGGCTGAAAGCAGTCCTTGTGCAGACAGGGAATGGCTATGCTGCAGCCGGGAGCGAGCCTCCAGCCCAGGCCCACGGCTCCTGCCAGGCAGGCTCGCACTGACGCCTGGCTGCTGCTCCGCCTTGTGTCACTTTAATGCTGGCGCTCTGCCAGCATTCAGGCTCTCCAGCCCACCCCCACCCACGCTCCAGCCTGCGGCGCAGCGTCTACAAGCTATTTCGACTGCGCCAGCACAAGTCTGCTCGGTCCCAGGTGCCATGCACACATGCCCACAGCAGGGCCAGAAGGCTGAAGCCCCACTAAGCCCTAGAGGGCCCCTCCAGAACCGCTTTGGCAGTGCCCTGTGGCTGCCTGGGCTGAGCCAGGAGGAGGGCCTTGCGTGGGCAAGGACAGGCATGGGAAAAGTGGGGCGGCTGAAAGCAGTCCTTGTGCAGACAGGGAATGGCTATGCTGCAGCCGGGAGCGAGCCTCCAGCCCAAACATCCTTGCCCCGCCCCCTGCCCTGCTCCTTCTCAAAGGCCCTGCCCCGCTCACTCCATTCCCCCCCCCTTGTTGCTCGCTCTCCCCCACCCTCACTCTCTTTGACCGGGCTAGGGCAGGGGGTTGGGGTGCAGGAGGGGGTGTGGGCTCTGGGAGGGAGTTTGGGTGCAGGAGGGGACTCAGGAAGGCAGGGGGTTGAGGTGCGGGAGGGAATGCGGGGTGCAGGCTCTGGCCGGGCAGCGCTTACCTTGGGCAGCTCCCAGTTGGGGGCACAGCGGGGATAAGGCAGGCTCCCTGCCTGCCCTGGCTCCGCACCACTCCTGAAAGCAGCTGTCACGTCCCTGCGGCCCCTGGTGGGGGGGACCAGGGGGCTCCACATGCTGCCCATGCCAGCAAGCACCGCCTCCACAGCTCCCATTTGCTGCAGTTCCTGGCCAGTGGAAGCTGCGGAGTTGGTGCTGGGGGTGGGAGCAGCGTGTGGAGCTGCCTGCCCCACCCCCGGCGGCCGCAGGGACATGACAGCTACTTTCAGTGCTGCACTTTCAGTGCCTAAAATCTCCTGGTTTGGGCTTCAGCAGCTTTGGGAGATAGGGCGTGATTCTGGAAGACTCCTAGTGAATCCGGGAGGGCTGGCAACCCTTGGCTCTCTCACCCCGGGGACACAGGGCCCTGTTGGGCACCGGGCTGTCGCCCTCTCAGCCCAGGGACACACCTCTGTCGGGCACCAGGCTCGGGTTGCCAGGCGTCCGGTTTTTGTTAAAAGTCCAGTCAGCGGCACAGCGGGGCTAAGGCAGGCTAGTCTCTACCTGTCCTGGCTCCATGCTGCGCCCCGGAAGCAGCCAGCAGCAGGTCCGTCTCCTAGGCAGGGGAGGGGTGGGGGGCGCACGGGGCTCGACACGCTGCCCCCGCCCCGAGCAATGGCTCCGTGCTCCCATTGTCCCACACACTGGGGCCTGGGTCTCCTGGCCTGCAGCATGATGCACATGGGGGTGGGGAGGGGCTGGGGGCAGGGCACGGCCTGTACTCGCTGTGCTTCCTCTCTCAGCTGGGGTGGGGCTCGCGCATGGGCAGCCCCTGGCCTCACTTCCTCTCTCCCTTCGTTCCCCAGCGACCTGACAGTGAAGGTCTGGAACAGGAGAAGGTTCTGGAACGGCCCGAGCTAGAGGCTGGAAAGGCAGGAGCCCCGGTGACTGTCAGGCTCCCTGGTGGGCGAAAGCCCCGGCCCCTCTGGCCGTGAAGCCGCTTCGTGTGCAAGAGCTGGGAGCCGCCTGGCCTGTGTGTGTTCTAGTTCCCAGGACTCTGGGGTGACGGCGCCTCGGCAGGGCTTTGTGCACTGCCAGCTCCCACGGCTAGGGGGCGTCGTTCCCGTCCAGCCCCACGCTGGCTTTCCATGATGCATAGGGCGTTCTGATGACCGGGTCATGGCCAGGCCGTGCTTCGAGACATGGCCTTGCCAGTCCCGGGGAGGACCCTGAGCTGAGAGACTCAACGGGATCCTTCCAGTCTGCCCCACAGTCCGTTCAGCACCCCCGATGCCCTGGAGCCTGGATATGTGTGAGGGATCCTGCATCCTGCTGCTGGCCTCCACTCCACCCTGGTGCCTTGGGTCTCATTCCCCCTGGAAGCGGCTGCAGGCGCCCCTCTTTACACCTCGTCGTTCAGCAGAGCTGGGTTCTGCCGGCCGGTACCGAAATGCGGAGAGGGCTTGTGCGCTGCCCGAAGATCGCCCCAGTACCACGCTCAGGGCCGACCCCAGCCTGGCACCAGCAGGGTGCACAGAGCACCGCTGGGGAACAACCTGCTCCCAGAGACGCCCTCCCAGCCCCAGCACTGCACTGAGGTGTCTGCACAAGGGGCTCCGGCAGCAGCTCCATTGCTGTGTCTCCGGACCAAATCCACATGCTGCCTGGCAATTGTCGACCTTTGCATCTGACCCACCTTGTTCTGAGCCAGGGTGTCCCCCATTTTTGCCTTGGGGGTGGAGAGAAGCTGGCTCATCGGGGAAAAATCCCTGTGGGCATCTCCAAGGAAAAGTGGAATTTCTGGATCTGTTCACTTTGGACACCCCCCAACCTGACTGAGCCTTAATCGCGCACTGGTCTGTTCGCTGTTCCCTGTGATCCTCTCACTGCCCATTTGGAAAACTGGCTTGGTGCCATCTCTGCTGAGCATGGGACTAGCTTGTTCCCAGCTGCTGCGGGAAGGGATCAAAGCTTTTATAGTGGGGTTTAAAAGAATGTTTTAAGCACCCTCGAGAACGGATTGGGACCTGGGGATTTTTAATAGCCTGGAAAGGCTTTAATGCTTGGAAAAGGGCTAAGCTATCTGTTAGAGGGCTTATTCCTTCACCTACTTACTTCCCTGGTCCTTCTCGCATGAACAGAGAGCAACAATACCCGAAGTCCAAAGGTGCAAACAATTCGATGTTTATTGGGGTGAACTTCCAGCAAGCATGATTCCAGTTTCCTTCCTTAGTATCCTCCTTCCCAGCTCTGACACCACAGAGCCTTACACCTGTGTCCCTGTTCCCATTCCTACCCTTAGCCAAACATGATTCCAACTTCCTTACTCCCATTCCCTGTTCCCATTTCCCCCTTTAGCAAAACATGATTCCAATTTTCTTATCCCCATTCCCTGTTCCCATCTTCCACTTTAGCAAAACATGATTCCAATTTTCTTACCCCCATTCCCTGTTCCCATCACACACACCCACATGCCCACCCACCCCCACCCAGTCACTTCCTCATTGACTACAGATTATATAGTAAAACTTGAGTTCTGCTTAGCTATACCTTAACCAATCATTTTCCTGAAATTTAACTAACCAATCCTAACATATTGTAACATGATTATGTAACCAATTATATCCCACCACCTTAATTAGTTTACACCCAGAAAAATTAATTATACAGCAGACAGGAACAATGACAGAACCAGACAGAGATTATACAGACAAACAATAGGAAAGTGGGAACTACAATGACAAGACAACACAGAAGCGAGGATTTCACATCCCAGCTATTGATAAGTGAGTTCTTGCCAGACAGGATGCTATCAAACTAAGTTTCCTTTTACATTTTCTAGGCACTTCCCTTTCTCTGGAGGTGATAGGAATACAATCCTGTCCTGATAGTGCCTGACAGCCCAATAGCACCTTATTTCAATGTGACTAGTTTGGAATGTGAGGATGTGACCGGTCGCTTCCCAGCTTATGGCTGCCTCTGCTGCTTAGCCAAAGGCCTGAGCCTAAGCACAGGGCCTCAAACTGTCACAGTAAGAGAAGGCCCTTACACCAGCAGACAGTGGTTTTGATTCTTTCTTTTATACCTCTGGAACTAGCCAAGTGATAAGAATACACCTAAATTCTTAAAGTACAGGCCTTTGCAGACAGGCCTGAATATCTATATCCTAACACTATCCACACCATCTCACAGGGGGGGTTTAGGTTTGCTTGGGGCAGTTCCATGCCTGCCAGCCTGTGGAGCCTGGCTCAGGAGAGGTCCAGGACTAGAGTAGTGGGTTGAAGGGTGGGCGGGGGGTGGTTATATGGTCAGGAGAGGGGTGCAGTGTCAAAGGCGGAGGGCGTGGGGCGCTCTGGATGGGATCTGCAGCAGGGAGCAGGGCAGGGCTAGAATGGAGCTGGACGGGGGGGGGGGGGGGGAGACTGGGGTAGCGGGAGGGGCCCACGTGAGATTTGAGGTGCATTAGCTGAGCTGGAGGGGCAATGAGGGTTTGTGCAGCCCCTGCCCATGCTCTGCTTGCCACCCACCTGCACTCCTGCTCTGGCACAAGTCACTAAACCACCAAGGTCACCCCAGATTTCGGTTTTATAAAGGTCAAAATTCCATGAGGTCTCTCACCACCATCTCCCACCATGCTTGGGGGCCCCCCTTCCTTGGGCATCCACAGCCAAGTGCCTGCATCTGACAGAGCCATGTGGGCATCCCACAGTGCTGCACTCCCCAAAGCACATGGACTCGCTCTCACTGGGGTCTTTCGCTACCTTCTCTCCCTCCTCCCCAATGACTGCCTAAGGAGTCCCAGTCCCACGCAGCCAATGCCCAGTGCAGCCCGAACCTTCGTCAGGCAACTTCTCGCTGCTCCTTCACGCCCTTGGGGTGCAGAACTTGCCGTGAAACTGACCTGAGGGAACAGCAGCCGCCGGGCCCTTCCCCCGGGTGCGTTTCTTGCGTCGCGCCACCCCTTACATAAGAAGCGGCGGCTGGACTCTGGTTTATGGATTGATCCATGTGGTGTGCTGGGGGCTGGCGAAGGGCCGGCTCTAACCCCATCAGCAATGGACTGTGTTTTCTCTGGGATCCAGGACTTTCAGTGTCCTTGGTTAACAGGGGATTGCCCCTGGTTTCCTTCTACCCGGCAGATCGAAGGGCAGCACCAGGGGGTTCTTACCCCAGATTTGACCTCCTTTCAAACTGATACATCGGACGGGAAACACTTCCACTTTCTAAACCTCAGCAACCTCTCTGTCTGTCTGTCTGTCTGTTTGTTTTGCCTCTTGCTAATCCAGCTGCCCTGCCTTGCAGTAGCGAACCCTGCAAAAACAGCGGTTGATCGCCCTCTGCTGAACAAAGTAAAAATTGCCTCCAATCGCTGCTGCTCTGCGGAACCAAAGCAGTGTTTCTGCGGTGGGAAAAATTGTACATTTCCATCATGCCTCTGAGCACCTGGCTACTGACCAGGATGGGGAGCTCTGAAGTCCTGCCAGGGTGCTGGCTCTGGTGGGATCCAAACACAGTGACGTGGTTTGCTCAGCTACGCATCACACCCACCCATTATTCTCCCACTTTTGCCACCAACGAAAGGAGAAGCGTCCCCAGGGCTGGTTGAAGTAATGCCTTCCAGACATCAAGAGAGAGTGGATTATGTCTAAGATCCCCCTGGTGGGACAGGATTAAACTGGCTGGGAGAGAAAAGATGGATTTTTCCATTTGGCAACAAGAGTGACAAGCAAACGTGAATTGTCTGTAATGAAGAGGATGTGAGCTGGGGGCTCTGAGATGCCAGCCGGGTAGCTGGTGGGTGGCCTGTACCCTGGAGGATGATGTCTGAGTCTCTGCTTGTCACAACGGCTGTTGAATGCAGCTGCTGTCATGGGGTAACACTTGACACACGTCCGCCCTGGCAGGTGTGAATGGCTCTGGGGGCGGGAGGGATCCAGGGCATCAGTGTCTCTGCTTCAATGGGGCTTCATCTGATCTTTAAGAGCCTGATCCAAAGCCAGAAGAAAGTCTCCCATTGACCTCCATGGACTTTGGATCAGGCACTGAGTGCAGGTCGCTGCGTGAGAAGGGGAGATTTCACCTGCATGTAGCCCAGTAGCCACCTGTTGGGATTCCCTAGTTCTTTCCCTCAGGGTTAATCCCAGGCAGCTCCACTCCACTGACCCCAGCATGTCACAGGACCGAGCGCACGTCTCGTTCTGTCTCACACCAAGCGACTGCATCTCGTGGTGTTCCCGGCCAGCAAAACCCCACAGGAGGTCAATAGGAACAATCAGGTTGAAAAATGGAAATTTCCTCGTAAGTTGTCCTGAGGCCATGGCTGGCGCCCAGCCCGCCGGCATCAGATGATCCAGTACCGGGTACCTGGTGTGTGTCTACTGTCAGCTTCCATGTGCTGGGCAAAGCCCTTCCCTTGAGGTGCCCCTGCCGGCTCCTCTCCCTGTGTGGAAGGGAGAGCAGGCGGGGGCTGTGTTGTACTGTAGCTCTGTGTGTGCGCGCACGGTCTTTTTTCATTTGGAGGGGTTTCATTTTGGGGGGTTCTTTTGGTTAAGCTACCTCATGGTCTGAGCCATTTTTTAAAATGACTTTGAAACGTGAATTTGTCCTGGAAACGCACAGTCTGCCAACACCTGCGTTGCTGAGCCGCTCGGGTCCTGGGGGCTTGTCCTGCCTTAGCGTTGCAGTGTGACGTACTGCACCTTGCTCTGCTTGAAAAATGCCCTCCTTAGCCCTTAAAAAAGGGCCTGTGGTTCTTGGAGGTCCAACTTGACACATTAAAGAGGCCTGATCTCAGACAGGGGGTGCTCAGGGCTTTCTCTTTAAAGGGTCATGGACTGGGCCCCTGAAACAACTAGCCGCTCTTGAAAATCATGACCCTGACTCTTACATGGAGGCCCTGTCTTCAGGTTGTCAAGAGGAGCTCCGAATGCCACCCTGAGCCAACGTGTGCTGGGCGGACATCGGAACGCCTCTCGAGCTCACAATAATCCTCCTGCGAGCCCAGAAAGGCCATTGCCAACCCCCCGACCGCCTGTTCTTGAAAGCACTGACATAGCCTGACACTGATCAGCTGAAGCTGAGGACCTGGGAAGTGGGGCTCTCTGAGATTTAGTGAAATCAGTGTGTGCCCCGCTGAACATCCTTGTCCTGACGCTGGCTGTGGCCACCTGGGAATGGCTCCTTGTCTGGAACCATGCAGTGATCGATTTTACCATGATCTGGCTGCACTTAACCCTAGTTTAACAAGAGCCTCCTGTGGCATCATATCCAGGATCCATGTGAGAGCAGGGATATGGCTATCCCCTGACCTCATGTTGTATACAGCTTGTGTTTGGCTGAAACAGCCCCTAACAGGGACTCTTTCCCAGCCACTGGATTAATGTCCATCTCTTTCTGAATCCAAATGCCCTCCCTTATCTTAGGTCAGATCCTCAGCTGGTGAAAATGGTCACAGCTTCATGGATGGAGCTAGGATGCTTTACACCAGCTGAAGATCTGCTCCCCAGACTTTTAGCCACAAGATTATTCTTCCTCTTAGCCAGGGAGAAAATCCTGGAACAGCGCCAGCTGAAAGCACAATGCCGCTTAATCATGGGAATAAGGGGCAGCTTTGTAATGTACAATCAAAGGGGATTCCCCTATACTATACACATTCCCCTATACTATATATGCTGCACCCCTTCCAGGGGCCAGTAACTCAAAGCACACCCCCAACGTACCCCTGCTGTCCTTGGTAGCTGGGCACGTTAGCCTCTTGGAAGAACTAAGGAGTCATATGTGTTCCTTGTCTTGAAAATCTGCCTGCTAGTGATTGCGCTTGATTGTGCTTTCAGGCAGCAGCACAGGGAAGAGGACAGCACAAATCAAGAGGTCCCCTTGGGTGCAGTCATCCCTGATGTTACCATGTAAGGTGGGGAGATGGGGAACAAATGCCTCCATAGAGGGGCAGTGAGTGACAATAACCGTAACAGTGTGTGATCTGGGAGAGTTTAATTGGATGTGTCTCTTATGGGAAGCAGGTAACAGGTCAGGACAGTGAGGGCTCAGGAGATAAATTCACCCCCACAAGTCTCGTTGGTGTTGGCACCAGTGCCTGGGGGGACTGTAGTCCAGTAACTCAGGAGCTGAAAGGAGCCCAAGGTGGATGCAGGCCTGGGAACTGCAATGAGCTGCGTCTCCCTACGCCTGATTCTGATCTTGCCCTGTCACTGCAGTGTCTGACGCACCACTGGCTTGAAGTAGTTTCCATTGTATATAGGGTTTACAGTTTGGTTCAATAGCTCTCAGCACCCCCACTCTACAAATAGTTCCAGCATCCTTGCCTACCAGAGAGTCTTGTGCAAAAGCACACTCATCTGGGCATATACCCATGCACATTCTCTATCAGCCATGCCCCAGCAAAAGTGAAAGGCAGGAGGACTAAAGAAGGACAGATGGATAGATAGGATACCATGTGATCATGCAATGATAGAACATCGGGGCCAGGCTCCATAACAACAACACGACAGAGAGAACAGACCCCTGAATGGGGTGAGTGGTAAATTTCAAAGGCCATCCTGGTTGCAAGGGGCCGCTGGGAGCTCCAAGGCTTGCGCTGCAGCTGGTGGGATGTGCAGTATTGATGTAAACGGTGTCAGGATGAGCTCCACCCTGACATCTGGTGGTGAGGTGTGGCAAGTTGTGGAAAGAACTTCAGGGGCCGATCCTCATTTGCATAGGCACACCCACCCTGCCTAGAATGAGGCCATAGCTGCCCAAATGGTCACTTTGGCTGCTGTAGGATCCCCAGTGTCTCTGTTATTGGGGCAGGAAGGATAAATTGTTATTCCCCTGATTATGGGAACTGTGTTTGGAACTGTACTTGGCCTTTTGTTATGATGGAGGGACTCGCCATCAACTAAGTAGCACTCGCTAGGCAAGGGTCATGGGTTCCAAAACTCTGTGAATTGAGAGAGGCTGGGGACAAGTATTAATACTTGGTGGCATGGGCCCCTGGGTGAGGGCCGTACATGCTAATTGTACTTTCTCCTCTCTCCGCTGTGGAATATCAGAGCTAATTTTGATTCCATTAGGAGTCTTGTTACAGGCTGCTGAGCTCACTTTGGGCTAATAGTGCACCATCACTGAGGCTCCCATACTACAAACTGAATTCACCAAAGAGCTGAACTGACTAAGAGCTGAAATCACTGAGCGTTGTGTTAAGTAGTGGGGGAGCCTGAAGATATATTGTGGAGCAGTTTGTGGGACGGCTGGAGTGCCTTGTGGACAGGCTGGTGGAGCAGTTCATAGGACAGCGGGAGCTGCTTGTGGGACGCGGAACGGAGCAGTTCGTGGACCGGCTGGTGGAGCAGTTTGTGGGACGGCAGGAGCTGCTTGTGGGCCGCGGAGCGGAGTGGAGCGAAGCAGTTTGTGGGGCAGCTGGCGGAGCGGAGTGGAGCGAAGGCCTATGGAGCTGTGAGGTGGTCAGCTTCTGATCATGTAAGGTGCCCCTTACCTCTCTTCCCCCCCCACATCTCCACCCAGGTTGGGAGGTAAAGCTCTGCAGATAAACTTTCGAACTCTGGGGCTGCCCTGACCAGGGACAGAGACTTTTGGGTCATTGGACTTTTGGGAATTTGGGGTTGCTGGACTCAAGAACCAAAGGGAAAGGGCATGCCCCAATTTGCTTGGGGTGGGTTTTTTGCTCATGGGTTGTGTTACGAATCCTGTTGGTGGTGTTTCCCCAACATAATGCCACATTGTTTCTCTCTGTTATTAAAAGGCTTTTTGCTACACTCAGACTATGTGCTTGTGAGAGGGGAAGTATTGCCTCTTGGAGGTGCCCAGCGGGGGTGGTATATATTTGTCCCAGGTCACTGGCTGGGGGCTCGAGCCGGTTTGCATTGTGTTATTGGAATGAATCCCCTAGATATTGAACCCGGCCCTTGTTGCTGCCAACTCTGATGGGCAGAAGGGTTACATTTACATTGCTTAATTGCACAACCATGGTCTGCAAACCCTCCAGCTCTGCAGTGTCCACTCCTGGCTGTGCTGAGCTGGAAATCTGCACACTCTTCTCTGTGGCTTCCTACAAGCCCCAGTTATACCAGCAAGCGGCCAGCTGCTTCAGGGCAGTTCCGGGGAGAAAAATTAGCTGGTTCCTCTTCTTGAAGCTTGAGACCTGTAAATGATAAGCTATACATGTAGCAAGTCTAGAGGTAGAGCTCTCCACAGACTACCCTCCAGTGTTACAGCCAGGGCAGTGTGACAAGAGGAGAGGCCTGATTCTGATCTCAGGGACATCAGTGGATCTCCAAAGTAATTTCCCTGAAGTCAGTGGAGTTACTCCGGAATTACTCCAATGTATCCAAGATCAAAATGTGAGTTTACAGCTGTAAGAGGTAACCCTTCACCTTGCTGAGTAATGAGATCCTTCATCCAGATCCTTGATTCAGATGAACTAGGGCCTGGTAAAGCAGCTCAGTAAATCCATTTTACTCTGTATAAAGCTTATACAGGGTAAATTTATAAATTGTCCGCCCTCTATAACACTGATAGAGAGATATGCACAGCTGTTTGGTCCCCCAGGTATTCATCACTTACTCTGGGTTCATTAATAAACAAAGTATAAAAAGTAGGATTTAGGTGGTTCCAAGTAAAGACAGACAGAACAAAGTAAGTCACCAAGCAAAATAAAGCAAAAACACGCAAGTCTAAGCCTAATACATTAAGAAACTGATTACAGATAATATCCCACCCTCAAAGATGTTCCAATAAGCTTCTTTCACAGACTAGACTTCTTCCTAGTCTGGGCCCAACCTTTCCCCAGTACAGTCCTTGTTAGTTCCAGCAGGCATCTTGGGTGGAAAACAGGGGCTTTTTCAGGACTGGCTGCCCCCTCTGTCCTGCTCTGCCCCTTTTTATAGCTTTGACACAAGGTGGGAACCTTTTGTCTCTCTGGGTCCCCACCTCTCCTTCTAAATGGAAAAGTACCAGATTTAGGATGGATTCCAGTATCAGGTGACATGATCACATGTCCTGTGAGACCCCAGCCTCCATTCTTTCTATGCTGGCCAACACGTACACAGGAAGGTTTGTAAGTAAACAGAGACATTTACAACCGATTGTCATAGTCAATGGGAGCCATCAAGATTCCAAACCACCATTAAGGCCCACACTTTGCATAATTACAATAGGACATCAGAGTTAACATTCATATTTTTAGCTTTGGATACAAGAATGATACATACATACAAATAGGAGGAATATATTCACTAGGTTATAACCTTTGTTATGATACCTTATAAGAGACCTTTTGCATAAAGCATATTCCAGTTACATCATATTCACACTCATAAGCATACTTCCATAAAACATATGGAGTGCAACGTCACACCCTCCTCCTGAATTTACTGCCGGAGTCTTGGACACTGTCCATGGCAGAGGCAGTATATGTAAAATCCCTGTTCGTCTCTGGTCAAACCCCCTTCCAGAACCTTTAAACCCTGTGATGTCATTCATAGGTGTCCCAGCAAGGTTCGGGGTTCCTGGTACCCAGGTGCCTGAGAACATGTCGGGGTGTAGTACTGCTAACAGAAAGCAGATAGCAATATCTAGTAAAGTGTAGGTGTCTTGGCATTTAGCCACCAACACCATGTGGCAGCATGCCTCAATTTCCCTTCTACACAGCAGCATAGGCATGTTATCCTTTTGCTGCTGTGCCAAGCCTCCAGCCTGTTTACAGGAATAAGCTGAAAAGCAACATGCTCGTGGGACTGTCTTGTCACCATCCCTAGCATGTATAAATTTTTTTTCCATAAATCAGGTATGTCACACATCTTCAAAGCATTTACCGTTAGTATTAGCTCCTTTGTCTTGACCCATAGGTGAAGTAGCCAAAGACACAAGATAACCAGCAAATCCACGGTGGACAGGCTCTGTTCACACAGCTTAGCTTGTTCAGTGTCTATTGCATTTCCCAATTCCTCTGTGTACTATGGTAGGGGTTTTAGACACAGAGTCTCCAGTTTCTTTGGTGAAGGCCAGTGGTGAGCTGGAGCTGGTTCGCACCGGTTCGCTGGAACCAGTTGTTGTCCAGCGAGGGACAACCAGTTCTAAAAGGGCTTCTAAATTTAACAACCGGCCAAAAGTGGCTGGAGCACCCACGGGGAAAATTTGGTGGGTGCAGAGCACCCACCAGCAGCTTCCCGCCCCACCCCGCGCCTGGCCCCAGCTCACTTCCGCTCCGCCTCTGCCTCCTCCCCTGAATGCGGTGTCCTGCTCTGCTTCTCCGCCCCCCACCCAGTTTCCTGTGAATCAGCTGTTCGTGCTGGAAGCCTGTGGGGGGCTGAGAAGCAGGCGGTGGCTTCGCGCTCAGGCCCAAGGAGGTGGAGGCGGAGTGGAGGTGAGCTGGGGGGGGGGGCGTGAGGAGGGCCGCCCACGCCGCAGCAGGTAACCCGGGGGGAGTGCAGGGGAACTGCTTCCCGCCCTAGCTCACCTCCGCCTCCCTGGGCATGAGCGCGAAGCCGCTGCTTGCTTCTCAGCCCTCCCAGGCTTCCCGCGCGAACAGCTGATTCGCGGAAAGCCGGGGGGGGGGGGGGGGAGAAGCAGAGCGGGGCAGGGTGGTGCATTCAGGGGAGGAGGCGGAGGTGGAGCAGAGGTGAGCTGTGGCCGGGCGCAGGGCGGGGAGCTGCCGGTGGGGGCTCTGCACCCAAATTTTCCCCGTGGTGCTCCAGCCCCAGAGCACCCACGGAGTCGGCACCTAAGGCACCACTTCTGATGTGATCGGGGGGGAGTGGCCACTCCCCTTGCTCCCCCCCAGGTTTGCTACCCCACCCCTAGGAGCCAGAGGGACCTGCTGGATGCTTCCCAGGAGCAGTCCCAGGTAAGCACCACCGGGACTCCCCACCTCATCCCCTGGCAGGTCCCTCTGGCTCTTAGGGGCAGGGCATGGTGGGCACCCACTATGGTGGCCCATGAGACCTTCCTGCCTGGTTCTGGGGGCAGTCAGGGGACAGGGGAGGGGGTGGATGGGGCAGAGGTTCCAGGGGGGTCGTCAAGGAATGCGGGGGGTTGGATGGGGCAGGAGTCCCGGGGGGTGGGGGGTGGGCCACAACCCCCTCGTGGGGTGAGGAGGGAACCAGTTGTTAAGATTTTGGCAGCTTATCACTGGTAAAGGCTCTCGATTCAGGTATGTGTTTGGGGTTTTGGCAAGGAAAGGGTGCACTGCAACCATGCCTGCCTGTGGCCCCTCCCTCTGGAATCTTTTTGTAATGGGTCCCACCAGCTTGTGAAGCTTCCCAAATACAAAGTTTTTCCTTCTCCTGCCTTGAAGAGACAATATTTGTTTCTACAAGCATAGCAGGAACAACATCTTTTATTGACAGAGTGAGACGGGTACCCAGAAATCGCCTACTACAGGACAGGCCCAACAAGGAAAATAACAGAACACCGCTGGCCATCACGTACAGCCCCCAGCTAAAACCTCTCCAGCACATTATCAACGATCTACAACCTATCCTGGAAAATGATCCCTCACCCTTCCAGACCTTGGGGGGCAGGCCAGTCCTCGCTTACAGACAGCCCCCCAACCTGAAGCAAATACTCACCAGCAACCACACACTATACCACAGAACCACTAACCCAGGAACCAATCCCTGTAGCAAACCTCGTTGCCTACTCGATCCCCATATCTACTCTAGCGACACCATCAGAGGACCCAACCAGATCAGCCACACCATCAGAGGCTCATTCACCTGCACGCCATCATGTGCCAGCAATGCCCCTCTGCCATGTACATTGGCCAAACCTGACAGTCCCTACGTAAAAGAAAATGGACACAAATCAGACATCAGGAATGGTAACATACAAAAGCTAGTAGGAGAACACTTCAATCTCCCTGGACATTCTATAACAGGTTTGAAAGTAGCTGTACTTGAACAAAAAAAATTTAGAAACAGACTTCAAAGAGAAACAGCAGAACTAAAATTAATTTGCAAATTTAACACCATTAATTTGAGCTTGAATAGGGACTGGGAGTGGCTGGCTCATTACAAAAGCAGCGTTGCCTCTCCTGGAATTACACCTCCTCATCTATTATTGGGAGTGGACTACATCCACCCTGATCCAATTGGCCCTGTCAACACTGGTTCTCCACTTGTGAGGTAACTCCCTTCTCTTCATGTGTCAGTATATTTATGCCTGCATCTGTAATTTTCACCCCATGCATCTGAAGAAGAGGGGTTTTTACCCACAAAAGCTTATGCTCAAATAAATCTGTTAGTCTTTAAGGTGCCACCAGACTCCTTCTTGTTTTTGTGGATACAGACTAACATGGCTACCCCCTCAGCTTTTAATGGAGTGCTTTGGCTTGGTAAGATCCCCTCAGTCACCCCACTCTCTGTTCCCAAAAGGTGCGCTGGGTGGACTCTCCCCTCCAGGACATTTGACCCCCAGTCTTCCCTTAAAACCTAATCCACAGGTCAGGGGTCTGGCATTTCAGATGCAGATCCTTCACCCTCCTCCAGGGGAAATGCCTTCTGTGACGGGGCAAGGCCAACCAGCTGAGCAGCAGGGGACAGCAGAGCAGCTCACAGCAGGAGTTTGCCTGGGACTGGTAAGTATCCGAGTGTGTGTGTGTTTGCTTGCTGAGGAAGTATCTGAGCGTGTGTTTGCTGGGAGGGCAGTGTGAGAGCCTGAGTGAGTGTCTGATTGGCTGCTAGCCTGCAGGGGGCGGGCATTAGGGTGTCCGTTTGTTTGTGTCAGGGAAGCCTGGCTGTTTAAAAATAGCCAGAGCTTCCCGAACCAGCTGAGCGGCGGCAAACCAGCTGAGCAGCGGGGGACAGCAGAGCAGCTCACAGCAGGAGTTTGCCTGGGAGTTCGCCTGGAGTGAGCCCAGTGAGGCTTACGTCTTGCAAACTGCTCTGAGGAAGCTCATAGTAGGAAGGTGATATGGAAGGGAGGGGTTCAGCTGTTGTGACCTGCACTGGATGTGCCATGTTTGTCTTTCTTCCACAGGACAGAAGCGACTTTGTCTGTACAAAGTGCAAGCTGGTCTCCATATTGGAAGAGAAGATTGAAGGTCTGGAGTAACAGATAACGACCCTACGTTGCATACGGGAAACTGAGGATTTTCTGGACAAAAGTCAGGATATGCTTCTAGGGGCACAAAGCTCTAAAGATATAGAGCAGGTTGCACAGCAGAGCCAAGAGGCCAGTGAAGAAGCTTGGCAACATGTGACCTCCAGAAGAAGGGGGAATGTCCGGGTTCCAGTAACACAGACACAGGTAACTAACTGCTTTCATGTTCTCTCCACAGGTACCGTTGCGGAGAGTGGACCAGATGATATGTCTGGGGCGAGAAAGCAGAAGGAGACTCCGCTGGTAGGAAGGCATGAGATGCGATGTCCTGAGGTTGGGGGTTCCACGACCACCACTCCCAAGAGGAGAAGGCGGGTGGTGGTGGTCGGGGACTCTCTCCTCCGGGGGACTGAATCATCTATCTGCCGCCCTGACCGGGAAAACCGAGAAGTCTGCTGCTTGCCAGGGGCTAGGATTCGCGATGTGACGGAGAGACTGCCGAGACTCATCAAGCCCTCGGATTGCTACCCCTTCCTGCTTCTCCACGTGGGCACCAATGATACTGCCAAGAATGACCTTGAGTGGATCACTGCGGACTACGTGGCTCTGGGAAGAAGGATAAAAGAGTTGGAGGCGTAAGTGGTATTCTCGTCCATCCTTCCCGTGGAAGGAAAAGGCCTGGGTAGGGACCGTCGAATTGTCAAAGTCAACGAATGGCTACGCAGGTGGTGTCGGAGAGAAGGCTTTGGATTCTTTGACCATGGGATGGTGTTCCATGAAGGAGGAGGAGTGCTGGGCAGAGACGGGCTCCATCTTACGAAGAGAGGGAAGAGCATCTTTGCCAGCAGGCTGGCTAGCCTAGTGAGGAGGGCTTTAAACTAGGTTCACCGAGGGAAGGAGACCAAAGCCCTGAGGTAAGTGGGAAAGCAGGATACCGGGAGGAAGCACAGGCAGGAATGTCTGTGAGGGGAGGGCTCCTGCCTCATACTGGGAATGAGGGGCGATCAACAGGTTATCTCAAGTGCTTATATACGAATGCACAAAGCCTTGGAAACAAGCAGGGAGAACTGGAGGTCCTGGTGATGTCAAGGAACTATGACGTGATTGGAATAACAGAGACTTGGTGGGATAACTCACATGACTGGAGTACTGTCATGGATGGTTATAAACTGTTCAGGAAGGACAGGCAGGGCAGAAAAGGTGGGGGAGTAGCACTGTATGTAAGGGAGCAGTATGACTGCTCAGAGCTCCGGTACGAAACTGTAGAAAAACCTGAGTGTCTCTGGATTAAGTTTAGAAGTGTGAGCAACAAGAGTGATGTAGTGGTGGGAGTCTGCTATAGACCACCGGACCAGGGGGATGAGGTAGATGAGGCTTTCTTCCGGCAGCTCACGGAAGCTACTAGATCGCATGCCCTGGTTCTCATGGGAGACTTTAATTTTCCTGATATCTGCTGGGAGAGCAATACTGCGGTGCATAGACAATCCAGGAAGTTTTTGGAAAGCGTAGGGGACAATTTCCTGGCGCAAGTGCTAGAGGAGCCAACTAAGGGGGGCGCTTTTCTTGACCTGCTGCTCACAAACCGGGTAGAATTAGTGGGGGAAGCAAAAGTGGATGGGAATCTGGGAGGCAGTGACCATGAGTTGGTTGAGTTCAGGATCCTGACGCAGGGAAGAAAGGTAAGCAGCAGGATACGGACCCTGGACTTCAGGAAAGCAGACTTCGACTCCCTCAGGGAACGGATGGCCAGGATCCCCTGGGGGACTAACTTGAAGGGGAAAGGAGTCCAGGAGAGCTGGCTGTATTTCAAGGAATCCCTGTTGAGGTTACAGGGACAAACCATCCCGATGTGTCGAAAGAATAGTAAATATGGCAGGCGACCAGCTTGGCTTAATGGTGAAATCCTAGCGGATCTTAAACATAAAAATGAAGCTTACAAGAAGTGGAAGTTTGGACATATGACCAGGGAAGAATATAAAAATATTGCTCGGGCATGTAGGAATGATATCAGGAGGGCCAAATCGCACCTGGAGCTGCAGCTAGCGAGAGATGTCAAGTGTAACAAGAAGGGTTTTTTCAGGTATGTTGGCAACAAGAAGAAAGCCAAGGAAAGTGTGGGTCCCTTACTGAATGAGGGAGGCAACCTAGTGACAGAGGATGTGGAAAAAGCTAATGTACTCAATGCTTTTTTTGCCTCTGTTTTCACTAACAAGGTCAGCTCCCAGACTGCTGCGCTGGGCATCACAAAATGGGGAAGAGATGGCCAGCCCTCTGTGGAGATAGAGGTGGTTAGGGACTATTTAGAAAAGCTGGACGTGCACAAGTCCATGGGGCCGGACGAGTTGCATCCGAGAGTGCTGAAGGAATTGGCGGCTGTGATTGCAGAGCCATTGGCCATTATCTTTGAAAACTCGTGGCGAACCGGGGAAGTCCCGGATGACTGGAAAAAGGCTAATGTAGTGCCAATCTTTAAAAAAGGGAAGAAGGAGGATCCTGGGAACTACAGGCCAGTCAGCCTCACCTCAGTCCCTGGAAAAATCATGGAGCAGGTCCTCAAAGAATCAATCCTGAAGCACTTGCATGAGAGGAAAGTGATCAGGAACAGCCAGCATGGATTCACCAAGGGAAGGTCATGCCTGACTAATCTAATCGCCTTTTATGATGAGATTACTGGTTCTGTGGATGAAGGGAAAGCAGTGGATGTATTGTTTCTTGACTTTAGCAAAGCTTTTGACATGGTCTCCCACAGTATTCTTGTCAGCAAGTTAAGGAAGTATGGGCTGGATGAATGCACTGTAAGGTGGGTAGAAAGCTGGCTAGATTGTCGGGCTCAACGGGTAGTGATCAATGGCTCCATGTCTAGTTGGCAGCCGGTATCAAGTGGAGTGCCCCAAGGGTCGGTCCTGGGGCCGGTTTTGTTCAATATCTTCATAAATGATCTGGAGGATGGTGTGGATTGCACTCTCAGCAAATTTGCGGATGATACTAAACTGGGAGGAGTGGTAGATACGCTGGAGGGGAGGGATAGGCTACAGAACGACCTAGACAAATTGGAGGATTGGGCCAAAAGAAATCTGATGAGGTTCAATAAGGATAAGTGCAGGGTCCTGCACTTAGGATGGAAGAATCCAATGCACCGCTACAGACTAGGGACCGAATGGCTAGGCAGCAGTTCTGCGGAAAAGGACCTAGGGGTGACAGTGGACGAGAAGCTGGATATGAGTCAGCAGTGTGCCCTTGTTGCCAAGAAGGCCAATGGCATTTTGGGATGTATAAGTAGGGGCATAGCGAGCAGATCGAGGGACGTGATCGTTCCCCTCTATTCGACATTGGTGAGGCCTCATCTGGAGTACTGTGTCCAGTTTTGGGCCCCACACTACAAGAAGGATGTGGATAAATTGGAGAGAGTCCAGCGAAGGGCAACAAAAATGATTAGGGGTCTAGAACACATGACTTATGAGGAGAGGCTGAGGGAGCTGGGATTGTTTAGCCTGCAGAAGAGAAGAATGAGGGGGGATTTGATAGCTGCTTTCAACTACCTGAAAGGGGGTTCCAAAGAGGATGGCTCTAGACTGTTCTCAATGGTAGCAGATGACAGAACGAGGAGTAATGGTCTCAAGTTGCAGTGGGGGAGGTTTAGATTGGATATTAGGAAAAACTTTTTCACTAAGAGGGTGGTGAAACACTGGAATGCGTTACCTAGGGAGGTGGTAGAATCTCCTTCCTTAGAGGTTTTTAAGGTCAGGCTTGACAAAGCCCTGGCTGGGATGATTTAACTGGGAATTGGTCCTGCTTCGAGCAGGGGGTTGGACTAGATGACCTTCAGGGGTCCCTTCCAACCCTGATATTCTATGATTCTATGATTCCTGCCGCGCTGGGGGCAAGAGACCCTCCTGTCACGGAGTCCCTGGGCGATGCTCTGGAACTGCTCCCTACATAGCCAGTCAGGACTCTGGGGAAGTCTCCTCTCTGTGAGCAGACTGTCTGCAGGACACCCAGCTCACACAGCTTCCACCTTCCTGGGTCTGACCTCGGAGCCTTCAGCATCCTCTGCCCCTCCGTGCGCTTCCCACAGCGAGTCCGCTCAGGCAGGGTCCTGGGGAAGCCAGAGGATCCTGCCCCACAACTTCGCAGACAGACTTGTCTCTCAGCCAGCCAGTAAAACAGAAGGTTTATTAGATGACAGGAACACGGTCTAACACAGAGCTTGTAGGTGCAGAGAACAGGACCCCTCAGCTGGGTCCATTTTGGGGGGCAGTGAGCCAGACAACCACGTGAGCCAGACAACCACGTCTTCACTCCATGTCCCAGCCAGCCCCAAACTGAAACTCCCTCCAGCCCCTCCTCCTCTGGGCTTTGTCCCTTTCCCGGGCCAGGAGGTCACCTGATTCCTTTGATCTCCAACCCTTTAGCTCTGACCTTGCAGGGAGGGAGGGCCCAGGCCATCAGTTGCCAGGAAACAGGATGTCGGCTGGCGGCGACTCCGATTGCTCCGCTCCAGCAGCGCCCAACTGCCCCTCTCCCCCCAGAGCCATCGCCTGCGGGGTCCCAGAGGCAGTGCCGGGTTCACAATGGCGCCATGGAGCCGGGCCCATGCTCAGAAGGGGCCCCGGTCTGCTCCACTTGCCCTGCACCCCGAGACCTGCTGGCTCACCCACCCCACCCACCACTTGCTCCTCTAGGCCTGCCCGCTGAGGGCTTCTCTTCACCCCCTGACCCCACCCGCCAGCTTCTCTCTGCCCCCCGGCCAGACCCCAGGGCACCTCCAGCTCCGGGCAGTCTCTGCTTCCCACCACCTGTGGGGTCCCACCTGTCTCCCTGGTGCTGAGCCACCTGGGACTGGTGCAGAAGCCTGGCCAGTCTCAGCCAGGTGTGTGGGGTGGGACACTGTGGGGCGCTTGGGTGGGCCCCTCCAGGTAAGTGGGTCCTGAGCGAGTCCAGCTGGGGCAGGTCCTGGCCTGGCTGATTGCACCACCCCCGAGGGACCAGAGTGATTCAACCTGGCAGACAGTCACCTCCTGGCCGGGAGGCAGGGCGTGGGGGTGGACCTGGGGGGGGGGGGCGGCGTGGTGCTGGGCTGTGAAGGGGGCAGGGAAGATCTGTGTGTGTTGGGGCACTAGGGAGTGGGGGTTCTGTTTGGGGTGCTGGACAGTTGTGGTGGGGCTGTGGGCAGGGGGGCGCTGGGCAGGGGTGGTGGTGTGCAGGGTGCTGGGCATTTGTGGCAGGGTCTGGTTAGAGCGCTGGGCATAGTGAGTCCAGGGGGGCTCTGGCCATAGGGAATCGGAGGGCTGCTCCAGTGTTGGGTAGAGGGGGCTGTGTGGTGCGGCATGGGCCCACCCCCCAGGGGAAGGGGCATGCTGGCAGCACAGGGCTGGGCGGGCCACTATGCGTCTGGCAACGGCTGGTTTGTAAATAGTGCCCTCGCACTAGGATGGGCGGAGCAGGGCCGCCCATTCCAGGCCCCTGGCCACCCCCTCGCTCTGGGGACTGACCCCCGTGCACCATGCTCCATTTCCTCCGTGGGGACGCTGGGTTGGCCAAAGCCCCTGCTGGCCTGCTGGGCCGCGCGAAGGGGGAAGCCCAGCATGTTCATGCGGGGCAGTGGGAGAGGGCAATTGGGTGGGGCTGGCCCAAGGCCCTGCTGGATTGCACCTCACGCATATGGGGTCCCTGTGCTACAGAGCTGTGTGCCAGGGGCCACGGTGTGTGGGGGTTTTGTGGCTCATCTCTCCAAGGTCTGGGTGGTAGCAACTGCTGCAGAGAATCCCAGGCCTGATTCCCACCACGCTGGGTCTCCTGAATGGCCCCTGCCCTGGGGGGTCTATTCCTCACCCAATGTCTCCCGCTGACTCTCCAGCAGCTGCACGGCAGGTGTCCTAATGCAGCCCCAGCCCTCTCCAGAGCTCAGGGGGACTGGCCTGGTAACTAGAACAATGGCTCCTGGCAACCTGAGAATGCCTGTTCCCCTCTGGAAGTGGTGATGTCAGCAAAGGTGATGGAGGTGGTCATGTCTAGTGGTCAGAGCTGGAGGCAGGAGGCCAGGGCGTGGGTGGAGTGAGGCTGGAGTGAGACCAGGGCTGGAGCAGGCTAAGACTGTTGCCAGTGTCAGGCAGCAGCGAGTTCCTGGCCCTGGAGTCATGTTGAGCAGAATGAGCTGCTGCTGTGAGACTGATATACCAGCTCTGCGAGTCACGGGGCCAGTTCCTGGCTTGTCTGGAGCCCAGCACAGGAGGGACTCAGCGCTTGACAGATGGCTCCAGGGGGCACTTGGCTCCTGCTGGGTACTGACATGCCAGGCGCCCCAGGGCCTTATCACCAGCCTGTTCCTAGTCTTGGCATGGCGGTACATTTCCTTCCCAGTCCCTGTCCCCTGGCATTAAACCAGGGACTCCGCGCTGGGGATGTGCACCTGGCAGCACGCAGCCTCCTGAGAACAGACAAGCCGGGCGGAAGGGCAAGGGCTCCCAGAGAGAAACAGCAGGAGGGCAATGCTGGGAACCCCCAGGCCATCTTCAGCTAGAGCATGGGGGCGCTCCGGCATCCTGGAGAGCATGAATCTAACTTCAGCTCAGCCTTTGTGTCCCCCCCTTCTCTGCATAAGGTGGGTCAAAAGTGCCGATCAGCAGTTCCTGGCTTATCCAATGTCAGTTTCCAGCTCTTGTAAAAAAAACGGTGACTTCCCTGACCCAGGAGCTGGTACTCTTCAGGCTGGGCTGGGCCTGTACACGTTCCACGTTCGGGGCGTGTGCACCCAGGACACACGAGTCGCAGACATTTGCCAACTGCACCACGGAGCAGTGCCCGCGCCCCTGCTCTCCCCGTGTGCTCCGGCTCGGGCATCAAAAGGGCATGTCTGCCACCTCCCTCCCAAGTCCTTCGCACCTGCGTGCTGCCAGGGGAACATCCCCATTTCCACTGAGGCCTCAGAGACAAGGCTTATGACGAACCGGCTGGAGTTGATCCCCCCGCCCCCTGTTGCGCCCCTACGGCTAGCTGGGATCCAAACTGACACTCTGCCTAGCTGTAACAATGCGGCCTTTGGTGGGACACTTCTGAGAGTAGCAATTCAGGACAAATTGCTTAGAACAGGGCAGTCACAGCCCAAGGCTGGGGTTTCTCCACTTCTAAGGCACACCAAACCAGCCAGACAGAGAGGACTTTGGTTTCACCCCACTGGCTAACTATAATAAGTCATACAAGCAATTCCCTAGACACTCCAGTTTCCCAGTATGACCACCAGTGCCACTCGTTATGGGGATGACTGGTTATGAAAACCAATATCCCAGTAGAAGAAAAACGGTTCTCCCGATCCCAAAGGACCAAGCCCCAGACCCAGGTCAATATACATGTTGGATCTTACCCACAAATCACGCTGTTGCCAATCCTTTAGAATCTAAAATCTAAAGCTTTATTCAAAAAAAGAAAGAAATATAGATGAGAGCTAGAATTGGTTAATTGGAATCAATGACATACAGTGATGGCAAAGTTCTTGGTTCAGGCTTGCAGCAGTGATGGAATAAACTGCAGGTTCAAATCAAGTCTCTGGAGAACATCCCCAGCTGGGATGGGTCATTGAATCCTTTGTTCAGAGCTTCAGTTTGCAGCAAGGTTCCTCCAGAAGTCAGAAGCAGGACTGAAGACAAAATGGAGGGGTTTCCATGGCCTTTTATATTCTCTCTCTTGTGGGTGGAAACCCCTTGGTCCTCCTGTGCAAAGTCACAGCAAGATGGAGTTTGGAGTCACATGGGCAAGTCACATGTCCCTGCATGACTCAGTTCTTTACAGGCTGACGCCATTGTTTAGATGTTAGTTTGAACATTCCCAGGAAAGCTCAGATGTGGACTGGCGTCTCCCAAAGTCCATTGTCAGTTAAGTGTTTCTTGATTGGGCACTTACTGAGAATAGTCCCTTCTCAAGAAGCTGACCAACTTCAACTACAAAAGTGATACACACAGACAGACAGCATCATATAACCAGCAAAGCATAACCTTTCCATAGGGACT
Organism: Eretmochelys imbricata; assembly: GCF_965152235.1. Taxonomy (NCBI): domain Eukaryota; kingdom Metazoa; phylum Chordata; order Testudines; family Cheloniidae; genus Eretmochelys; species Eretmochelys imbricata. Next base: position 17,619,794 of record NC_135592.1, on the reverse strand, counting down.
TCCTTTGTACAATATTTGCTGCAAATATAGAACAGTGGTTGCAACAATGATCTATATGGTCACAGTTTACGTCAATAACTTCACACTAGCCAGGCCCTGTTCCCTCCCCCCCAGGAAGTTGCTGGCCCTGAACTCCTGCAGGCAGCCATGACACACAGGCGCCTGGGGCTCGAGAGAAGGGCTATCGTTGGCTGAAGGAACCCTGCCTGTATGGTGGGGATTGACGCCACTTTGCCAGCAGGTGCCCCCCAAGTCCTGTGCTATGCTGAGTCTGGGTAGATGGGCGGGTTCAGCCTCATTAGAGGGGATGTGGCGGGACAGAAAGGCAGAATTGGGTCCCTGCGCAGAGCCCCTCTACTATCTGCCTGTGTCCTAACCGCCAGGACAGTGGCCAATCCCACCTTCAGGACAGGTTCCAGCGTCGGGTCCTGTCTACACCCACAGCATGTGCTGATAGACTCCGGAACATCCAGTAAGTTCACGGACACTAGAAACTGCCTAACACCAGGCTGGGGGCTGGGGATGTGTAGGGTACAGAGCACAGCGCCCCTAATGCCGGGCAGGAGGCTGGGAGATGGGGAGGTACCGGGTACACAGTTCAGCGTCCCCTAACGCCAGGCAGGCAGGGCTGAGAGATGGGGGGTACAGGGTACAGAGCACAGCGCCCCAACACCAGGCAGGGGGGCTGGGGCCGGGGATTCATAGATTCATAGATATTTAGGTCAGAAGGGACCATTATGATCATCTAGTCCGACCTCCTGCAAAACGCAGGCCACAGAATTTCACCCACCACTCCTACAAAAAACCTCACACCTATATCTGTGCTATTGAAGTCCTCAAATCGTAGTTTAAAGACTTCAAGGAGCAGAGAATCCTCCAGCAAGTGACCTGTGCCCCATGCTACAGAGGAAGGCGAAAAACCTCCAGGGCCTCTTCCAATCTGCCCTGGAAGAAAATTCCTTCCCAACCCCAAATATGGTGATCAGCTAAACCCTGAGCATATGGGCAAGATTCATCAGCCAGACACTACAGAAAATTCTTTCCTGGGTAACTCAGATCCCACCCCATCTAATATCCCATCACAGCCCATTGGGATGTGTAGGGTACAGAGCACAGCATCCCCTAACACCGGGCAGGGGGGCTGAGAGATGAGTGAATGTGTAGGGCACAGACTGCAGTGCCCCCTAATGACAGGCAGGAGGAATAGGGGAATACTTAGGGTACAGAGCACAGTGCCCCTAACGCCGGGCAGGAGGCTGGGAGATGGGGGGTACAGGGTACAGAATGCAGCGCCCCTAACACCGGGCAGGGGGGCTGGGGATGTGTAGGACACAGAGCACAGCATCCCCTAACGCCGAGCAGGCAGGGCTGAGAGGTGGGGGGTACAGGGTACAGAGCAGAGTGCCCCTAACTCCGGGCAGGAGGTTGGGAGATGCGTCGGATATGAAGCTCGCCCCACACGTTGTACGGGGAGCCTGGGCATCTGGGCAGGGGCTGTGACTCCATTGGGCGGGCAGTGCTCAGCCCAAGTCCCCCCATGATCCCCCGTGTTCTCGCTCACGCGTCATCTCTCTTGGACTCACGCTGGCTGTCGTACTGCTTGTGACCTTCCCCCTAACGGTCTGGTTCCCCAGCCGTACTAGAGCCTCTGTCCCACCTGGGAATCTTCAGAGGGGAACATAACCCTAGCAGAGAGCGTAACCGGCTCTGGCTGCAGTATACGGTTCCCAGTCCAGTATACGGCCCCAAGCGGGTCCGGACCCTGGGGAGCAGACTCCAACCGAGCCCTGCAAAGCCTTTGCTGGTGGCAGGTGTTAGCAGAACAGAGCCGGGGAGGAGGTGCGCTCTGCACCTGGCATCCTCACCAGCCATGGGGCCGCTTCTACTAGTGCACTAGATTAGCACTGAAAGGGTCGGCTCAAAGAGCTCGCTTAGTGCATGGCAAGCTGGGGCGTGAATCTCCCCCACATGAGCCTGCCCCACACGAACAGTTCCTTAGCACGCTTTGAGCTACCCCACATTGGTGAGGCCTCATCTGGAGTACTGTGTCCAGTTTTGGGCCCCACACTACAAGAAGGATGTGGATAAACTGGAGAGAGTCCAGCGAAGGGCAACAAAAATGATTAGGGGTCTGGAACACATGACTTATGAGGAGAGGCTGAGGGAACTGGGATTGTTTAGTCTGCGGAAGAGAAGAATGAGGGGGGATTTGATAGCTGCTTTCAACTACCTGAGAGGTGGTTCCAGAGAGGATGGTTCTAGACTATTCTCAGTGGTGGAAGAGGACAGGACAAGGAGTAATGGTCTCAAGTTGCAGTGGGGGAGGTTTAGGTTGGATATTAGGAAAAACTTTTTCACTAGGAGGGTGGTGAAACACTGGAATGCGTTACCTAGGGAAGTGGTGGAATCTCCTTCCTTAGAAGTTTTTAAGGTCAGGCTTGACAAAGCCCTGGCTGGGATGATTTAATTGGGGATGGGTCCTGCTTTGAGCAGGGGGTTGGACTAGATGACCTCCTGAGGTCCCTTCCAACCCGGCTATTCTATGATTCTATGAAGCAGGACTAGATCAAAGCGAACTGTTGGTGCACCTCAGGAGGGACTACGTAGACGCTTAGCTTGTGGCCGATTCACACCCCAGCTTGCCAGGGACTGCCAGTGGGATTGCAAAACTGGCTGTTTGGAACATGGGGTAGCTGTAACCCCCGAGATACAGGCTGGATGCAGGAGTCACTGGGTGGGGTTTTCAGGCCTGTGGTCTGCAGGAGATCGGGGGTGAGGGGGAGGTGACAGGAATGGTCTCTTCTAGCCCTGGAATCAATCCTGTGGCCAACATGGCTACAACAACACTGCAAGCTAGAATCTATGGCTCATTAGAACTGGGAAAAGTGTGGGGGGAGGCCATTTTGGATTGGATGGCCCTTTTCTTATGCCCAAATCAAAACCCTCCCCACCCCCACGCCTGATTTGCACAGGTGCTGAGCATATGCAGCTCACCCTGGGAAACTTTTAATAACTGACTACATCTCGGTTAGCTGAGACTAAGGCAACGTAGGCACCTAAACACACAACGCTCACTCAAACTAACAGAGCCTTTTGGAATATCTCCTCTGAGACTCGACTCTCTGCTCCTTGCTGTCAGCATCACTCTCTCCGAATCAGCCACTCACCCCGTGCAAACTGGGTATTTTTGGGCAGTGGTTTTCAAAGTTTTTTTTCTGGCAACCCAGTTGAAGAAAATTGTTGATGCCCGTGACCCAGTGAGGGGATGAGGGGTTTGGGAGGGGCTCAGGGCTGCAGCAAAGGGTTGGGGTGCCAGGGTGAGGTCTGTGTGGTGGGGCCAGGAATGAGGGCTTCAGGGTGTGGAAGGGACCTCTTGGCTGGGGAAGGGGGTCAGGGCTCTGGGCTGGGGCTGGTGATGAGGGATTTGAGGTGCAGGAGGGGGCTCTGGGTTTGGGGGGGCTCAGGGTTGGGGCAGGGGGTTGGGGTGTGAGAGGGGGTAAGGGCTCTGGGCCAGGGGTGCAAGCTCTGGGGTGGGACCAGGGATGAGGGGTTTCGGGTGCAGGAGGGGGGCTCTGGGTTTGGGGGGGCTCAGGGTTGGGGCAGGGGTTGGGGTGTGAGAGGGGGTAAGGGATCTGGGCCAGGGGTGCAAGCTCTGGGGTGGGACCAGGGATGAGGGGTTTCGGGTGCAGGAGGGGGCTCTGGGTTTGGGGGGGCAGGCTCTGGGCTGGGGCCAGGGATGGGGGTTTGGGGTGCAGGAAGGGGTTCTGGGTTTGTGGGGGCTCAGGGTTGGGGCAGGGGGTTGGGGTGCAGGCTTTGGGGTAGGGCCAGGGATGAAGGGTTTGGGGTGCAGGAAGGGGTTCGAGAGGGGGTAAGGGCTCTGGGGGTGCAGGCTCTGGGGTGGGACCAGGGATGAGGGGTTTCGGGTGCAGGAGGGGGCTCTGGGTTTGGGGGGCTCAGGGTTGGGGCAGGGGATTGGGGTGCGAGAGGGGGGTAAGGGCTCTGGGCCGGGGGTGCAGGCTCTGGGGTGGGGCCAGGGATGAGGGGTTTGGGGTGCAGGAGGGGGATCTGGGTTTGGGGGGCTCAGGGTTGGGGCAGGGGATTGGGGTGCGAGACAGGGTAAGGGCTCTGGGGTGGGGCCAGGGATGAGGGGTTTGGGGTGCAGGAGGGGGCTCTGGGTTGGGGGGCTCAGGGGATTGGGACACAGGCTTACCTCGGTCAGCAGGGGGGCTATGGCAGGTTTCCTGCCTGTCCTGGTACCGCGACTCTGGAAGTGGCCAGCAGCAGGTTCGGCTCCTAGGCGAGGCGCGTGGCTCTCACCTGTAGGCACCGTCCCCGCAAAGCTCCCATTGACCAGTTCCCAGCCAGTAGGAGTGTGGAGATGGTGCTCAGGGCGGGGGCTGTGCATGGCCCCCCTCTAGGAGCCAGACCTGCTGCTGGCTGCTTCCGGGGGCCGGCGCGGTGTTGGAACAGGAAGGGACCAGCCTGCCTTAGCCGGCAGCGCTGCCAACGGGACTTTTCAGGGCCCAGGCCGCGGCGCTGGCCAGAGCCACTGCCACCCAGTACTGGGCCGCGACCCGCACTTTGAAAACCACTCTTTTAGGGTGTCTATGCTGCAGTGTGTGATTAGAGCTCACCCGGGTAGGTCCGCCCATGCTGTAATCCCAGCCTGGCATGGCAGCGCAGACAGACCCTCGCAGGCCCAAGCTACACTAGGACATGATGCCCCCCGAAAAGGGCTGCCAGCAATGGCTGCTCCCACCAGAGCCCTTGTTCTCCCAGCTCAGTCCCCCCTCCCCCCCGAGCAGTGCTGCAATGATTTGGGCCCATCTACCCCAAAGGCCGAACCAGTTTAGAGGGGTTAACAAACAAACTGGGATTATGCCCCTTTTTGTGGCTTTCCATTAAGGCTTGAAGGACGTGAGGTTTCATATTCTCCTGCGTGTCTTCCGAGAGCTGAAGGCTGGATGCGTCCGGCTTTGCTGGAGCCCTCGGACATTTCACCATGGCACAAATGCCACACAAGGGCCATAAACCTACTGCCTTGTACTGGTTCCCTTGAACACCACTGCTGGGACACGGCTGCTGATGGTGACGGTCAGCTGCAGGCGTTCTTCAGACAGACCCGTTTGCTTCCCTACCTCGGTGTGAACTGTTCCCGAGGGTCAAAATCCACTAACTCACTGTGTCCTGCACATTAGAAAGAGGCAGGAGCCTGGTGCTTTCCTCTTTAGTACCTACCCTCCCCCTTTGCTGCTCTGAGCTCTCCAAGGACCAGGCTTGAGCACAAGCTGAGTGACAGAGCAGCGTGTGCTGGGCGCCTGGTCAATCCTTGCTGTGCCACTGGCTCGGGCTGCGCCTGTTTCCTGATCTGGAAGATGAGGGGTAATAACCCATCCCACAGGCACCAGGGTTTAAACTCAGGTTTGGAAGGCAACTGGGAGCCGGAGCCACAGCGAGGCCTGAGCATTATTAGTGACTCACGGCTCCTGCAGCCATCTGCACGTAGAAATCGGAGCAGCGATGAGCAGTGGAATCGCGGTGAAGGCGGGTCCCATGTCCCCACCCCACTCAGGGAGTCACACACACCCCGGGAGTTTACTTAAATAGTTTGTATTTATTGATCATGCTCTTTTTTGACATGACAATGGAGAACGACGACTGCGTGCTGGCTGTTTAATCGAATGACACAGCAACACCAGAGTGTGAGTGGGAGGGTAAAATACAGCTCTAAGGTACACAAAAATCAAAACTTTCTCGGCTTAGGCAGCACGGAGAAGTGGGACAGGCTCCGATGAAGCAGGGGGGCGAGTATGGGGGATAATCCCCTACTGATAAACCTGGCCACTGGGTGGATAGTCCCCGTCCCCACTCCTTAGCCAGGATCTGCAGAGTCCCTCTGCTTTGGACCCTGCTTGTGGCTCTGATCCGCACTGCTCTGTGGGCCAGCACCGGCCAGAGCCTGCAGGGAAGCGACGGCTCCTCAGAGCTTCCGGCACCAGGACCCCAGGTAAGGGGCATGGGGCAGGACTAACACATGGACGGAGAGCTCCTACCCCCCATGGACCAGCCCCACCGTGAATGCTCTGGGACAGGGCCTGGGCCCCCCCAGACATCAGCTAGACCAGTGGCCAGGGTGCGGCGGCTGGAATTGTCTGACAGGACCTGGAGGGTCAGAGCGGGAGCAGCCTGCTGTGGCCGGGGCTCTGGGGGAACAGGTCCAGCTGACCGAACAGCCCTGGAGGGAGCCGGGCTGAGGACCGTCCCCTGGGCTGGGCGGGCGTGTGGGGAGGAGCAAGGGGACGGGGATGGACGGAGGAGAGCGCCCCGCACATATGGGCCCAGGCAGTGACTGTGACCAGAGTTAAGGGGGGAGGGAGCTGAGCTTTGCCCCAGCATGGGGGGCTGCTCCCAGGAGCCAGTGGGGGCAGGGAACCTCCCGCCCATGCGCAACCCCCTGATCTCTCACCATGGCAGGAGATGGGTGTGGTGCCAGGGCTGCCTAGCTGTACTGGCTACCTGGGGCCCAAATGCAGGGGAGAGAGACAAGGGCACAGAGTCCAGGGGCCTGTTTCTAGGGCAGGGGGGGCAGCTCTGGCCCCTGCCACGTACAGCCAGGCCCTCCCCAGCGAAGGGGTCACCCCCCAACCTATAAAAACTTCCCTTCAAGGGGACCTGGGGCCTGAGCTCCGCACTGCATCCCAGCAGAGCAGGCAGGGCCTCTCTTCCTCACAGCAGTCACAGGGGCAGGGAGCACGTGGTCTGGAGCCGTTCCATGGGGGGCCAGAGACGGTTCCTTCCCCACCCCCTGGACTCTGGCACTGTCCCTTCGCGGTAGTCCAGGACCCTAGAACAGAGGTGGGGGGGGGGGAAGGGCCCGTCAGATCTAGGGCCCCTCTGGGTAATGCCACGGGGACTTGGCCACAGAGCGCTCTGCAAGCCCATGGCCGGCCCCTGATGCATGGGAGCAGAGCAGGCGGGGCCGCGGTGGCCCAGCAGGGGACGGGGACAGCTGCGAAGCAGCGCGTGGGGGAGGATGGTTCTGCACCCCAACACACCCAGATGAAGTTGGGCACCAGGCACAGACAACTGGGGCCTCGCTCCCTACTGCTGCCAGGGAGCTCCCGGGGTCTCCCACAGGAACTGCCCCCGAGAGACGAGGCTGGCTGTGACTGCCCTGACTGGGTGGTTCCCAGGAGCTAGAGGGTTAATAAAGACGCCCAGGGCCCTCCCTTGCCACTGATAGAGAAAAGCTCAGACTGACACCAGATGCGTACGGAGTTAAAAATACCTCTGCCCCGGCCCCCGGCCTTCCCCCCATGCCAACCCAGGGCAGGACCACAGGCCGGGTCGGAGGACTCAGGTGTCACTGTTTGAGGAATCTGGAGGGTGGATCCTCCTTTCTTTGAGAAGTCCATGGCCCAGCCAGCCCCCGGCACCGTGGCCCATAGAGCTCAGCCGCGCGGGGCAGGGAGCATGGCTGCAGCAGGCTGGAGTACTGGGCAAGGGCAAGCCCAGCTCTCAACCACCTGCCCTCATGGCTACAGCTCCAGACACAGAGACATCCAGCCACAGAACTCACCGGACTGATAATCTCAAGGCAACACCTTTCCCAGGCGTAACATAAGCCACACTGGGCATGGCACCTGCCCAGAGCACCATGCTCCAGCAGCCCCCACCCACGTGCATCCCCACCAAGCGAGAGGGGCGCCAGCCCCTTGACACATACCAGAGTTTTCACACCAGCACGCTCACGCCACAATTGCCTGCCGCAGGCTCACTAGCACCTCCAAGCCTCTCACCGGGGCCTGTGCGGTTACACGCCAACCCCCTCGTGTCTCCTCTCCCCATGGTGCCAGGATCCACACGCCCGGCCTTCCACCCAGCTCCCTCTGCACTAGTGCCCCCAAACGGCCCCGCAGACCCTCACGCTAGAGTCCAGCAGGAGTAAAAAAAAAAAAAAAAAAAGAAAAGAACAAACGCAAAAGAAAACTAACAACCCAAAGCAACCAACTAAAAAGGCCCCAGCCCATTCCCAAGGGCAGCCGCTCAGGAAAGAGAATGAGCCCCTTCCTCGGGTAAACACCAAGCAAAGGGGAATGCAGCGAACCCAACGACAGGGAACGGACAGGATCCCCGGGGCCAGGAGTGCAGATGCTATGAAAGGCAGCAGGGGGTTCTCATGCGCCAGGCCAGCGTCCTTCACTGCGTGCCCAGGCTGGAGCTCATGGTTAGGGAGTCCTCTTCCTGGATGGTCTCCAGCTCCGCCGTCTGCACGGCCTGCGTGATCAGTGTCAGCTCCTGGCACAGCGTCTCAAAGCGGTAGCTCACCCGGATGTCCGGCACATTGGTGCGTCTGATGTCATTCCCCTCGGACCCTTCCTTCAGGTAATTGGGTCCCAGCCAGTAGCTCTTCACCTGAGAAAGAGGGCAGAGACGGATGCTCAGGAGGTCTCAGGATGAGACTTTCAGCCTGATGGATCACATGCTGGCTGGGAGGGGTGCCTTTACCCACTGCTGAAATGCAGCCACCTCTGGGGTGGGGAGCAGCAGTCGTATAACAGAGTGCAGCAATGCTATGTAACAGTCACGGCTGGAGAGTGAACAAGAACCCCGTATCCAAGATGTGCTGGGGGATTCATGGAGCAGGCATGGAATAGCTAGAGCTGGAATCTGGCCAACCCCCCACTCTCCGGACGATGTGCCAGGGGCTCAGTAACAGGCACGAAAGGTCCCAGCCTCTGGTTTGTGTCTCGCCTGAAAGGCCGTGCAGCTCCGGAAGCACAGAGCCCCTGGCACCGTGCTGCGGCACGGACTCTGGCAGAAGCAGTGTGTGCCACTCGGCAGGACCTCCCCTCCAGCACCACAGGCCCCTCTGCAGCAGCTGGGAGATGGGGCAAGGGCGGGGTACAGAGCACAGCGCCCCCTAACGCCAGGCGGGGGGGGAGGCTGGAGATGGGGGGTATAGGGTACAGAGCACAGCGCCCCCTAACGCCAGGCGGGGGGGGGGAGGGGAGGCTGGAGATGGGGGGTGTAGGTACAGATCACAGCGCCCCCTAACGCCAGGCTGGGGGGGGGGGAGGGGAGGCTGGAGATGGGGGGTGTAGGTACAGAGCACAGCGCCCCCTAACGCCAGGCTGGGGGGGGAGGGGAGGCTGGAGATGGGGGGGTTTAGGGTACAGAGCACAGAGCCCTCTAACGCCAGGCTGGGGGGGGGGGGGGAGGGGAGGCTGGAGATGGGGGGTGTAGGTACAGATCACAGCGCCCCCTAACGCCAGGCTGGGGGGCTAGAGATGGGGGGTGTACGGTACAGAGCACAGCGCCCCCTAACGCCAGGCTGGGGGAGGAGGGGAGGCTGGAGATGGGGGGTGTGGGGTACAGAGCACAGCGCCCCCTAACGCCAGGCTGGGGGGGGAGGGGAGGCTGGAGATGGGGGTTTTACGGTACAGAGCACAGCGCCCCCTAACGCCAGGCTGGGGGGGGGGGAGGCTGGAGATGGGGGGTTTAGGGTACAGAGCACAGCGCCCCCTAACGCCAGGCTGGGGGGGGGAGGGGAGGCGAGGCTGGAGATGGGGGGTTTAGGGTACAGAGCACAGCGCCCCCTAACGCCAGGCTGGGGGGGGAGGGGAGGCTGGAGATGGGGGGTGTGGGGTACAGAGCACAGCGCCCCCTAACGCCAGGCTGGGGGGCTGGAGATGGGGGGTGTAGGGTACAGAGCACAGCGCCCCCTAATGCCAGGCTGGGGGGGGAGGGGAGGCTGGAGATGGGGGGTGTGGGGTACAGAGCACAGCGCCCCCTAACGCCAGGCTGGGGGGCTGGAGATGGGGGGTGTAGGGTAGAGAGCACAGCGCCCCCTAACGCCAGGCTGGGGGGCTAGAGATGGGGGGTGTACGGTACAGAGCACAGCGCCCCCTAACGCCAGGCTGGGGGAGGAGGGGAGGCTGGAGATGGGGGGTGTGGGGTACAGAGCACAGCGCCCCCTAACGCCAGGCTGGGGGGGGAGGGGAGGCTGGAGATGGGGGGTTTAGGGTACAGAGCACAGCACCCCCTAACGCCAGGCGGGGGGGGAGGCTGGAGATGGGGGGTTTAGGGTACAGAGCACAGCGCCCCCTAACGCCAGGCGGGGGGGGAGGCTGGAGATGGGGGGTATAGGGTACAGAGCACAGCGCCCCCTAACGCCAGGCGGGGGCGGGGGAGGGGAGGCTGGAGATGGGGGGTGTAGGTACAGATCACAGCGCCCCCTAACGCCAGGCTGGGGGGGGGGGAGGGGAGGCTGGAGATGGGGGGTGTAGGTACAGAGCACAGCGCCCCCTAACGCCAGGCTGGGGGGGGAGGGGAGGCTGGAGATGGGGGGGTTTAGGGTACAGAGCACAGCGCCCCCTAACGCCAGGCTGGGGGGGGGGGGGAGGGGAGGCTGGAGATGGGGGGTGTAGGTACAGATCACAGCGCCCCCTAACGCCAGGCTGGGGGGCTAGAGATGGGGGGTGTACGGTACAGAGCACAGCGCCCCCTAACGCCAGGCTGGGGGAGGAGGGGAGGCTGGAGATGGGGGGTGTGGGGTACAGAGCACAGCGCCCCCTAACGCCAGGCTGGGGGGGGAGGGGAGGCTGGAGATGGGGGGTTTAGGGTACAGAGCACAGCGCCCCCTAACGCCAGGCTGGGGGGGGGAGGGGAGGCTGGAGATGGGGGGTTTAGGGTACAGAGCACAGCGCCCCCTAACGCCAGGCTGGGGGGGGGAGGGGAGGCTGGAGATGGGCGGTTTAGGGTACAGAGCACAGCGCCCCCTAACGCCAGGCTGGGGGGGGGGAGGGGAGGCTGGAGATGGGGGGTTTAGGGTACAGAGCACAGCGCCCCCTAACGCCAGGCTGGGGGGGGAGGGGAGGCTGGAGATGGGGGGTTTAGGGTACAGAGCACAGCGCCCCCTAATGCCAGGCTGGGGGGGGAGGGGAGGCTGGAGATGAGGGGTGTGGGGTACAGAGCACAGCGCCCCCTAACACCAGGCTGGGGGGCTGGAGATGGGGGGTGTAGGGTAGAGAGCACAGCGCCCCCTAATGCCAGGCGGGGGGGGGGAGGCTGGAGATGGGGGGTATAGGGTACAGAGCACAGCGCCCCCTAACGCCAGGCTGGGGGGGGGAGGAGGGGAGGCTGGAGATGGGGGGTTTAGGTACAGAGCACAGCGCCCCCTAATGCCAGGCTGGGGGGCTGGAGATGGGGGGTGTAGGTACAGATCACAGCGCCCCCTAACGCCAGGCTGGCGGGGGAGAGGGGAGGCTGGAGATGGGGGGTTTAGGGTACAGAGCACAGCGCCCCCTAACGCCAGGCTGAGGTGCTGGAGATGGGGGGTGTAGGGTAGAGAGCACAGCGCCCCCTAACGCCAGGCTGGGGGTGGGGGGAGGGGAGGCTGGAGATGGGGGGTGTAGGTACAGAGCACAGCGCCCCCTAACGCCAGGCTAGGGGTGGGGGGGAGGGGAGGCTGGAGATGGGGGGTGTGGGGTACAGAGCACAGCGCCCCCTAACGCCAGGCTGGGGGGCTGGAGATGTGGGGCGTAGGGTACAGAGCACAGCGCCCCCTAACGAAAGGCTGGGGGGGGAGGGGAGGCTGGAGATGGGGGGTGTGGGGTACAGAGCACAGCGCCCCCTAACGCCAGGCTGGGGGCAGGAACCTGCCGAGGTCCCGCAGCGTGGCCTGTACACTCTTGAGCGGCCCAGGCTTTGAGCACGTGCTGGGCTCCCGGCGCACAAGGGGGCCGTGCCCGGGGGTGGGGGGCCCTGGCGTCACCTTGTGGGAGAAGCCGCTCATCAGCACACTGTTGCGAGCGAGTTCACACATGTCACAGGAGCTGAGCTTCCACACCTGCGTGGCGATGCTGTACTCTTCCATCAGGGGCTCCTGCAACGGCACGCCCGCATCAGACTGGCCCCGGCTGCCCCCCGAGCAGCCAGCTCCCCGGAGCATCCTCTCACCCCGTCCCTGCCTGCAGCGGGGCAGGAGAGTGGGGTGGGCTGCTGATCGCTGCAGCGAACCACCAGCCTGGGCAGCACCACAGCATGCTTCCTCCACACTGCCCTGCCCCGTGAGCCTCCGCCCCGCCCTGCCAGGGGAAGGGGAAGCCGCAGTGCAGACGCTTCCCATGAGGGGGCAGCAGGAGGGCTCCTCATGCCCTAAGGTGCCGTTGGTGAGCACAGCTGGTTCCTGGTGGGGAGAATTCTGCAACCGCCTCCACCCCTCACGCCTCTCCCCGGGGCCATGGCGCACGCATCTCCTGTTTGCATGCACCGGGCGGCCTGCACAACCGAGCCTGGCAGCCAGGAGACTGGGGAGGAGTCCTGGCCCTGAATGGGCCCACAATGGAGGGGAAAGGGCACCGATAGTCCCAGCTTTCCTGGCATTTCACCTGCTGGGGACTGGCACTGGAGCCAGAGGAATCCCGGCCTGGGGGCAGGGCACAGTCCCGCAGCTGGCTGGAGCTGGACTTGCTGCCAAAAGGCAGGGCAGACAGAAATCTGGGAACGACTACGGGGCCCGGGAGCAGCAGGATCAAAGCAAGCTCTGGGAGCAGCGTCTCCTGCATCACAGTACAGGTGGCTGCTTGCAGCCAAGTCTCTGCTCTCACCGCAACGCCCGCAGGAGTCCCTCAGCCCTGCCGCAGAAAGCTGCAATTTCACCATCTCTGCCGGCTTACATTAAAGCAACATTGCTGGGGACCTCCGGCTTCCCCTCCAGCAGCTGCAACAAAACCTACGCCCTGCTTTAAACACCCCGACCTCCCGCAGCGCACGGCCCTGTCTGCGGGGTCAGCGTACGCCCAGACCGGAGCTGGCAGAGAGCTGCGGGGGCCAGCCACCAGCGCCACCTCTGCTCCAGGCACCCCACACAGAACCCTCTGGCTCCTGACACAGAACAGGGGCCCCAGCCCATTCCCTGGCAAGAAGGGTCTTCTCATCTTTTTCACCCTAGCGATGCATCCTTGTGCCACCTGCAAGCCCTCCCGAGCCTTGGGGTCACAGCCTGCATGCGCACCAAGGCTGGTCTCATGGCCCCAGCTACCACCCTGGGCCAAGCTAGACACATCCAGCTCTGGTCATCTTTCCCCATAGGTCAGCAGCTGCTGCTGCTGCTCTCCTCCCAGCCCCCCCCCGGCTGCTGGCGTCTCCCCGAGAGTGACACAGGGCCCCCAGAGGGCGCTTTGCAGAGCCGCCTGGGGCAGCGGGGCTCTCGGCCCCGGGCGCCGCGACTCGCTCACCTTGGTGAAGTGGAACTGCAGGGGGTCGTCCGTGGAGAGCGAGACCATCAGGCCGCGGGACAGGTACTCGGGCAGCGGGTTGCGGTGGTAGCTCAGGAAGAGACTGTTGTTGCTGAGCGGGGACATGGCGATGCCGATCTGGGCTAGGTAGTAGAGATACTGCAGCACCGGCGCCTGGCCAGGACGAGCCGGGGGCAGCGTGGTTAACGGGGCAGAGCAGCTCCCCTCAGAGCCCGACTTCCCCACCCCGCCGCGGAGCCCGGGTCAGACCCCACGGCGCCGAGCCCGTTCGCTCTCCCGCTGACGTGACGTTGCACCCATAAGACTTTAGAGAGAGATGCTTCTGAGTGTATATGTGACATAACTGGAATATGCTTTCAGCTAGACATGCCACGTGACATCTCTCTGCAAAGGTTACGCTCCACTGAACGTCTTCATCCTATCTGTGGGCATGGATCATGTTTATATCTGAAGTTACGAGCGTTGGCTCTATGCTTGGATTTAAAGCGTTTGCTGTAGGAAGCACATAAAGCAGATTTGGTCAACATGGTGAGAAGGGGTTATTCAAGTAATTGGGAGCGCTAAGCTAACAATGGACCTTGGAAGACGCCAGTCCACATCTAAACTTTCCTGGGAATGTTCAAACTAACGTGTAAACAATGGCGTCGGCCTGCAAAAAAGCTGAATCATTCATAGACATTGGACTTGCCCAGGTGACTGCAAAACTCCATCTTGTGGAGGGGATTTTACCCAAGAGAACAAAGGGGTTACCACCCACAAGAGAAAGACTATATAAGCCCCTGAAATCCCCCCCATTTTGTCTTCAGCTGGCTCAAGAGAGAGCCTCTCCACCCCAAAGAGATGCCTGAAAGAAACTGGAACAAAGTAACTATAGGGGTGTAAGTGATTGCTGGACCCAGACTAGGAAGGAGTCTAGTTTGTCAAAGAAGCTTATTGGAACATCTCTGAGGGTGAGATTTACCTGCATTTAGTTTCCTATTGTTTTAGGCTTAGACTTGCACATTTTTGTTTTATTTTGCTTGGTAATTCACTTTGTTCTGTCTGTTACTACTTGGAACCCCTTAAATCCTACCTTCTGTATTTAATAAAATCACTTTTTACTTATTAATTAACTCAGAGCAAGCAATTAATTCCTGGGGGAGCAAACACTTGTACATATCTTTCTATCAGTGTTATAGAGGGTGGACAATTTATGAGTTTACCCTGTATAAGCTTTAAACAGAGTAAAATGGATTTATTTGGGGTTTGAATCCCATTGGGAACTGGGTATCTGGGTGCTAGAGACAGGAGCACTTTGTAAGCTGTTTTCAGTTAAGCCTGCAGCTTTTGGGGGACGTGGTTCAGACCTGGGTCTGTCTTTGCAGCAGGCTGGCGTGTCTGGCACAACCAGGCAGGGCACTGAAGTCCCAAGCTGCCAGGGAAAAAGGGGCTCAGAGGTAGTCTAGGCACATCAGGTGGCAGTCCCAAGTGGGTTCTGTGACCCAGCCTGTCACAGTGGCATAGTCAGCAGGATCAGGCAGCAGCTGTCCCTCTGTCTTGGCATTTGTAACACCCTAACCTAGCTAAGTTCGCTTAACGTGCCCATCACCATGGTATCCAGGCTCCCCACCAGCCAAGGGCCTTCCCCAAGACCTGCCATGATGGAGATGCAGCCATCCGTACCGGTAACATCACAGCCCCCTGCCTGCCCGTCCCGTGCTCCACTGGTGTGTCAGGATAGCCGGTACCCAACAAGAGTCGACTGCATGGGTCTCTGGGTTCTTACCTTGCGGAGCAGCAGCCCGTGCGAGATGTTCTCCGACAGCATGAAGGCTGACACCAGGTGGTGGATCGGGCCCGCCTCCCCGCAGTGAGGGCGCAGTACAAAGGTGTGGAAGCCCCTCTTCCTGCAGAGAGGTTGCCAAAAGCAGGTCAGCGACCGGCCACTGCCTGTCGTGGGCACGGACCCATAGCACGTGAGCCAGGGAGCCACGGGGGGAGGGGATGCTGGGAACCGCCACCACCCAAATGCAACCCCCAGGAGCGGGCTCTCCTGGATAGGGAATCCCCAGACAGACCCTGCACTCTAGACAGCATCCCATACCCTGCTGTGAAATGCCCCAGCCACCAAGGGGCGCTCCATAGCCACGGGGGGTGTAACAGACAGCCTCCTGGCAGGACACGAACAGACGGATTAGTAATGTCCTCTACGGGTCCATGCAACCTGCCAGGAACCCCCACCCCAGTGCCGTGGGGATGGGCCAGGTGGGGAGAGAGGGCTCCCTCTACCTGCACAGATAACTCCTCCCCCGCTCGGGGGGCTCGCTCGGGGGGCTCACGCGGGATGGGGGGGGGCTCCTACCTGCGCAGGTGGTTCAGCACTGTCATGTTGGCATACATGTAATACAGGTAGTACGAGTAGGGCGGGTTGTCTTCCTCGACCCAGGCCCCGGGCAGCGGGCTGTCCTGGTTGAAGATGCGATGCTCCGGCTTGGATTCGTCGTCCACGCTGTCAAAGCCGTCCACCTGCCGTGGGGAGGGAGCGCGGGAAGCTGGACGAGGAGCGCCCGGCTCAGGGCAGGAGGACCTTCCCAGGGCAGGAGGACCTTCCCAGGGCACCCCCTGCTGGAGGCAGTGCTGCCCCCTCCCGGGTGACTACAGACCCCCATGCCCATCCCCCAGGCGAGCTGGCAGAAGAGGGACTGATGTGCCCAGGTCAGGGGCAGGGCACCACAGAAGCAGGAGTCTGATGGATCCCAGATCTGGCATGTTACCCTCCCCCAGAAGGCTCCTGCCACCCCACAGAAGCACTCCACTGTGCCACACACAGGGGCCTGCGCTGGACAGTCCCTGCCCCCCCCGCCCCCAGCCCAGTCCAACCCGGTCCCCAAGCCCTGCGGGCGGCACACACGTGCTCCAGGAAGAGGTGTAGCTCCGGGTGGCTGGCAGGATGGATGGTGGCTTCGAAGAGGGGCAGGAAAATATTCTCCAGCATCTCCTGGAAGTTGGCCAGCTGCTTCTTGGTGCGGTACACATCGCTAAGAGAGACAGAGAGGGGCCCCGCCGAGGGCAGGCTCAGACCGGGACGCCTCCCCAGCACGGCCAGCTTGCTCCCTGGGGCCGGATCCTGCTCTCGCTTACACCAGGCTAACGCCCCCAACTTCAATGGGGCTAGTCCTGATTTACACAGGGCAGGGCATCAGGCCACTAGCCCTGCTATCCCTGGGCTGGTGGGCGTAGGATTCTTCTAGATGCTGGAGCCTGATTCCTCTGCTCCCTGAAGAGACTCAGCTGTCAGTTCCCCCCCTTCCAGGCTCCCTCATCCTGCTGCCTCCCCCAGTCCCATCCCTCCCTTGGTTGGGTTCACCTAGCTCCTGGGCCCTGGAACCAGGCTTCCCAATGAGCCTGATGCCTGCTTGGGTGTGGAGATGCAGGATGGCTCCCCCTCCAGCGGGATCCCTTGCCGCTTGGGTCAGGACACTGCCCCACCAGGGAGCTCCTGGACTGTCCAGGTTTAGCCAAGCCCAGGCCCCAGAGCAGGGCTACCGGAATACAAAGAATCATTGTTGTCATCCTTGGCTGGAAGGGTCAGTCCCTGGCACAAAGCCCACGTGACCAGCCCTGCTGCCCTGGCCCCGCAGACTGACTACTCACAAGAGGCGCGGCACCTGCACCAGCCAGCGCACGTTGTTGGAGTGCACCTTGTGGCTCACGGCCCACTTGGCCAGCTTGTCCCACTCATCCCGCGACCTGCCGTAGACAGAGAGCCGCAGCTCCGCGTTCTGATACTTGCTCTCCTCCAGGTCGGACATCACCTCCTGCGGAGAGGGTCACAAGCACATTCGCCGTGGAAAGTGCCCTACCAGCCAGCGGGCTGGCTGGGAAACGCAAGCCTCGGCTCGTGAGACACACACGTGCGACACAGGGAGACACACATGCTCGTGCATGTCTCAGTTTGCAAAACAGCAATGCAAGTGAGAGTCTGGACTTGCAACGTGGATGTCTGCGCACTTTGCCTCCTGAATCAAAGGCACGCGTGTGCATGCTACAGTGATGTAAGACCCCCACATGCAGCTCATGAAACATGAGCTTCTTCCCCCAACCCCGCCCCCCCCCCCCCCAGGCCTCACTAGGGGAGACAGCCAGCCCCACATCGGGCGCATCCTATATGTCCCCCACCCTCCGTGCGCACACACGTTTTCACCCCCAGGAGGTTCTCGTCTCTGGATCCCCCACCCCCGCTCCCTCAAACAGTCCTTTAGCTCCATTTCCACCATGTGCTCCCCATCTCTATGCTGCTGTTTCCCAACACCCGGCCTGGCAAACTTGTCAACAAGACTGAGCATCCCGGACACTAAATCCACTCGCCATTCACCAGCGGGATCAAGCAAGAGACAGATTCGAACAGTGAGCCGGTGCCAGGGAAGGAGGCACCATTGCCAGGCTGCACTCGCCCTTGGTGACCCTGCCGCCATGACAGAATCGGCCTTTGGCTTCCTTCCCAGGCTGCCCGCTCATGGGGGCTGGCAGGCGAGTGGGACTGGTCTCCGCAGCAGGGTGGCAGAGGTGCCAGGGCCCGGGGCGATGCCCCTCCTGGGAGCACAGGCCCAGAGGCAGCTCTCACCTTGATGATGTGGGCGAAGTACTTCCCCGAGACCTGGTTGTCCGTCTTGATGAAGATCTCGCGCAGGATGGACTCCCCGATGGGGTTGTACTTGGTGTTGAACTTGTCAAAGCGGTGGAAGGTGTTACGGTCCTGCCGCCGGGCAGAGGGACACATCAGCGCACAAGCAGCCATGTGAGGAGCACACACAGACCCAGCCCAGTGATCCAACTGCCCCTCCCTGGCTCCCACCAGAGCAAGTCTGCAGAGACCCATCCTCTTAGTGCCCATCCCATGGCAGGGGCGAGCATCCCCTGCCTCCAGCGCCTTCTCCCCCAGACCTAACATCTTCTCCTCCCAAGGGGCCCCGGCTGCCCAGGTCTCACGGAGGATCCATCATTCAGCTCAGCAAAGGCCACAGGGCTGGAGCATCCCCTTGCCTCAGCTGCAGGACATCCCTGCAGGCCAGTGCTGGGACAGCTGGCCTGAGCAGGCACTGGGCGCGGGAGCCCCAGCTCAAGAGTCGGGTCCCTTGGGGAGCACAGTGGGGCAGGTTCTACCCAGAATGGGTTTGCTTTCCTGTGCTGCACCTTCTCCTGGCATCCCAGGTGGGAGCCACAATCCTGCCCAGAGCAAGGAGGCCGTCCTCAGAGGGCAGCAGAGCCAGAGCACCTCCCAAGGGCAACGTACCGCATGGACATCCAGCGTGTCCACGCTGAGGTCGTAGGCTGTGAGGTTCATGGTCTCGAAGACCTCCTTCAGGGTCTGCTCCTTGCCCTTCTCCACGTGCACGATCTCATCCAGGTGCTTCTTCATGGTGCGCTTTATGAAGCGCAGCAGGTGCTTCTGGTTCATGCAGGACGAGGCGTGGATGTGCGTGTCCACCTGCGTGGAGGGAGGGACACACGTGACTGAGGCCTCCCACCAGCACGGGCAGGGAGCAGGAGCCCTTGACCACTAGGCTGGAAGCCAAGCCAAGGTCAGCAGGACCGGAAAGCCGTCTCCGCCTGGTGGGTCTCAGTCCCGGTGGGGAGGTGCTTATGGCCTCTGCACAGCAGAGAGGACTGGCACCGACTTGGTCATGGACGCTGATGCAGGCGGTCCCTGCAACCTAGCAGTGCTGCTGCCCCAGCCCAGGGGACAGAGACCTCCCTCCCAAGGGCGGTCAGTCCAGCGAGGAATTTGCTTGGCTACATGGGATGATGCCTCGGGGCAGACAGGGTCGGGGTGAGCTCCGGCCCTGATGGTACCTTGCGGATGTTGTAGAAGTCCCGGTGGGGAACCTTCTTCTGAGCCGCCAGCTCCTTCATCTCGTTGAGCAGGACGTGCATCTGGAACTTGGAGCTCAGGTACTGCAGCCGCCGGTAGCAGAAGGATTTTCTAGACAAGCGAACAGGTGACGGATCTGGGGTCTCTGTTCACAACCCCCTGGGCCTAAACCCCCTTCACTGCAGGGCAGCAGTTTCCTAGTGGGTAGAGCACTGGACTAGAACCCAGAAGCCCTGGGTTTGATCCCTGGCTCTGCCACTCTGTGGCCTTGGTGTTATTAACTGCAACTCTTGGGCTGGAGTCTGAAGAGGGGGCATCCGGTACCGCCTGCAGCCTGAGGCTGGACCGGTCCCGTTCACACACGAGGCGGCCCTCAGTTCAGCTCTGTAGCTGTAACGGTGCAGCAGCCAGCCCGACAGAGGGGCCAGCCAGCTTCATGGGTGGGAGCAGCTGCCTAAGCCGTGCAGCCCTAGGGGAACGGGCAGGGAGGGAAACTGCTCTGCTTACATGGGGCCATTGATGATCAGAGCCATCAAGACATTCATGTCGGCTATGAACTCCTGCAGGTTGGGGTACGGCAGGTCCAGTTCCGTGCTCCTGCGGGAGAAGACAGCACAGGGCCGGCCACACCGACATGTCAAGCACAGTCATGGGGACAGGGAAAGGGAGCAGCCAGGGCAGGGAACCCAGCTGGCATGTGGGAGACCCAAGGTCAAGTCCCTGCTCCAGGAACTATTTACAAGGTGGCCAAGCTCCAAAGGAGAGGCAGAGAAATCCCCACCCAGAGTACCCCATAGCCCTGTGGCTAGGGCACTGCCCTACCATTCAGCTCTTTCCCAAGGGCAGGGGAGTTAATCCAGTACCCAGGCCTCATTCACACGGGTTGTTTCCAACTGCCTCCCCAAACCCTCAAGCCACTTCAAGTGGCAGTGTTATCTGTCACCTCCCCTCCCCGCCCGCACTGGGTCGTGTTGCCAGGGGCTGTTAAGCAGCGGCTACACCCACCCCAGAGGCGGCTACCCTTAGATTCTAAGGGACGTGACAGTTCACAGGGCTCCCTGGGATCTTTCGATGCAATGTAATAAAAAACCTCCCATGAATAATATTATTCCTCCCGGGAGAGGCAGTGGCCACTCAGTGCTTAGAGCCCAGGCTGGGACCAGGGACTGGGCTCTGTCCCTGGTTCTCTGGGCGACCTGAAGAAAGCCAGCCAGCCAGGCTTGCAGAAGTGGGGCGAATGAGAGGAAGAAACCCCAAAGGGATGGCAAGGGGAGGCCACCCTGCTGGCCCCAGGCTAGCCCCAGGAAGGCACCCAGATGCGAAAGGGGCGTTGCACATGCCATGCAATGCAATGCCTGGGAGAGCCTGCGGGGAAGAGGCAGGACTGGGCCCACGGGCAGGGCTCCATTCCACGTGCCCCAGAGAGGCTGCCTCTCCTTTCAGACCCGCCAGGCCTTGCTTCTCGCCGTGCCGGGCACCCGGGTTACACCTGGGTTCATGCCCCGGACGCCCTCCCACCTGCGCTTCCCCCTCCCTCACCTGTCCACAACATCCCGCTTGGTGTAGACATGGATCACGCTGCCGACCATCCTGAGGCCGAAGCCCAGGTCAGGCGGCATGGCCTCGGGGAGGCAGGTCTCGTAGGGGTGCTGGTCTGTGAATGGGGGGTGCACAGGAGCATCTGCAAACAGGAGCAGCAGCGCAGGGAGCGTTCATACTGGGTTGGGGTCTGGACAGCCCCTAGCGCTAGCCTGGGACCAGGTCCCTCGTGGCACCCCAGGGCAAGGCACAGGAATCTTCGGCAAAGGCGGGGGGAGCCTGAGAGCAGGCCTCCCCAGTCCAGATACGTCTCTCGCCTGCTCAGTGCCGCGCCCTCCCCCCGGGACTCCCTCCATCTTGCAATCCAGACTTTTGCCCCTTCCCCCCCACCAGGGACGCTCCTCCCTCAGGGGCCCCCCATCTGACCCCCCCCCTTTTAATTAACAGGGGCAGGGGGAGCATGACCAGGATGCAAGTGCCAGCAGGTGGTGAAGGGGCGGGTTACCCAGTGAGCTGAGAGATGTTGGCTGGGAAGGGGTGTAGGGGGGCTGGGAAAGCCCAACTAGCTCAACCCCCCCCCCATTCCTGGGCAGGATTGTTCTAAGGGATGAGGTTTCTTCCCTTCCCCCCCATCCCCCCAGGAGTCCATTCTGCAGCCCACCCTCTCCCAGCCATCCATCACGCTCCCACCCTGGGGCACCTCAGGGTTTACCCTGCCGCTCGTTGCTCCCCTGCCCCCCGCAGCCCTGGTCTCACCTGCAGCCACGGGGGTCTCCGGGGTCTCCTCATAGACCCGGGTCTCCAGTGGTTTCCCAGAGAGCTCCTCCAGGAAGCGGGCGGTGGTCTTGCAGAAGCTCTGCAGGGAGAGCCCCATGTACTTCTCCCGGATGAACAGTGCCTTCACCACGCTCTTGGCTGCATCCAGCAGGTCTGTGAAGGGCACCTGGAGGGCGAACAGGAGACACGGGCTCTAACCAGGGTCAGGCCCACGGCTTGGAACCAACCTGGGCAGGTTTCCATGGATGAACATGCTCCATTCCCAACACTGAGGTCTGGGAGGATCCATCCTATGGGGTATGCTGGAAGATGTAAATGCCAGTGCTTTAAGGGGTTAGGATAGGGCCTGGGTTTTACCCATGGGGAGGAGGGAAAATCTTGCTCACATGTAAAGGGTTAAAAAATGATCAGCAGGTTTGGGATCTGGAAGCAGGTTTTCTTCAGTAATATCCTGCAGCAGTAAGTTCCGCAGGATAACAATACACGGTGGATTTAAAATAATAATAGTTTTAACTTAGTAAGAGTTTCATCCTTTTTAAATGTTACCTTTTAATTCCACTGATCTCTCTCTCTCACCCCCCCCCCCCACACACACACAAACGTCCTTGTCAAGGATTGAAGATCTACCAGACCCAGCTGGTCACCTCTTCATTTCCTATCTTAGGGTTTTCCTCGGCCACCCTAGATAGAAGCCATCACCCTCCCTATTGCAGGAGCTGTGCTAGAATACGGTGCCTCGCCCTGCCTGGGTCCCTTCCTTGGATGCTGGTGCTGAGCCAGTCTGGGAGGATGTACAGGGGGCTGTGGCCTGAAGATGAACTCTCTGCTACAGGCCTCAGCCAAGGAGAGCGGAGGGGGCTAAGGATCTCCCAGAGGGGGGATTTGGGGACAGAGAGAAGGGAGGGTGCATCCCCACATCCCAGCTCCAATCACCATCTACCCCTCTCCTGTAGCAGGGAAGCCTGCTGGAGGCGTAAGACCAAGGCCTGCCTGGCCCAGCTGACATCCGTCCCAGCTCCAGGCCAGCAGCAAGTGGGAGAGACACATGCGGGGGGGCTCTCCTCCCCTCCCCCAAGATGCCTCTCCGCTCCTCGTGTCAGTGCAGCCTCCTGGGCACACACGCCCACTCCGTCTCTGCTGCACGTGAGGATCTGTGCACAGCCACATCCTCTCGAGCGTGTAACACACCCACGCAAAGGGAAACGCTGCCACTGCATCTACCGATGGCTGAGGACCATCTGGACGAGCACCAGGAATCTTGTGAATGAGCAGGAAGGCACGTGGCTGAGGCTGCAACGGCGACGCTGCCTTGGCAGTTTAACGTCCCCATTGTGGATGCGTGTGCAAGTGAGCGATCGCCCACGCAGAGAGCGTACACGGGACAGAGGCGCCGCCGGGTGCCGGGCGATCGCCCACGCAGAGAGCGTACACGGGACAGAGGCGCCGCCGGGTGCCGGGCGATCGCCCACGCAGAGAGCGTACACGGGACAGAGGCGCCGCCGGGTGCCGGGCGATCGCCCACGCAGAGAGCGTACACGGGACAGAGGCGCCGCCGGGCGATCGCCCACGCAGAGAGCGTACACGGGACAGAGGCGCCGCCGGGCGATCGCCCACGCAGAGAGCGTACACGGGACAGAGGCGCCGCCGGGCGATCGCCCACGCAGAGAGCGTACACGGGACAGAGGCGCCGCCGGGCGATCGCCCACGCAGAGAGCGTACACGGGACAGAGGCGCCGCCGGGCGATCGCCCACGCAGAGAGCGTACACGGGACAGAGGCGCCGCCGGGCGATCGCCCACGCAGAGAGCGTACACGGGACAGAGGCGCCGCCGGGCGATCGCCCACGCAGAGAGCGTACACGGGACAGAGGCGCCGCCGGGCGATCGCCCACGCAGAGAGCGTACACGGGACAGAGGCGCCGCCGGGCGATCGCCCACGCAGAGAGCGTACACGGGACAGAGGCGCCGCCGGGCGATCGCCCACGCAGAGAGCGTACACGGGACAGACGCGGCGCCGGGCGATCGCCCACGCAGAGGCTGTATATGTTATAGATGTGCTAGGAGATGTGCTGTCCCCTGTGGCTTTGCAGACTCTCCCCGGATGCTGTAACTTCCTATCTGCTGTCCTTTTCAGCTCTTTCTGCCTGGCACGTTCAGAGGCAGATAGAGCCCACAGCCAACAAGCCAAAGGTGATGGGAGACAAGGAATTAGAGGATCAGGAAGAGAAAGAAGAACCATGCAGAGCTGGAGGACGCTGAGTAGTGGAGGGATTGAACTGGCTGGAGAAATCATAGTACATTGCTCTTTTCTACCCACGCATCATAACGTGCTTTACCAGCATCGGTACGTTTAGCCTCGCAGGGGAGGAGAGGAAAAAGGGCTAGAGAAAGGCCAAGGCAATAGGCCCACTAGCCGTTTCACTTCCTGGAGCGTACCACTGCAGTGTCTCTTAGGGTCCACCTACACAGTAAGCAGCGAGTCTCAGAGGTCAGGTTTACAGGCTCGGGTCCACGGGGCTCACGCTACAGTGGTAAAACTAGCTGCGTAGACATTCAGGCTGGCACTCAGGCTCTGAAACCCACCCCGCTCCCTAGGCTTCAGAGCCCAAATCTCTAAACAGCTGCTTTAGGGCCATAGCGTGGGCCCAGCAAGCTCTGCGAAGCAGGGCTCTGACTGGCTGGCATGGGCTGCTGCTCGCCATGTAAACGCACCCTAAGACGACAGGGCTGCACGGCACGGCGAGCTCCTGATGACATGAGCGTTCCCATCACTGCTCGCACCACGGGAGCGGAATTCCTAGTGTCCACACGTGCATATGCATGGACACACACAGGATCGAATCCAAAACTCACGGAAATCAAAGGCTCCCAGGTCCAGATCCTCAAATATATTTAGGCATCTGATTCCCACTGGGGAGTTACCTAAATGCCTCTGCAGATCTGGGACCCTCCTGACTCCAGTGGGTGTTAGAACAGGCTCACAGTGGGCTGAGTTTCTAGAGACATTGTCCAGATGGAAATCATGGGCCAGATCCTGAGCTGGTGGTCAGTCAGTGGAGCGACACCAATTTCCGCCAGCGGAGAAGCTGGCCCCTTGTATTTTAAAACTTCCTCTTGCTCCTAACCATACTTTATAGAGGATTCAAGCGTCACCTGCTTACTTACATTTGCTATCAGATTTCTCTTTGCATTTCCTTCCCTAGATCAGTCAGTTTTGCTCTCGGATCTTCAGGGGTCGTAGGCAGGTTCTCTGTCCTGCCTGCACAAATAACCCCCGACCTTTTAAATACGGAACACATCCAATCTAGAGCAGGTTTGGTAAAAGCCATTACAGCGGGGGCCAGGTCCCTTTCCGCAATACTAACGGGCTAATAAAGGAGCAGTGGGTTCTCCCAGCCATGTGACGAAAGCACCTGGCACCGGACAGGTCAGAACTCCTTAGCCAGATCACGCTGCTGCACAGCGATACGCTGCGGAAGGGAAGACGCTCGGCCGATGAGTCCCCATTGCTATTTCAGCACGGAGAACTGTGCTGGGAACTACTTCTAGATGTCACCTAGAACCAGTGAGACAGGGAGAGAGAAGAATGGGCCACATCCTCAACTGATGTAAACTAGCATCACTCTGTGGATTCCAATGGGACTGTGCCAATTGACTCCAGCTGGGGAGTGGTGACCCTGAATGGGGTTCAAGGGGATCCCACGAGGATCTCACTGGACTCTGATGGTTCTGGAGAGGGGAAGGCCAGCCCCTGGCTCGGGTACTCAGGGGCAGGTGTGCTGCCCGTCACCCAAGACGAGGGGATTTGGGGACAGATGCTGTGGCCCAGTCCTCGAGACCAGGTGCAGCGAGGTGCCCGGTGACATGAAGGTGAAGGCGTCACTGCGGCATGGGCTGGCATACCAGCATGGCCTGCGCCAGCGGGATTAGAGCGAACAGCGCAGCGAGGACATGGTGGTGTGGGCTAGCCGCCCCTACAAGCCCACCAGAGACTCGGGGGATGTATTTGGGTTGCTGGCCCGTGTCAGGATCTGTGTTTTCAGATCTTCACTGTTATTGTTACCCGCGCTAGATCACAGGTGTGGTCAGACCTTTGCCTGCAGCACAGATATACCTCAGAGAGGGGAGAGGGACTGGTGGGCTCAGGGAGACCAGAGAATGCAACACAGGGGGTGCCAGTTCCAATCCCACCCCAAGTCCGGTTAGCCAGCCAATGCCTGTGACAAGGAGCCTTTCCCCTCTAGGGGGCACTGGCTCTGATCCAGCCCCAAGACAGAGGGGAGTGGCTGGCTCCTGGGGTCTTTGAGAGAGAGGACGGGTAACCCAAGTAACCCTTAGTTCCCACTCCCCCCAGGCAGCCCCTTGTGCCAGGCAAACTCACCCCACACGTCTCTTCCCCGGAGATGGTGACCCTCTGGAACTCCCGCTCCAGCAACGCATCCCGCTCCTTGGGGAGATGATCCACCAGGTCCTCGTTCTGCTCCTTGTACAGCCTGGGGGAGGGAGGGGGGAAAAGATGGGTCGGGGGCAACGGCGGGTGTCTGGCCCTGGCCACGCCTCTGCTCCCCATCACTTGCACACAGGCCCGTGGAGCTATCCAGAGACAGACACACGGCACATGGGGATGTGCAACATGGACTCGGCCCCCACCGCGGGGGGACAGCTGGGGTAAGCGCAGGGCAGGGGGAGCTCCCCTGGGATCTCAGCAGCCACACAGCAGCAGAGGTGCGACCACTGTTACCCAGTACCCGATTCTCAGCTCAGCCACGCTGTGCACTAGGGGGTGGTACTCAGCTAGAGAGAGAAGCCAATGCCCAGATGGGTGCCATCTCCCGGGCAGCAGCCTGTAGCAAAGATGGCACTCAAGAGGGTCCCATTCACCGGGCATCGGGACTCAGCTTGGCTGCTGGAGGTTGGGTTCCTGGGAACCTGGTTCTGGACTGAGCCCCTGCCCCATGCAGCTCAGCCCAGGAACGCACGAGCAACGAGGGGGACAGAAACAAACCGCGACAGAGACAAGAGGCAGCACTGGCCCCATCCGCAGCATCTGGAAGCAAAGGCAGGTGGGAAGGGAGCTCAGAGTGAGGGCGAGTGCCCGGCGGGACGAGTGATCCGGCCAGCACCAGCTCTCCAGCCCGGCCTCCCTGAGGCGGGCACCTTCCCCAAAGGGCACAGGAGCAAAACCCACCCCACTGCACCAGCGGGCCTGGCTGCTGCTAGAGCTATGGGATCACAAGCTTCCATCACAGGGATGCCAGGTCTGCCTGCCTTCCCCACCCTAGGGGAAGCGCCCTCCTTAGCCACTGTCCAGAGGGGACACCCACCCTTCCCCCTTCTCCTCCAGAAGGGGAAGCCAGCTCACACCTCTTCTCCCCTAGCTGGGCCCCTTCTTCCCCACCCTAGAGAGAGCACCCTGCTTAGCAGCTCCCCAGAAGGATATGCATGGCCCCATCCCTTCCTCTTCCGTTCCCCCACCCACGCCGAGCTACCTGCAGAGCCCCCAGTACACACCATCACTCAGGAATGGGAGGGGGTGCAGGAAAGCCCCCAGGTTGGCCCCTTTGGCACCAGCTGAGCAGTTACTGCAGGAGGGACCGGAGCGCCCGGAGCTCATTTGTGATATCCCGCACCATCCTGGTGGGTCCCCGAGAGGATGCTGCTCCCAGGCCGGGCTGGGATCGGGTGAGCCGCACCCAGGGTGCTCCCAGCTCACCCCACATCCCTGGCCGAGGGGAAAAGCCAGACACTCACTGTAAGTCAGCGGCACTGTCAATTTTCAGGAAGTCCTGTTTGGCTCTGAGTAAAATGTCGGGTTCTAGTCTGAGGACAAACGGGAAGCAGAGGCAGAGCCAGGGGCGGACGGATGGACGGACAGAGACAGACAGGGAGGAGAGAGGAAGAAAGAAAACACGGGTGTTAATGCAGAAACCAACACCAGGCACCACAGACGCAACCAAGTGAAACTCACCGGGATGGGGAAGGGGACCCCAGAGTGAAGAGACCCAAAAGAGCCCGGGGTGCCTGGGAGACCAGAGAAGGACCAGGGCTGGGGGACTCAGGAGACCCATAGCAACCCTAGAGCCCAGCCCCTCCTCCCCCAAACTCAACCCAGCTCTGCTCTTTGGGGCGCTGGCAATCCTGAGGCCTGAGCGAGGTGGGAGAGACAGAGCCTGCTCTGCCTGACGGACGGGGTGGGGGCAGCATGTTCAGCTATTCCCCTAGCGGGGACCCCAAGGAAGCCCAGGATGCTTCCGGCTGCACAAACTCCAGGCAGGATAGGGCAGCCTGGCACTGCCAGCCCTGCACAAGCACCCGCTCCAGCCAGAGGCTCACCCTGCTCCTCGATTGCCCGTCAGCTGCCCTGCTGGCCTCCATGACAGCAGACCTGGCCTGAAGACCAAGCAGGTGGGTCTACGAACAATCCTGAGGGACCTGGGCGTGTGTGAGTGCTCCTGGCTGGGGTGCAGTGAGTTTCTCAGGCCTCTGACCAGCACAGCTCAGAGCTGGCCCTGGAAGGGACCCTCCCACCTTGTCTAGTCCCAGCTCCCTGGTGGAGCCTGGTGGAGTATCCATGATACTCCCTCTGCTCTGCCCCAAGCAGGGCCCAATGGGGTCAGGACCTAGAGAGACGTGGGGAGATGGGGACAGAGAGGGGGAATCGCCTTACTTCACGTCCTGGCTGATCTGCCGCTCCAGCCGCTGGCGCCTCTCCTCCAACTGCTCAATGGGGCTGTCCTCGGGGAACTCGTAGGGGGCACTGCGCATGTCGCTCTCCACCAGCGAGCGGGAGAACAGCTCCTGGGGGCAAAGCAGCACAGGACAAGCCATGAAGGGAGCTGCCAGTGCAGCCTTCCAGTCATCCCCGCCTGGTGCACCGTGGCCGATCGCTGGCTTGCAGCAGTGTGACGAATTCCTCCCATCCTCAGCTGGCGCAGGGAAGCTGCCGGAGGCTTCCCAGGGGACACCAGATTTCCCAGCAGCAGGGAAGTCATGCCCCGAGGCGCGAGAGGTGAGTCCGCAAAAGGGGTGGAAAAGGAAACAGATGAGCAAGCAGAGATTGCCTGGCTCAGGGCAATGGGAACCAGCCACAGGAGAGTAGCTCAAAGCCAGGGAAGGCCAGCACTGACTGGTAGCCTCCGTGCAGGTGCCGGCGAGTGAATGTCCATCTGTTGGCGGAAGGGCACAGGTAGCATGGCCCGCGCGGGGCCCTCGACCCCAAGAAGTGGCCTCTCTGGAGTGGGGAAGCACGGAGGAAGCCACCAACTGCTGCTGCCCCTTCAGAGCCCAGGGCTGCCAATCCAGCGGGGGTCACAGGCTGGCACTCAACCTGCTCAGGACGCTTGTTCAAAGCAGAGTGGAGTCAGTGTGGTTTGCCTGGGAGGCTCAATATGGAGGGGACAGGGCTGGGGCAGGGCCTCTCAGCATTCCCCTCCTCTTCCCCCACGTGCTGCCTGCCCAGCCCCGTTGCCTTCAGGATCCAGGCTCCTGACAGGATTGTTGATCCCTCTCAACTGGATGATGATAAATCTTCCCCCGGGGGTCAGCGTGTTACCGATCCCCATGGACGTGCCTCAGCAGATTCTCGGCCCAGCATCGGGACCTGGCCGTGCGAGGGAACATGGTCAACGATGGATGCCACGAGAGCGCTCGCTTAGGGACGCTTCTCCCCACTGAGAGAGGTGCCCTGAGTGGAGAGAAAGCAGCTCCAGGCTGAGTGGGGCCTGCTCTGCAGGGATGTCCCTGGTGCCTCAGAAATGCTTTGGGGCGGGGAGGTGCTGGGCTCCCCAAGACATACTGGGCCTCATCCAGAAAGGAGATGGGGAGATATTGGCTGGAGCACTCGAGAGGCTCTTCTCTGAGCCCAGGCACAAAGGCCGATCATTTCCGTTGACGCGTAAGGTCTCCAAGGACTCATCAAAGACCAGCGCAGCGTCCAAGCTGGAGCAATCCTCAGGCTCGCCAGCCAGGAGCCTGCAGGGCCGGAGCTGCTGCCTTCCCTTGCTCCCTTACTGCTCTCTTCCCTGCAGGTGCTAGCACCAGAGCCCCTCAGTCCCAGCAACAGCCACAGAGGCCAGCAGCCCCGCAGTTTGCAAATGTCCCCCAAAGAGCCCCAGGTCTGACTCTCCTTCTAAACAGCCAGCTGACGTCTGCCTGCACTGGCTCCACTCGGGAGGAGCGCCATCCCACACTCCGCCACCGCTTCCCAGAAGCCACTGGGGTCAAGGCGAATGTTTTGGCCGAGCCAGCATGGGGCAAGAGGGCTCCCTGACGTGCCCGAGGGGCTCGTACCAAACAGTCCTGACAGGAATCATAGAATATCAGGGTTGGAAGGGACCTCAGGAGGTCATCTAGTCCAACCCCCTGCTCAAAAGCAGGACCCACCTCCAATTAAATCATCCCAGCCAGGGCTTTGTCAAGCCTGACCTTAAAAACTTCTAAGGAAGGAGATTCCGCCACCTCCCTAGGTAACCCATTCCAGTGTTTCACCACCCTCCTGGTGAAAAAGTTTTTCCTAATATCCAACCTAAACCTCCCCCACTGCAACTTGAGACCACCACTGAGAATAGTCTAGAACCATCCTCTCTGGAACTACCTCTCAGGTAGTTGAAAGCAGCTATCAAATCCCCCCTCATTCTTCTCTTCTGCAGACTAAACAATCCCAGCTCCCTCAGCCTCTCCTCATAACTCATGTGTTCCAGACCCCTAATCATTTTTGTTGCCCTTCGCTGGTCTCTCTCCAATTTATCCACATCCTTCTTGTAGCGTGGGGCCCAAAACTGGACACAGTACTCCAGATGAGGCCTCACCAATGTCGAATAGAGGGGGACGATCACGTCCCTCGATCTGCTCGCTATGCCCCTACTTATACATCCCAAAATGCCATTGGCCTTCTTGGCAACAAGGGCACACTGCTGGCTCATATCCAGCTTCTCGTCCACTGTCACCCCTAGGTCCTTTTCCGCAGAACTGCTGCCTAGCCATTCGGTCCCTAGTCTGTAGCTGTGCATTGGGTTCTTCCGTCCTAAGTGCAGGACCCTGCACTTATCCTTATTGAACCTCATCAGATTTCTTTTGGCCCAGTCCTCCAATTTGTCTAGGTCCCTCTGTATCCTATCCCTGCCCTCCAGCGTATCTACCACTCCTCCCAGTTTAGTATCATCCGCAAATTTGCTGAGAGTGCAATCCACACCATCCTCCAGATCATTTATGAAGATATTGAACAAAACCGGCCCCAGGACCGACCCCTGGGGCACTCCACTTGACACCAGCTGCCAACTAGACATGGAGCCATTGATCACTACCCGTTGAGCCCGACAATCTAGCCAACTTTCTACCCACCTTATGGTGCATTCATCCAGCCCATACTTCTTTAACTTGCTGACAAGAATACTGTGGGAGACCGTGTCAAAAGCTTTGCTAAAGTCAAGAAACAATACATCCACTGCTTTCCCTTCATCCACAGAACCAGTAATCTCATCATAGAAGGCGATTAGATTAGTCAGGCATGACCTTCCCTTGGTGAATCCATGCTGACTGTTCCTGATCACTTTCCTCTCATGTAAGTGCTTCAGGATTGATTCTTTGAGGACCTGCTCCATGATTTTTCCAGGGACTGAGGTGAGGCTGACTGGCCTGTAGTTCCCAGGATCCTCCTTCTTCCCTTTTTTAAAGATTGGCACTACATTAGCCTTTTTCCAGTCATTGGGGACTTCCCCCGTTCGCCACGAGTTTTCAAAGATAATGGCCAATGGCTCTGCAATCACAGCCACCAGTTCCTTTAGCACTCTCGGATGCAGCTCGTCCGGCCCCATGGACTTGTGCACGTCCAGTTTTTCTAAATAGTCCCTAACCACCTCTTTCTCCACAGAGGGCTGGCCATCTATTCCCCATGTTGTGATGCCCAGCACAGCAGTCTGGGAGCTGACCTTGTTCGTGGAGACAGAGGCAAAAAAAGCACTGAGTACATTAGCTTTTTCCACATCCTCCGTCACTAGGTTGCCTCCCTCATTCATTAAGGGGCCCACACTTTCCTTGGCTTTCTTCTTGTTGCCAACATACCTGAAGAAACCCTTCTTGTTACTCTTAACATCTCTCGCTAGCTGCAGCTCCAGGTGCGATTTGGCCCTCCTAATTTCATTCCTACATGCCCGAGCAATATTTTTATACTCTTCCCTGGTCATATGTCCAACCTTCCACTTCTTGTAAGCTTCTTTTTTATGCTTAAGATCCGCTAGGATTTCACCGTTAAGCCAAGCTGGTCGCCTGCCATATTTACTATTCTTTCTACACATCGGGATGGTTTGTCCCTGTAACCTCAACAGGGATTCCTTGAAATACAGCCAGCTCTCCTGGACTCCTTTCCCCTTCACGTTAGCCCCCCAGGGGATCCTACCCATCCGTTCCCTGAGGGAGTCGAAGTCTGCTTTCCTGAAGTCCAGGGTCCGTATCCTGCTGCTTACCTTTCTTCCCTGTGTCAGGATCCTGAACTCAACCAACTCATGGTCACTGCCTCCCAGATTCCCATTCACTTTTGTTTCCCCTACTAATTCTTCCTGGTTTGTGAGCAGCAGGTCAAGGAAAGCTCCCCCCCAGTTGGCTCCTCTAGCACTTGCACCAGGAAATTGTCCCCTACGCTTTCCAAAAACTTCCTGGATTGTCTATGCACCGCAGTATTGCTCTCCCAGCAGATATCAGGAAAATTAAAGTCACCCATGAGAATCAGGGCATGCGATCTAGTAGCTTCCGCGAGCTGCCGGAAAAAAGCCTCATCCACCTCATCCCCCTGGTCCGGTGGTCTATAGCAGACTCCCACCACTACATCACTCCTATTGCTCACACTTCTAAACTTAATCCAGATGGGCAGAAATGTCCCAATAGCTCGTGGCTGCTGAGGAGTCACCCACACTTCTGAAAACCTGATCCATCAGGCTGAGCCCTGGCAACTCAATGCACTGAGACCCTGGGAGACAGAGGCTGATGGAAAGTGGGCTCCTGCTCATTCCACTGATTTGGGGAGCCCTCCCTGGCTTTTCTTTAAGGGGACTACAAATGGGAGGCAGTGGGATGGAAGGGAAGAGAAGGAACACAAAAAGATGATGGATGGAGGTGTATAGGGATGGATAGATAGATAGGCCTGTAGAATAGGGTGGAATGGATGGCTGGGCCTGGAGACTGGGGTGGGGTGGGTGACAGAGGGTAGATGAATGGATAAGTGTGCATGGGATGGGAGAGAGAGAGATGCATGGGATGGGATGCGTAAATAGATGGGGGGTTGCATGAGATGGAACAGGAAGGACAGACAGCTACCTCAGCGATTTCCTTGTACTTGCCATCCATGGAGGTGCGCAGGTCGACAGGGAAGTGCTTCAGGCAATGCAGAGTCCCTGGCAGGGAGTGGGCAGACTGCAGCGCTCGAGGCCCCAGCCCACCATGGATCTCTGTGGAAACACAGTTCAGACCAGTCAGCCAGGGAAGGGAGAGTGTGGGCTTCACGGCCCAGCGAGCAGCAGACGCCAGCCACACAAAGGGGCAGACTTTGGTCAGAGTTAAAAAAAAAAAAGGGTGGAGTGGGGTGGGGTGGAGGAAAAATACACTTAACAATGGGGGGGAAAAGCACCGACCGCGGAGTTAGCACAGTGCAGATCAGCGAGGAGGGTCTCTGTGTCTGTAACGCGCCTGCCACAGAGGGGTCCCAGCCGCAGCTCCTAAGCACTACTGTAATAATAGATAAACGATAGTGCTACAATCCTGCCTGGCTCCCCTAGGTCCTTTGCCTGCTGTCACTGCAATCTGTCGGTGTAAAGTAGGGTTCCCTACCCATCACCGTGGCATCTGGGCACCTTCCACATCAAATCAACAGCACCAACAAAGCCCCTAGCAGATGCCATGGAGTCTCTGGCACGCCTCCCTATTTTGGGGTAACAGCTCGGCTGGAGTAAGGATGGGATTTTATTTCTTTGTTTCACGGTTTGGTTTTGTTTCTTTGCTGGGGTGGATGGGGGAGGGGAGGAGGCATCTGGGTCAATGTGGGGCAATAACAATGGTACTACCCTTCACTTCCTTAGCTTTTTCAGGCCTCAATGCACTTCACAGCCACACAGAGGGTGAGAAAGAGAGAGAGGGAGGTGTCATCCTCATTTTACAGCTCGGGAAACTGAGGCACGGAGTGACTTGCTCCAGATCATGGCAGCAAAGGAGAACCCAGGAGGCCTGATTCCTAGTACCTCACTCTGACCTCCCGCATGAGGCAGCAATTCAGACATCTAAAGCATCCAGGCTGAGGTGTGTGAGTGAGCAACAAAGCACCCAGAAATATCTCAGTACATGCTGTCCCCGGCCCCGTTGTCAGAGGAGCCGGTGCTTTTCCTAAAGCTGTTCCTTTCCCTCAGCAGTAAACTGCAGGACGGCTCCAGGGCACTGGATAGCTCAGAGAACTGGCAGTTCAGCCACCACGGTAATAGAGGCTATATAAAAACCTACAGCAGAGGGGTAATAGGAGAAGGAGGCTCTTGCTGCTGGGCTGCTGCTCCAAATCCAGTCCAGCCTGGCAGGACTGGGACAATGTTACCTTCTAATGGCTGGGTCAGTGGCCAGCATGAAATGGGTGGTGGGTCTTAGCCCAACCCCTGGGGAGAACAGACGCCCACAGCACATTAACCAGCACTAACCGGCCCCCACCTGACAACGGTCACTGACAGGCCGCAATAGCACTCAGCACCAGGATCCCAGCATCTATTTAACCTCACAGCCCCCTTGAGCTAGTTCAGCGTCGCTCCTGTCTCACAGATGGTGAGCCCGAGGCAGAGGCTGCATTCTCCAGTGCTCAGTACAGGCCAGTGATACCAGAGCCCAGCAGGTGCCCGGTGTCCTGAGTTCCTGTGAGGGATGGACCCTTTGGAAGCCGCTGGCTCGAGCAGAGAGGTGACTGGCCCAAGATCACACAGGGACTCCGTGGCAGAGGCAGGAATAGGGCCTAGGGCCAGACCACTGCCAAACCCACCAGATCATCTAACATCTCCCAGAGAGGCCAGGAACTGAGCAGCACGCTGAGATCGAAGTCTCCTCTCTTCCCTACAGCTGGTCCCACCAGGTCAGTTTAGATGTCGTGGAGGACGAAGCTTGCCCTGTGCTTCTGTTTTGGACCTTCAGGCTCCAGGGCTGTTGAGCCGGCACTGAGCTCACTGCAAGGGTCTCTGGAGAGAATGAGAGCGTAACAAGAACAACCTGGTCTCTGTTCTGCTACCCAGGACAGGCCTGGGGAGAGAACTCTCTCCTGTCTCAGCCTGTCCGAATGAATATAAACCCAGCAGTCAGCTCCCACACCAGGGAAAAGCAGGCACCGAACCACAGAGAAACCTGAGGGTCTGTTTTAATGGGTGAACTGGCTAAAACTCGCCGGCCTTGGGATTTCATGGGAACAGGAGTCACCTCCCTGTGTCCTGGGCTGAGATAGTGCAGCCACCTCTAGCTCCCACTCCACACGCAGAGAGGGCAGTGCAGAGGAAAGCTATAAACAGTTCCAGACAGGAAGGTTTTCCCACCCATCCCCCTACACCTAATCTACCGCCCTGTGTTAATTAGCCAGGTGCACTGCTGCTAGGCAGTGGATGCTGAGCTCCCTCGGCTAATGGGCTGATCTCATGGATCAAACTCTAAATTCCTTGAACATGAAGGTGCCATGCAGCACAGGGAGAAGGAAGGGATAATACTAGTGCAGCAGCAGCTTCCTCACACCACTTGGAGTCACGTGCCCACCTGCAAAAGGCAGAAGGACCATCACACAACAGAGTAAGGAAAACAGCACAGTCTCCCCAAGGAAAGGAATGGGAACCCCATCGCCTGAGACTGGCCAGAGCCCGGCCGGAGAGGCTGTCCCAGGTTCCCCTCATGGAGCCTCCTCTTTCTTTCCAGTCTCTCACTAGAGGGGCAGACATGGCCTGGC
Source organism: Eretmochelys imbricata (assembly GCF_965152235.1). Lineage (NCBI taxonomy): Eukaryota > Metazoa > Chordata > Testudines > Cheloniidae > Eretmochelys > Eretmochelys imbricata. The sequence goes on along the minus strand of NC_135592.1, from coordinate 17,584,425 downwards.
CTCTGGCAGGGAGAGAAGCGTATTACCTCTTTTCCACCCTCCCCTGAGACCCTCCTGACTGCTGAGGCAGTTCTGCCATTCTCCCTGTGGCCAGTGAGGTGTAGGTGGGGGGAGCAAGGGAGATGGGAGACAGCTACTGTTCTACTCTACCCAGCCCGCAGCTGATCCACTCCAGCACCTGCCTCTGCTCAGAGCTTCCCCAAACAGCAGCACAAAATGGCCCTGATTCTCCCCCTGCATAGGACTCTGAAGGGCAGCCATGGAACTGACTAAAGTCTTGTTAATTTCACTCTGAGGCTGGTAGGCAAAGTTCTGAGCAGGGGCAGAGAAGCTGGAGCTGTGGCCCTCTGTCCGTGCATCCACGTTCCACTCAAGGGGGGTTCGTTCCATAGCTAGAAATAATACACACACTATAAATGAAAGCTTAAATTCTACAGAAGTTGGTTTCTCCTCCAAGCTCTCTGGGGAAACTCCTACTCGCTGCTGAGGCGCGGACTAATTTGATCTCCAGCGCTGCTGGGGAGCGGCTGAAAGGATATTTAACTGCTAAACAGAGAAGATGGATGGGAGGGAGTTAAGAAAAAAAGGCGGCACAATATGCAGAAGTGTGCAAGGAGAGATGCTGCCACTGGGAAGAGATTCCCTCCCCGCCCCGCCCCTGTCATAGAACCTCAGGGTTGGAAGGCACCTCAGGAGGTCATCAAGTCCAACCCCCTGCTCAAAGCAGGACCAATCCCCAATTTTTGCCCCAGATCCCTAAATGGCCCCCCAAGGATTGAACTCACAACCCTGGGCTTAGCAGGCCAATGTTCAAAGCACTGAGCTATCCCTCCCCCTGCAAACAGAGGAATCCACACCTGGGGGTGAGGGGGGGGGGGTGCGCTGTGTCCCGAGGGCAACATCTTTCAGATAAGAAATGAAGCTGAAACCCTGGCTGCCTGGAGCTCCATTGTCCTTCCCCCATTCTCAGTTTCAACTCTTTTTCATTTCCTGTCCTCAGCGGCTGTGACATTGCCCTGCACCGGAAACGGCTGCTTTGAGCCACCCAACAGGTGGCTGCATTGCAGCGGCATGGGCGGGGGCGTGGGGGTAGGGAATTCTTGTTTATACCTCATGTCAAGTGCTGTGGGGTCCTTGGGAACGGAAGGTGCTATTAGCATGCAGTAGCCAGCGTCCCCCTGGGCTACCAGCTCAGTGTGTCTCGCTCCTAAGCCAGGGACACTTCCTACCCCTCTTAACTATCCAGTGGGTTTTGAAACCACTGCACTGATTTAGCAGGTCTGGGTGGCGAGAGGAGGATCGGTTTAATCCCTTTGAAGTTACTCAGCTTCTGAGATCACCGCTCTGGATATAAGTCAGGGCTCATTGGGAAACTAGGCTCTCTCATGCCAAAAGGCTGAGCCCTTAGACCCATTAACCCCTTTATATCTGGACTTTGCTTCACAGCCAGATTATCGCTCAATGGGGGTGTATTTGTGCATGGGGCGGCCCTGGAGATGCCCCTTTTGGGCTGCTGAAAGGGTTAAATCAGACCTCCAACCCAGAGTGCTCCCTGGGCTTTAGCTCAGTGCTGGCCAGGGTGGGTGAGGGGTGTTTGCAAAGGACCCCACTGGAGTTCTCCTTTCAGGCCCCATGGCCAACCCTGGCACAGGCTGAAAGGAAAAGCTCCTCTTCCAGCTGTCAATGGCTTCACGTGTCTCCTAATGGTCTCCATGCACAGCACGCGCCATCAATTCATTCGGTGAACCAGTTGGTGCTGGGCAGCCACAGTGGGGCCAGCCCCAAGGACAGGGCTTGGCTAATGCAAGCCAACGAGGGCCAGGCTCTTCTGACTCCTGGCAACCCCTGGCTCTGCCCCCCAGGGCAATGGCACGTGGACAGTGCCTGCGTTAGGTTGCGAGCACGCACTTGGGAAGCCCAGAGAGAGCAAACATGTCGTTAGCTAATGAGTGTGCCAATGGGCCAGGTAGGGGCTGCAGCTCAGAGAGCCTCCAGGCAAGGGTCTCCAGATCCACTGGACTCCTTCAAATCTCCACCATCAGTCTTTGGGGATCCCAAATCCTAGTGCAGCCGCCTCGCCTGGGAGGCCCTGCAGTGTTGCAGCAGAGCCTCAGCTGTGTCAGCAACCCAAACTCCTTCCCCCCCAGCCCCCCGCCACTGCTCCAAACACACCTGAATGCTCCTGCACTGCTCCCCGCACCCAGTCCTGCCCTATGCAGCTGCATCTCCCCACCCGCGCTCCCCTCTCCCAGCCTCCATCTTGGCGGGGGGTGGGGTGGTGAGAGAAGCTGCCTTTGCTGAGCACCCCCATGGTCCTTCAGCCCTCAGGGCTGCGGGGCGCAGGCCACCCCCAGCACAGACCTACTCCACGCAAGAAGCTCCTGGCTTCCAGCAGCCAATGCAGCTGGGTCTGTCAGCTGTTGCCTGCTCGACCCCCGCCCCTTGGGAAGGATGGGCTGCCCCCACCACCCTCCAAAAATAATTGTCCAGCTCCAGAAGCCTGGTACCACCCATGCAATGACACTGAACAGAGCCTCTCCCCCCCATGGGACTTACCGCCCCTGCAAATACCCCACTCCTAGACCCCGGCCCCCCACCCGCACTCCTTTGCCTACATGGCTGGCTCTGCTAGAAGGGCTTCCTCCCCAGCATCCACAGCACAGTGCCCCAGCAGGGCTTCATCTCCCATCCCTCCTCACACCTGGTACCCCCCAAAACCTGCAGGCTCCTCTGCTCAGACACAATCCAGAGCTGCGACATCAGGGCCTCTCTGAGCCACTGCTTCCCAGCAGAGCATCCCATCGCCTCCTACCTGAGCACGGCTCATGGGGGACAGCCCCCGGGGGGGCCGATCAGGCGCAGCTGCAGCAAGCGCGGGCCCCGGGGGGAGCCTTGCGCAGACAAGGGGCATGGGCTGGACACGGCTCTGGCCACGGCTGCAGCCGGCGTTTCACAGCCTCCTCCGTGCAGCTGCAATCCCACAGGATTCCAGCTCTGAAGCCGGCTTGGGCTGTACCAAACGTAGCCACGCGCCGGGGGGCGGAGACCAGAAATATTTCAGCCCCGTACAAGAGGCAGACAAAGCCCTGAGACATTGTCTCCCAAGGCGGCGGAAGCACTGGGTTGCAAACTGGGCACAGAGCCAGCACGCGTGGCCTGGCTCACCCACGAAGCAGCATCGATACCCAAGGATCCCTCCTGCCAGCGCCAAGGTTGCTGCCCTGAGCCCACAGCGCCAGCTTAGCCCATCTCCAGCCTGGCAGCACCCAGCGCTGGAGCATCTGGCTCAGCCTGTGCGGCTCTGTGTCCCAGCTTGGCCAAGGCTACCCAGGCGGGAGGGCCGGGCCGGGCCGGGGCTGGGGCACAAGGACATGCTACCTCAGCACAGGCTCACTTGCCGGCCAGCGGTGGGCGTGCAACTCACAGAACGATCTGACCCCCAAACCCTATCCTGTAGCCAGCGCAAAGAGCCAGGAGTCCTGACTCTCACACCCCTTGCTCTGATGCACTAGACCCCACTCCTCTCCCAGAGCTGGGAGCAGAACCCAGGAGTCCTGGCTCCCAGCCCGCCCCACTCTAACCACTAGACTCCACTTCCGTCCTTGGGCTGGGGTCGAACCCAGGAGTCCTGACTCCCATCCTCCCTGCTCTGACCATTAGATCCTCCTACCTGCCCAGAGCTGGGAACAGAACCCAGGAGTCCTGGCTCCCAGCCCCGACCCCGCTCTCACCATTTCCTCCCAAGTCAGAACAAGGCAAAGTCTGACCTCACTGGCTTCCCCTAGCCCCCAGGGGCTTGGAGTTACTGAGGGAGGCAGTGAACAAGCCAAGGGCAGGGCTAGCGTTAGGAGAGGAGATTAAGTCTCACTCTGGTTGTATGGTTTAATGCTCTCCCTGTAGGGCTGAGGCCCTGTAGCTGAAGGGGGTGGGGGCTACTGCTGGGTGAGGCTGGCTACCAGGGCTGGCTCTTGGTGCTGCAGCCACCTACCAATGAAACACTCACACGGACCTAGAAGGAGCAGCTGCTGCCTCCCTCCCTGCAGAGGGAATGGACGTGCCCAGCCCACACTTCGCTCTGTCCCCGAGATGTAAAGCTACAGAGGAGCTAGGGACAGGCCTTTTATTACATAGCTCCCTGCTCCCTAGCAGCTGGGCTGGACTCCAGCCTAGGCCGGCATCTTCCCTTCCGGATGGCGAGAGGGAGGCCTTGGGGCGCCCCGATGACACAGCACTCCACCACTGCCTGCTCCCAACACCTGGCAACAGCTCCTAAACCCGGCTGGACCCCCCCCACATGTTACAGCCAGGGAAGAACGGAGGCTCAGCTCCGGGGGCAGGGGATGCGAAGCACCTGGACTTCAGCTGATGGGAGTCTCAGGTGCTCAGCATTTGGCTCTAATTTAGCATCTTTTGGTCCAAGCAGGGGGCAGGGGATTGGTGAGAAGTGGCTGGGCTGGGATAGGATGATCCACCCAATATCTAGGGTAAGGAAATATCAGGACAGATTCATCCTTTGCTCTCTGCACCCCGAGTGGGCTCTGAACAGCCTAGATCAGGCTGCGCTTGGCCTCAGGCCCTGCCTTTAGATTTGTCCTTCAAGCATGCAGCTACTTGCTTATTAACAAGACAGAGGGAGGGGAGACAGCCAGGGCTGGGAGAGCAACAGCCAGCAACAGTGGTGAGGGAGGCGGGGCAGCCATGCCAAGATACTGCCCTCAGGTGAGGAGGACCCAGAGCTGGGACGTCAGGTGCCACTGTTTCCCAACAGAGCATCCCATCGCCTCCTACCTGAGCACGGCTCACAGGGGACAGCCCCCGGGGGGCCGATCAGGCGCGGCTGCAGCAAGCACCCCTGGCAATGACATCATCATTTTGTGCAAAAAGATGCTATTAAAATAATACACTGCCCTTCTCTTACCTACTGCAAGGCTCTCACACGGCTTCATAAACATTCATTCATTGCAGTCCACACTGGGAGGTAGGCAAGTCACTGAACACATGGGGAAACTGAGGTACACGTCAGAGAGAATGGGCAGCCCTGAGGAAGCACCAGCTGGGACAGCCCCAGGCTCAGCACCTGTGAGGTGAGATTATTGCCTCACATCCTGGCAAACAAGTCTGGCCATCGGCACTGGGGTGCAAGCAATGAGTCACAGACAGGAGTTCCCCCTCCCCACCCTGGCAGCCACGCCCCAGCTCCAGCCATGGCTTCACAGAACAAACACAGGTCTGGGGGGACCCTGGTAGCTGGAAGCAGGTGGCAGCCACTGCTAACACAGCTCCCCTGATACATTTGGGATGTCCATCTGGGGATACCATAAAGGGCCCAGGTGTTCCAGGGAGTGAACACCTGAGTTGCAGGTGTTCATCTTTTGTGACAATCGGGCCCCTTTCCAGTGATTCCAGTTGGGCTCCCAGCTCCTGAGGCCCTCCGGACCCAGCGCCAGCGTTTGGAGCCCTGGCTGGGACCACATTGCTGCAACTGCGGCCTCGGCTCCGCTCCCAGATGGCTGGTTTATCTCCACGCAGGGATTAAGGACAACAGCTTCTGTCCCCGGAGATGGAACAGGCTGGTGCTGAGAAGCAGCCTGCCTGGAGCCTAGCCAAGGGGCCGCAGCACATCACCACCAAAGGGGCGCACCACAAATCCTACGCCTCTCTGCTGCACCTGGAGCCCTCGGTCGCCAGCTCCTCCCTCTCACTCCAGCCTATATAGAATCATAGAATATCAGGGTTGGAAGGGACCTCAGGAGGTCATCTAGTCCAACCCCCTGCTCAAAGCAGGACCCCCCTTATAGGCTCAAACTCTGCTCCCATTCTGCCCCTGTTAGCGTCCCTGAGCCAAGCCTGTCTCCTTATGAGAGTCACCTTGGGGCACCCTCCAAACCCTCTTTTCCAGGAGGGTTTCCCCGATGGGAAATGCCCACTCTCCCTCCCCAACCCAGTCCCCCTGGGCTATTCCCCTCTTCCTCTCTCAGCAGATTCTTTCGCTGGCCTCCGGGCCCAGCTGGCAGGGGTCCCCAGCTCAGGAGCGGTTGCTTGCAGCACACACGCAAATCCACTCCTGCAAAGAGAGTGGGGAAGGAGCCCCGTTATGCAACCCGGCTGCAACCTCCTGCTGCAGCCCCTTGCACAAGGTCAGGTTCCTCAAATGACGCTCTGCAGCGCTCCGGCTCAGGGAGGGCTGTGCAGACAGAACGGTCCCCTTCCTGCCTCCTACCCATGCTACAGTTGACACTGTGCTAGCAACAACCAGGAAGGCTCCATGTATATTTTGCCTTTCTACAGGGTCTTTCAGCCAGTGGTCTCACAGCCCTTTCCAAAGAAGAGCCAGTGTAGCCATCCCCATGGCACAGATGAGGACACTGAGGCCCAGAGGAGGGATGTGACTTGCTCAACAACCCAGTGAGTCAGTGGCAGAGCCAGGGGCATTCCCAACTCCCAATCCTGTGCTCGGGCCACTCCAGCTGGTATCAGCCATCAAAGGGAAGAGGGTTTGCATATAACCACATGGAGCGTCTGGCCTCCCCTGTTCCAGAAGGAAAGTCTCTGGGTCCTTGCAGAGCCCTTAGCTTTCGAGAGGTCTCATAGCCATGCACAGATCAAGTTTCAGCCAGGCTGCTAGATCCTGAAGCTACAGGCTGGAGTAAGGGGGGGTGGGGTGTCATGTGGTGGAAGGGACCCCAGAGATCTCTCCATCAGAAGGTGGGGCCCAGTAGGAAGAGAGGCTAGGCTGGAATTCCCATAATTTTTGACTGCGCAAGGTGGGAACATTGAAGGGTGGGATGGAGATTTCCATTTAGGTGCCAATGTTTGAAAACTGATCCCAGAGACTGAATCCTGCCTTGCTTCAGATAAGGACTGCGGGGTGGGGGTGGGCAGCTGTGAACCATTGTAGCTGTCACAGCTGCGGGGGAGAATATCCAACAATCCCCCCAATCCTAAAAGAACTAAAATCTAGTCCCCTGTCAGCCATTGCCCCTGACACCTTTGATTTGTAACAGTCCAAATCCTACACAGCTAATTACCCCTCCCCTTCCCATTCCATCCCACGGGTGGCTAGGCCATAGGAGACTATCCTGGAGCAGGGAAGCCTGAGGGGTCTTTTCCAGCCCTTGAGTCAGTGGAAAATCACTGGCCAAGTAAATGGCTGCAAGCGGAACTCAAGTGTGATTATTAAACTTTCACTGCCCACTTTACAAACAAACCAGGACCTGACCCCAGGTCTTAATGTTCTGTCTCCCTTTGGCAGCCTTGCAAGTAGCATTGGCAGACAGACTCTTTTTTTTCATTTTCCAATTGTTTTCTTCCTCGATGATGTCATCTCTGGGAGGTAGGCAAGTCACTGAGAAACTGAGGCAAAGATGAGTGACTCGCCCAGTCACACCGCAAGCCAGTGACAGAGCCAGGAGTCCTGGATTCCAGTTCCTTGTTACTAACTGTGGGGTTGCACTGCCTAAGTAGCTACTAACATGCCCTCCTGCCAGGGAGAAAAACTTTCTAACACAGAAGCGTAGCAATAGGCCAATCAAGTCAACAGGCTTATTGTACCAGAGCAAGTTCACCACAGGCCTTTCAGTAGGGTCCCCATGCACCGTGTGCGTAGGGTGTGGGATTCCCCCACAGGCTGATCTGGGATAGCTTGAAGTGCCTGTGAGGGGTTTATGGGACACTTTAAAGCATCTCTGCAGCATTCGGGTATCACAGGATTCGACCAGACCACTCCCTATCCACTAGTAGTCACAAGACCATCCACCCAATTATTCCCTCTTCCCTTGTGCCATCATTTACTTCAGTTAAACATAAGTGTGAATCAGAACAGTAATGTTCTACACCCAGTGTCTGCATGACTTGTAGAGCGACAGAGAATCAGGTCCCGGGGTTCAACTCCTGGCACTGCTCCAAACTACCTGTGTGTCCTGGGATGAATCGCTTCCCTGTGCCTCAGTTTCCCTACCAGGTAAACAAGGGGACAGTGCTACTTGCCTACGATTCGCATAGTGCTTTGAGAGCTGCGGCTGAGAAATTAATAAGTGCTAAGTGTTCTTATGACTACAGGATCCAAGTCCCAGAAACCCCAGGACATCTTCTCATGAAGGCTTCCCATCGGCACCTTTAACCCAAGCTGGCGAGCAGGTAGCTGTGATATTAGCGTGCTCCTGCTCTCGGGAGCCCACGCTTTCTAGAGCGCTGGCAGCATCTGATTAACAGTTCCTGGAATAATTACCATCCAGCGGGGTTTGCTCACTGAGAATGCGGCAAAGAATTCTCTACTAATCCAGGCTGTGTCAGTAACCAATGACCTTAACCCTTCATAAAATGCCTTAGAATCCTAGAATGTCAGGGTTGGAAGGGACCTCAGGAGGTCACCTAGTCCAACCCCCTGCTCAAAGCAGGACCAATCCCCCACTAAGGCCTAAGGCATTGTACACCTCGAAGGGCAGTCATTGTCCTAGGGTGAAAGCTGGCATCTCTGACCAGTAGGCAGCAGTGCAGCTCCTGGCCCCCCTCATGCACTCCCTGCTGCATATCACCCCCCTCACCCGCCCCACCTCAGATCTCATGCTGGGAAGCAGCAGTGGCAGTGAAGGGAGGGGAGGTGGATGGAATCTGGCAAGGAGCAATGCTTGCCAGAGACTGCACTATGGCAGGAGGGTGGCAGGGAAGGGATCTCAGGGGAGCACAGGGAGGAAGCAGGACAAGGAGAGGCTCAGCTTGGAGCTGGGGGAGGGTCAGATTTAGGGTCCTGAAGTGTGAATTGGCACCGAGAAACCTGTAATTAAGAACAACCACAAGTGTGGGGCTCGAGCCCACCATCTGCTCAGCAGAAACCAGCAGACTCCCTGGGCCTGGCACAAACCCGCACTTCCCCAGGCTGGGGTGGGCGTAGGGCAGAGTCCTCTGCTGCTGCGTCCTCGGGGAGCAGGGGCCACGGATCCACGCAATGCACGGGAACAGACAGCACCTAGGCACTGACTCTCCAGGAACCTGCCAGCAAACATCCAATAGGTGCCCCAAAAACCTGGGTCAGCCATCAGCCCTTACCCCATCTCCTCAGTTACCCTGGAGCTCATCTGACTTCTGCCCAAGCCCAGCATCCCTGGGCTGCAGGTCTCAGCTTCACACCGAGGCGCAGCCAAGCTGGAATCTCCTCTAAGGGTGTGTCTGCACTGCAATTAGACACCCGCAGCTGGCCTGTGCCAGCTGACTCTTGGCCCGCAGGGCTCAGGCTAAGGGGCTGTTTAACTGTAGTGTAGACACAGGACCACTTCACAGGGTCCTAGAGTCCGGACTCCAGCCCAAACCTGAACATCTACAGCCCCACAAGCCCGAGTCAGCTCCCTGTCTGCAGGATGCCTCCCACAGCCCAGGGGACTCGCAGAACCCACCTCAGCTGTCTGCATGAGGCAAAGTGTGTCCTTGGCAGTAGGCTCTCATCAGCATGAGCTTCCTCACAGCAGTGCCCTGTCCATACCGGCTCTGAGTCCCAGAACCAGCTGCATCACAGATATGCTGATTTCACCACCTTCCTCACACCCTAGAGGGATGGTGCAACCCAGTGACTCTTCCTCTGCTGGAATCCTGTCTGCCTTGACCTCCTCCTCCTCTAGTCAGCCTCTCCACTCCCCTGGCCCAGGTGGCTCTGTCTTGTGGGAGCCGTGCAGGTTCTGTAACCTGACCTCCCCATGCGAAGGAGCGCACAGCAGGGAAAGCAGTGACGTGCCTCACCAAGCGCTGTCGGGCTGCGGCTTGCCAGGCATGTCACTAAGGAGGTTGCTACCCATTTCAGGAATTATAATTACAGGCAAGAAAAACAAGGTATTGATCCACACGCAGAATTACACACATCTCTATCCCCATGCGGCCAGGGCAATCAGCACATACACGCACGCCCATACACACAGACACAGGTTAGCATCAGGGTGTCCATCTGACACAGCCATATGAATACACGCTCCCCCAAAGACATAGCATGCTGATCAGCATCAGCTGGGCTTCTAGGCGCGATGGTAACAGATGATAAATAAATGAATAAGAATAATGTGTCCATGCAACACAGCACCATGAGGGCACAACACAACACTCACTTGCAGATTAGCTAGGTGCATTATGGGCTTTTCCCTCCCCGCCTGCCTCTGACACATCAGGATACCAGCTGCTTAGGCGCTCAGATACTACGGTGCCCAAGACTGACATAGGACAGTGAACTAGATGGCACAATGGCCAGATTCAGTATTAAGCTGGATTTCATCTAACCTAGCAAGGCATTCGCTGTGGGGCACCCACACCTGACAAGTTGGGTGGGTCCCTGACACCCAAAGGTGTCAGGGACCCACCCAACATTCACAGCCCCCCTAGGGGTCAAGTTTTGAAGTCTGTGCTGAAGTGGCATGATTCTCACACCGCAAGATACAAGCAGCCCCCACTGACTATAACAGGCATCACTAGTATCCTGTAGCCAGAGAACAGGACCCAGGGTTACCTGGCCTGCAGAGCTGACATCAAAGTCAGGGACCAGGTCCCCCAACATTAGAGGATGCTGCCCAGGGCCCCGCAAGCCAGGTGTGCCCAAGGCTTGGCATCTCCGCAGCAACCTGCCTTTGCAGACTGGGGGACCTGGAATACAATGGAGGGAGAATGTTGTGTGGCCCCAAAAAGTAGTGGTGGCTGTGTTCCAGGCCTCAGAGATGACCCCAAATTTTGGTTTGGTCCATATATTCTGTGCCCACAGATCCATGCCACACACACACACCCACAGACCAGACAGGGCTCACAGGGACATAACACTTGGCTCTTCCATGGCAGCTTTCAGCCCAGGATCTCAAAGCACTTGCTGAAGGCAGGCGAGGAGCATCACACCCATTTCACAAATGGGGAAACAGCCACTAACTCATTGGGGATGGCTCAAAGCTAGGAACAGAAGGAACCCAGGCACCCTGGCCCCCACCCGCCTGCTCTAACCATGACAGGGCACTCCTGCCCAGAGCCAGCCAGGGAACCCCGGCCCCCCGGCCCCCGCTCTAACCATGACAGCGCACTCCTGCCCAGAGCCAGCCAGGGAACCCCGGACCCCGCTCTAACCATGACACCGCACTCCTGCCCAGAGCCAGCCAGGGAACCCCGGTCCCCACCTCCCTGCTCTAACCATGACAGCGCACTCCTGCCCAGAGCCAGGCAGGGAACCCCGGCCCCCGCTCTAACCATGACAGCGCACTCCTGCCCAGAGCCAGGCAGGGAACCCCGGCCCCCGCTCTAACCATGACAGCGCACTCCTGCCCAGAGCCAGGCAGGGAACCCCGGCCCCCGCTCTAACCATGACAGCGCACTCCTGCCCAGAGCCAGCCAGGGAACCCCGGCCCCCGCTCTAACCATGACAGCGCACTCCTGCCCAGAGCCAGGCAGGGAACCCCGGCCCCCGCTCTAACCATGACAGCGCACTCCTGCCCAGAGCCAGGCAGGGAACCCCGGACCCCGCTCTAACCATGACACCGCACTCCTGCCCAGAGCCAGGCAGGGAACCCCGGTCCCCACCTCCCTGCTCTAACCATGACAGCGCACTCCTGCCCAGAGCCAGGCAGGGAACCCCGGCCCCCGGCCCCCAACACGACAGTCCCTGCCTCCTGCCCGCTCCCCCCGCAGGCGGCGCCACACGTCCACACACGTGCTCGCACAGCTCCCGGCCCCACACTCGCGCGCAAACGGGGGTGCGGGGGGGTCCCCTTTTCCTCCCCGCGCCTGGATCCATCCCTGGCCTTTGCCACCGCTGCTCCCCTCCCCGCAGCGGCGCCCCCAGCCAGACGCCCACGACCACCAGATCCCCCGCGGCGGCGGCGCCCGGGCCCACACGGCCACGAGGGGAACCAGCGACCCCCGTCCGCCCGTCCCCGCGGCCCCTGGGCGAGCGGAGAGCGCCGGCCCCCCGCGCGGAACAAAGGCGGCGCCGCCCGCGGGCGTGGGGCCCGGCCGGCGCTCACCTGCGGCGGCGGGGGCCTGCAGGCTGCCCCGCTTCTGGAAGGGGGGCTTGCCCCGGGGGGCCGCGGCGCCCGCCGACATTCCGCTTCCGTGCGCGGCCGGCGAGGCGGAGCTGGGGGGCCGGCGAGGCGGAGCTGGGGAGCCGGCGGCGGCTCTTCCTGCCGCGGCGCCCCAGAGCTTGCGCGGCCCGCTCGCCCCGCCCCTGGCTGATGATTGATGCGGCGAGCTCGGGGCTGGAGCGAAACCCGCGCGCCTCCAGGCCCCGGCGGCCGAGAAGTGGCGCCCCCCTGCTCCCAGGGGAGGGGCATGGTCTGGAGCAATGCCTGGATGGAGATGGGGTCAGTGCTGCTGGAACTAGGGGTGCCGAAGTAGAAATAACAGACACCAAATACATGGTTTCCAGGGTTTCCATCGGCAGCACCCCCCACTGCAAAAAAGCTCCAGCGCCCCTGGGGGTCTCCCCCGCAGCTTCCCCAGCCAGGCCTGTCTGATCACAGCTGTTTCCAGGCCCGCTGAGCCCCGGGGTCCCTGTAGCCCCGTCTCTGGGCTTTGCCAGGGGCCAGGGCCAGCAGCTTCAGAGGAGAGGAGAAAGAACTCTGCAATGGGCACTTGTGGAATATGGGGGCTCCTGGCACCTCACCCCACCCTGGTGCCTGCCCACCTCCACAAACACATGCCTCAGGGGTGTATCTTTGCCCTAGGTGGCACTTACAGGCAGATAGTCACATCCACACCGAGACAGGGATTGGAGCAGGAGAGGAGCAATCCAGGCCCCCCTGCCAGGGGTCTCCCCACAGAACAGTATATTTCCTCTGAGGATCCTGGCGTGCCCCACAGCCATTGTGCTTTCCAACCCACCCTGATAGACTCCATTCCCTGGGGACGCAGAGGGGTCGCACACAGCAGTGCATCGGCATCAGAGCCGGAATCGGAACCCAGTCGTCCTGCCACCTCCACCCCTTGTGCTAACCACTGAGTCACACTCCCATCCTGACCTGCAGGACAGGCAAAGATTTACACCGCTTTATGTTCTGCTTTCCCCAAAGGGTATTTTCAGAGGGCGTCAGCCCCGTCCCACACATTCTGCTCCGAGCAGTGCTAGAACAAGAGTCATGGAAAGGGGATCCACTGTGGAATAGGAACAGAACAGCTGGGACAGGTCCTCCCCACCTGCGTCATCATCAGTAAAAATACTCTGGAAAAGGCAGCATGGCCTAGTGGAGAGAGCACTGGACTAGGAATTCTCTTGCTGACTCTGCCACTGGGTGACCATGGGCAACACTTCACCCATTTCTGCCTCGGTTTCCCCCCCCTTTGCCTGTCATATCTATTTAGACCAGAGGTCCCCAAGTGTGTGGCACGCTCCCCTAAGGGGGTGCAGAGGAATGTCTGGGGGAGCGCAGTGGGACCCAGGCCAGCCCCCACAAGGCTAGGGGGAGAGTGACACCCATCCCCTCTCCACCCCCAGCTGTGCTCCAGTCCCGCTCCCAGCTGTGTCCCCAGCTCCCAGCCCTGCTCCCGGCCCTGGCCCTGGCCCTAGCCTCAGTGAGGCTCCATTGACGGTCCTGCACCAGCCCCCAGCCTCACCACTGGCCGCAGCTCCATTCTGGGGCTGAGGCTGGGGGCAAGGCCAGGAGTGGAGCTGCGCCCGGCCACCGGCCCCACTGCCAGCCCCCAGCCACAGCCCCACTCCAGCCCTAGACCCACCCCCAGCTGCAGCTCCCTTACCGAGTCCCTCCTCCCTTCCTGGAGCTGCGGCCCCACTGGCTCCAGGGGGTGGGTGGGTGTGGACAGGAGGGTGTGATCCTTAAAAGTTTGGGGACTGACTTCGACTGTCGGCTCTTTGGGGCAAGGACTGTCTGTTGTTGTGTGTGCCACCCCTGGCACCACCTGTCATACCGACATACCCAGGCAGGTATAGTACCCCGGGTCTGACCATCCTCTGGCTATTTCACCGAAGGGGGTTGGGTGCCGAGCACTAGCTGATTTCTGGGGTATTGCAGGATATTTGTATGAGAGAGTTTTAGAGCATGTAACCTGCAGGGTGCTGGGTTTCAGGCCTGTCAAAATGAAACTTGTCACCTGAGGCGAGGCAGGTCCCACTCAATCAACACTGAGAACAATGGACATCAGGGGAGCCAGCACTGTGTTTACTGTCTGGACCAGGTGCAAGCTTGAAGATTTACAGAGACAAAAGAACCCCAAGAAATGTCTCTGAACAGAGGACCTCTGCGGGAAGAGCCAGTCTGTAACTGTGCTGGAGATGAAGAGCCCCAGTAGTTATCCATTATGGAGGAGACACTCTGCCAGCCGGAGCATCTTATGAAAGGTGGATCTCAGCTTTGTGAACCGAACAAGCACTCAGCTTTGGTTGAGGAATACCTTATTCCAGGAAAGAGACTTGTTAGTTGTTAATACATGTGGGCTGTAGACTGCATGTTACCTTTCCTTTGACATCGTGTGTCCTTTTATTTGAATCTTTAACTCAAGCTCTGTTAAATAAACCTGTTTGGTTCTAGAATAGCCACATCTCAGTGCTGTGAGCTAAGGAGAGCAGGGAGCTGAGGGGAGGCTGGGGAACCAGGTGCAGGGCATCCAGGGAGCAGTGGATGGGTGTGCCTTGCGGGTGTCCAGAAGGCAAAGGAACCAGGCTCTCAAGTAACAGTGGGATATGTTAATTGCTAGCCCGGGGACAGAGGGGGGCTCAGGGCGCCCAGAGCCCACTGCTTGCAGTACCAGTAGCCAGCAGAACTGGGAGATTTTCCCCTGGTGGGCACAGACAAGGCCCTCGCCCTCTGTAAGCAGAGGGGAGTGATTTGCCCCAGACACCTCAGGTCACCCCAAAAAGCATCACGCTGCCCTAAGAGAAACAACAATAAAAGGAAGAATCTGGCGCTCTGCCTAGATGCTGATTCTGGCTCCAGCCTGGGGCTTGGAGATTTCACAACAGCCGGTTGCGTCACCTTTGGCTCGGGGAATTGCCAGCGGCTGGGCTCTGCTCAGCTCCTCTGGGAACCTTGGTGCCCCGGGGGGAAATGTTTCTATTTGCACATTTCTTCACCGCCCCTTGTGCCGAGCCCCGCGCAGGGGCGGAGTCGGCCAGGGCCTTTGGCTGGAGCAAGGAGCCCCTGCGATTTGAAGGGCCATTTCCAAGCCGCTGCAGGAGAGCTGCGGATCATTCCCAGCGAGGTGTGATCGAGGAGCCGGAAACGTGACCCAGACCCGCGGGTACTGGGCAGCCCCCCAGCCCCGGGGGAGAGCTCGGCCCCCTCGGCGGCGCACCATGGCCCTGGCGGGGGGGCGGGCGCAGGGCAGCGCCTGGGCTGAGCTGGAGCCAGAGCAAGGCCCCGCTGAGCCAGTGGGACCAACACGCCCCCGGCCCTGGCGCCTCCGTTCTCGCCGGGGGGAGCTGGAGACCAGCCCCCCCGCCGCGTGTCCGCGCACAAGCGAGGCGGAAAGACGAAGAGGAACCGAACGATCCGCCAGGAGCCGAGCACCGGATCTTCCGCCGGGGGGGCCGACCGCAGCAGCGAACAGCAGCGGCCGGCTGGGGGAGGGAGGCTCGACGGCGGGAGGGGGGAGGGGGAAGGGGGCCCGGAGCGGAGCGGAGTCCAGCGGGGGGAGCGCGGTGGACACTGGTACAGAAGCCCCCAGCCCCCCGCCCTGCCTGAGGCCATGCTGATCCTGCCCTGTCGCCGCCGGGGGGCCGGAGCCTAGCGGGGCCAGGCTGGCTGGGAAGCAGCGGATGAGCCCCGCGGCGTGGGAGAAGAAAGCGGGCTCTGCGTAAACCCAGGAATGGAGCCAGGCGGCCCCAGCCGGGGGCTCTGCCTGCCCTGGAGTCCTGCCAGGGGAGGCTCTGGTCTACAGCCCGAGGCCAGTTCACTGCAGGCAGGACCCGCTCCCACCCCTTCAGCTGTAGCTTTGTCTGTGCCTGGAACTTTAGCTGTAACGCTAAGCAGGGGAGCTAAAGGAGAATCTCCATTAGCTGTTAGCAGTATAGTGCTTATGACCCCCAGCTGAGCAGTTCTGAAGCCATCCAGCAGAAAACAGCGGGGACACACCAGTGAGCTCATTACACTACAGACATTAGTAGCAGCTCTTGCAATTTTCAGCACCCCGCCCCATGAGTAATTCTTGGCCTCCCCAAATGCCCCTTCCCCACATCATTGCAGGGCCCTATTCAGAGTTGCCATTCTTCTCTCAGGGTTGACACTACTGACTTTATTAGAGTTTCACCAGGCAGCAATTTTGGGCCCCTGTTGTTTAAAACCCTTCATGGATTTACTCCAGCCCAGCTCCCAGACCTGGAGCCAGATCCTCAGCTAGGGTAAATGGATATGACTTCATCAGTATCGATATGACTAGAGCGGCCGGGACCGGCCCTAGACTAAATGGCACCCCAGGCGAGGAACATCGTACGCGCACACACCCACACCCCATTCTCCGCAGTCTTAGTATAACTATGTCGCTACTTACACCAAGTCTTAAAACACAAGTACACTTTCACAATTGTGCAATCAAACAAGGTTCACACGCTATCGCAGCACGGCTCTCACTTCACATCTCTTTATTCTTACATCTCACTGGCTGGTGACGCCCCACCCCTTATCTACCCGAGAGCGCCAACCACTACTCAAAGGTGTCAGCGGACGCCACCCAGAAGAGGCATGACTGGACAAGGGCCTGGAAACAGGCCCAGGTCACCCCCCATCCAGCTTCCTCCTCCTGAAGTGATGGGTGGCCATCTTGGCCAGCACCAGGAGGAGGTAGACGAGGTGGTCTTGCAACTTTGTGGGGCCACGGATGGGGTGTGCATAGATGAGGCAGGGCGGGAAAAAGTGCAGCCAGATTCTCCGTGAGGTCCTGGAGCAGCCAGAAGAGGGGTTGCAGCATGGCACGCTCTGCATAGGTGTGCACCAGGGTCTCTCTCCTGCTGCAGAAGGGACGGGTGTCAGGGGATTCTGTGAACCCTGCCAGACATATGCCCATGCTCACGGCTCCATGGAGGAGCCACCAGCTAATACCCCCCGATGGGCTGTGGAATTAGGGTGGAGCTTAGACTGTCACACTAGAGCTTCCACCCTCTGCAGATGGCAGCTCCTCTTGCCACTCGGTGGCAGGGTGAGACACGGGAAAGGTAGTGGATGGTATGAAGCATGAGCACGTAAGGATGTTCTCTGGGTGCACTTCGGAGACAGACCAGCTGGATGGCATTCAGTCAACTCAGGGAGTGTGTCGGGGCAACTGCAGAAGCTTGCGGGGTGTGGTGCTTTGGAATTCAACCCAGACCAGTAAGGGATTGTGTCACCACTTGCCCTGCAACTCTAGGTGCCTTAAATGCTACTCTGCCATGGCTCAGAGCTCTGACTCCCAACAGCCAGCCTACAGGCATGTGGATCACACCCTGACTCCCAACAGCCAGCCTACAGGCATGTGGATCACACCCTGACTCCCAACAGCCAGCCTACAGGCATGTGGATCACACCCTGACTCCCACCTGCCTTGGTGACTCCTGGCAGGGTGGACATAAGAATGGCCATAGTGGGTCAGACCAAAGGTCCATCCAGCCCAGTATCCTGTCTACCGACAGTGGTCAATGCCAGGTGCCCCAGAGGGAGTGAACCTAACAGGTAATGATCTAGTGATCTCTCTCCTGCCATCCATCTCCACCCTCTGACAAGCAGAGGCTAGGGACACCATTCCTTACCCATCCTGGTTAATAGCCATTTATGGATTTAACCTCCATGAATTTATCCAGTTCTCTTTTAAACCCTGTTATAGTCCTAGTCTTCACAACCTCCTCAGGCAAGGAGTTCCACAGGTTGACTGTGCGCTGTGTGAAGAACTTCCTTTTATTTATTTTAAACCTGCTGCCCATTAATTTCATTTGGTGGCCCCTAGTTCTTATATTATGGGAACAAGTAAATAACTTTTCCTTATTCACTTTCTCCACACCACTCATGATTTTATAGACCTCTATCATATCCCCCCTTAGTCTCCTCTTTTCCAAGCTGAAAAGTCCTAGCCTCTTTAATCTCTCCTCACATGGGACCCATTCCAAACCCCTAATCATTTTAGTGACCCCAACATCCTCCTGCTCCCAAATTTCCCAATGCCATCTGCCAATGTAACAGTCTGCTAGGGTTCCCAGGCTTGGAGTTACAGTGTTACCCCTCTCAGCCTCAGCAAGTGGGAGTTCTGCTGTGTGCCAACTTCCTGATCGGAACAAGAGCTCTGTGTAGCTCAAAGGCTTGTCTCTCCCACCAGCAGAAGTTGGGCCAATAAAGGATATTGTGTCTCTAACTCCTGACGCCCCAGCAGGCTGCTTGGCCAGCAAACTCTTCAGGGCTCTGCCAGTCCAAGCCTTGCCTGCCAGGTAACAGACAATGACCCCAGCTCTTGAGTTCCCCAGAGATGTCTCCCTACAGTGTCCAGCCCTCGCCTGTAGCACTCCTAGGAGTTATTCAGTTCGCTGCTCCTGTAAAGAAACAATATAATTTAACTGGGGCTTGACAAACACTCTGATTTCAATCACAGCCTGAACTGGTTTATAGTAAAAGTAAAACAAGTTCATTTAACAGCAGGATATAGGATTATGTGATACCAAGTGTAGGGAATAAAGACAGAAGGGTTCACAAGCAAACAAAAGTAAAAATAGACTTCTAAGACTAAAACTTAATTTCAGCATGTTACAGTCCTTCCCCTTGGTTGAAGGCTCAGACGTTCTGTGATCTCAAGAGCTCCAGCCCCTGGAATCTCCCAAGAGATGGATACCTGAATGGCTCTCTGTTTCTGCTTACACCTCCCAAAGCTCATTGACCCTGTTCCAAGAAGCAGGAGGACATCCTGCAGTTCTTCTATTCCTGTGGGCTTCCCATCCACCTGTTGATTCATATGTAAATAGGGCTTCCATTGTTTTGATTCCATAAGGCTTAATTTACACTGCAGACAGGTAGCTGCCTTCTCTCCTATCTGGGAGAAAAGCCTATGTCTGGTCACCAACTTTAAAGTGTAATATCGATGACTGTCCATAATTCCTGCTATAGTGTTAATGCAGACTAGTGTATTACAGGCTTTCCTAAAAGATCTCAGGCAATACACTTCTATCACACAGTAATGTTGTATACAATCTGTTGATTCAATATGTATCATTTGAGGGTCAGACCCCCTGTCTTTAGAGCCCAGTAAACCTTTGAAATGGATTATTCTGAAATGTATCCCCAGATACAGTTTCTTGCTCCTTCTGGGGTGTAAATGCTGTGTTGGCTCCACCCCTGCTTGATAGCTTTGTTTACCTTATATGTAAATGTACCTTCATTGTCTCGGCCTGAGACCAGGCTGGTTATACAAACAAGTACACATTCTTTTGTCTAAGGCAGCCTAAGTTCATGCATTGCTTGCCAAACACGTTTTAAGAACATAATCCTAGCACATATCCATAACCCTTTGTACATCCCCCTTACAGACATCAGGCAAGAATATTAATGATTAGTGAGATATGAGTTTTTCAATGACATACGACATGCCACCTTTTGGGTATATATCATGGCAACAGTGTGTTAGGTGTAGTGAGTATGTCAGGCCTGACAGAGTTGCTGACACAGTAGTGAACAATCAATGAGCCTGTGTCTCACACAGGGCAGGGGTCTGATGAGGCACTCAAGTGGGCTGGGGTGGGTGGGGAGCACCCTCCTGCAGGACACGCTCGAGAGCAGTGAGTGAAGCAGGGGATTCTGCCTGTTCCAAGAGAAGGGCAACAAAGGTGTGACAAGATTATGACTATCAACAGATGGCTAAGGCAGTGGTGCTATAAGGAGGGCTTTGGGATGTATGGCCACTGGGAGGCATTCATGGACAGAGGACAGTTCTCTTGGGATGGACTTCATCTGAGTAGGGAAGGAAATAGAATTCTAGGATGGAGGCTGGCACAACTGATTAAGAGAGCTGTAAACTAGGAATTTGGGGGAGATGGTTGGGAGATGTCCAGGTAATCTCCATGCTGGATTTAACATTGAGAGGGAAGAAAACAAAGTAAGAAAGGATACAGCCGTGGGTAGGAGAATGGATATAAGGAGGAAGGGCAGTGTGGATACCAGTCTAATTGGTCATACTGGCTGTAGAATGACCGTGCCTAATAGGGTACAGAATGTGAGCGAGGCCAAACAGCAAAAATTAAGATGTTTGTACACCAATGCGAGGAGCCTAGGTACAAAATGGAGGAACTAGAGCTACTGGTGCAGGAAATGAAACCAGATATTCTAGGGAGAACAGAAACATGGTGGAATAGTCGTCACGACTGGAGTACGGGTATTGAAGGGGATGTGCTGTTTAGGAAAGACCGAAATAAAGGTAAAGGTGGTGGAGTAGCATTGTAGATCAATGAGGAGGTAGAATGTAAAGAAATAAGAAGCGATGGAATGGATAAGACAGAGCCCGTCTGGGCAAAAATCACATTGGGGAAGAAAACTATTAGAGCCTCCCCTGAGATAGTGCTTGGGGTGTGCTATAGGCTGCCGGGATCTAATTTGGATATGGATAGAGCCCTTTTTAATGTTTTTAATGAAGTAAATACTAATGGGAACTGCGTGATCATGGGAGACTTTAACTTCCCAGATATAGACTGGAGGACGAGTGCTAGTAATAATAATAGGGCTCAGATTTTCCTGGATGCGATAGCTGATGGATTCCTTCATCAAGTAGTTGCTGAACCGACAAGATAGGATGCCATTTTAGATTTGGTTTTGGTGAGTAGTGAGGACCTCACAGAAGAAATGGTTGTAGGGGACAATCTTGGTTCAAGTGAGCATGAGCTAATTCAGTTCAAACTGAACGGAAGGATAAACAAAAATAAATCTGCCACTAGGGTTTTTGATTTCAAAAGGGCTGACTTTCAAAAATTAAGGAAATTAGTTAGGAAAGTGGATTGGACTGAAGAACTTATGGATCTAAAGGCAGAGGAGGCCTGGAATTACTTCAAGTCACAGCTGCAGAAGCTGTCGGAAGCTTGCATCCCAAGAAAGGGAAAAAATTCATAGGCAGGAGTTGTAGACCAAGCTGGATGAGCAAGCATCTCAGAGAGGTGATTAAGAAAAAGCAGAAAGCCTACAGGGAGTGGAAGATGGGAGGGATCAGCAAGGAAAGCTACCTTATTGAGGTCAGAACACATAGGGATAAAGTGAGAAAGGCCAAAAGCCATGTAGAGTTGGACCTTGCAAAGGGAATTAAAACCAATAGTAAAAGGTTCTATAGTCATATAAATAAGAAGAAAACAAAGAAAAAAGAAGTGGGATCGCTAAACACTGAGGATGGAGTGGAGGTCAAGGATAATCTAGGCATGGCCCAATATCTAAACAAACACTTTGCCTCCGTCTTTAATAAGGCTAATGAGGAGCTTAGGGATAATGGTAGCATGACAAATGGGAATGAGGATATGGAGATAGATATTACCATAACTGAGGTAGAAGCAAAACTCGAACAGCTTAATGGGACTAAATCGGGGGGCCCAGATAATCTTCATCCACGAATATTAAAGGAATTGGCACATGAAATTGCAAGCCCATTAGCAAGAATTTTTAATGAATCTGTTGTACCGTATGACTGGAGAATTGCTAACATAGTTCCTATTTTTAAGAAAGGGAAAAAACGTGATCCGGGTAACTACAGGCCTGTTAGTTTGACATCTGTAGTATGCAAGGTCTTGGAAAAAATTTTGAAGGAGAAAGTAGTTAAGGACATTGAGGTCAATGGTAAATGGGACAAAATACAACATGGTTTTACAAAAGGTAGATCGTGCCAAACCAACCTGATCTCCTTCTTTGAGAAAGTAACAGATTTTTTAGACAAAGGAAACGCAGTGGATCTAATTTACCTAGAGTTCAGTAAGGCGTCTGATACCGTGCCACATGGGGAATTATTAGTTAAATTGGATAAGATGGGGATCAATAGGAAAATTGAAAGGTAGATAAGGAATTGGTTAAAAGGGAGACTACAGCAGGTCATTCTGAAAGGTGAACTGTCAGGCTGGAGGGAGGTTACCAGTGGCGTTCCTCAGGGATCAGTTTTGGGACCAATCTTATTTAATCTTTTTATTACTGACCTCAGCACAAAAAGTGGGAGTGTGCTAATAAAGTTTGCAGATGATACAAAGCTGGGAGGTATTGCCAATTTAGAGAAGGACTGGGATATCATACAGGAGGATCTGGATGACCTTGTAAACTGGAGTAATAGTAATAGGATGAAATTTAATAGTGAGAAGTGTAAGGTTATGCATTTAGGGATTAATAATAAGAATTTTAGTTATAAGCTGGGGACACATCAATTAGAAGTAACGGAGGAGGAGAAGGTCCTTGGAGTATTGGTTGATCACAGGATGACTATGAGCAGCCAATGTGATATGGCCGTGAAAAAGCTAATGCGGTCTTGGGATGCATCAGGGGAGGTATTTCCAGTAGAAATAGGGAGGTGTTAGTACCATTATACGGGGCACTGGTGAGACCTCACCTGGAATACTGTGTGCAGTTCTGGTCTCCCATGTTTAAGAAGGATGAATTCAAACTGGAACAGGTACAGAGAAGGGCTACTAGGATGATCCGAGGAATGGAAAACCTGTCTCATGAAGGGAGACTCAAGGAGCTTGGCTTGTTTAGCCTAACCAAAAGAAGGTTGAGAGGAGATATGATTGCTCTCTATAAATATATCAGAGGGATAAATACCAGAGAGGAAGAGGAATTATTTAAGCTCAGTACCAATGTGGACACAAGAACAAATGGATATAAACTGGCCATTGGGAAGTTTAGACTTGAAATTAGACAAAGGTTTCTAACCATCAGAGGAGTGAAGTTCTGGAATAGCCTTCCAAGGGAAGCAGTGGGGGCAAAAGACCTATCTGGCTTCAAGATAAAATTTGATAAGTTTATGGAGGAGATGGTATGATGGGATAACATGATTTTGGCAATTAATTGATCTTTAAATATTCATGGTAAATAGGCCTAATGGCCTGTGATGGCATGTTAGATGGGGTGGGATCTGAGTTACTACAGAGAATTCTTTCCTGGGTATCTGGCTGGTGAATCTTGCCCATATGCTCAGGGTTCAGCCGATTGCCATATTTGGGGTCGGGAAGGAATTTTCCTCCAGGGCAGATTGGAAGAGGCCCTGGGGGTTTTTCGCCTTCCTCTGTAGCATGGGGCACGGGTCACTTGCTGGAGGATTCTCTGCACCTTGAAGTCTTTGAACCATGATTTGAGGACTTCAATAGCTCAGACATAGGTGAGAGGTTTATCGCAGGAATGGGTAGGTGAAATTCTGTGGCCTGTGTTGTGCAGGAGGTCAGACTAGATGATCATGATGGTCCCTTCTGACCTTAATATCTATGACAAGGCCGCCCTCACCTCCCAGCCACACAACGCGGATGCACAAAGAGGGCATGCCCATGTGCTGGCCGAGCACCACGGGCTCTACCCAGTCCCACCGTAGTCCAGGAGGTCTTTGATTCTGGTGGCACCAGCCAGGACCAGCCTCCAGAGCACCCAGGGGGACACCACCCATTGCTCACAAAGGTGTGGGCTGTGTAGGGTTTCTGGTAGGAGACCTTCCCCCTCGGTGGTCACTGAGAGTAGCTTCCAGGTCCTGGCAGAGAAACAGCAGCTCAGATAGGTGCCAGGGAAGACCTGTCGGGTGGAGATAAAAGAGCTGCCAGTCGTATCGGAGTACCCTCCATGCCGGACTATGAGCACCATAATGGAGTCTCTGCAGGGCTGAACAGCTGAACGGATGCTCCTGACTGTGAATATAGGACCAGGGGGAGGCTCAGGACACCCACAGAGAGAAACCCAGTACACTCCTGGCCAGAAAAACTCCAGGATCTTCTTCTGGAGGCTGGCTAGGGTCCCTGGGGGTGGGATCAAGGTGGGAACCTGTGCTAGAGCATGGACAGGACTAGCTAGCTGATCACCAGTAGCCGCCCCCAAAGGGAAAAGCAGCACCATCCACCTCCACAGCTGGTCAGACAGCCTGGCCTCCTGAGTGATCCAACGCCCCTCAGTGGGGCTGCCATGATCCATCCCTCCCCTGCACGGAGGATACTGTGACCTGCCCCCTTGACGGGTTTTTAGTGCTGCTCCCTGGGGCTGCACCCACAGAAACCTCCAGCCCAGAGCAAGGAGGAGGCGGTCCCAGGGGGAGACTCTGCTCAGGATCACAGGTTCAGCTGCAGGCTCCACATCACCTAGACGATACTGACAAACAGCAGGGCGGTCAGAGAAGAGCAAGGGGGAGCTGGCAGGTGGGGAGAAACTAAAAGAGCCCAAACCACCCGCTGAGCCACGCACCTGCTCTGATCTACCAGATTGGTCCCCAGCCTGCCATGGGGCATTTAAAGCAATTGGAGGGAATAAGCCTGCATTGGTTTAACAGGGGGTTCCAGCCCCATGTGCTGTTCTCTGGGGTGCAGAGGGCTGGTCCCAGCTGCCAGAAGCTCCAGGTGTCGAGCTGATTGCCTGGCAGCATTTCCCAGCAGCTGCCAGCTCTGCCCAGAATTGCAGTTCATGCACTGATGACTTTGCTCAGGAGATTAGAGCCATGCATGAAATGGGCTCCAGGGGGCAGCCCCACGTCACCTGATCTCTGAACCGGCAGGGGTTCGTTCTCCTTCGCTCTAACCTATTACCAGGCAATTCTCTCCTGGGGGGCTGGATGCCACCTTGCTGTTGGGCCTGTTATAAGAGTCCAAGTCACATGATTCATGGCAAGGTAATGGGGACGCCTGTATAGCTGCGAATTCCCCACTGAATCAGTGCTCCAGGAAAGCGCTCACAGGCGCCTTGCCGCTGGCAGGGCCATCTTTCAGCTGAGACACAGAGCCAGGGCTCTGTCCACCATACGTGTGATGAAAGATTCCTGGGCTCTTGTCCTAATAAATTCTATCCTGGATAACTATTTCCTAGGGATCATAGGTATTTATCTGGCCCCCATCACTACACCTCTGAGCCCTTCACACCTTTCATGGATTTCTCCTGTGCAGCCGGGCAGTTCTCAGAGGGAGAACTGAGGTACAGAGAAGCTAAGGCCTGATCTACACCTAAAACTTGGGTCACCCTAGCTGTGTTGCTCAGAGCTGTAAAAAATTTCATGCCTTGTGAGACATAGTTATGTCGACCTAACACGTGCTGTAGACACTAGGTCAATGGAAGAATTTTTCTCTTAATCTAGCTGCTGCCTCTTGGAGAGTGGATGTGAAACCTCCTGGGGGTACTCAAAGCTATGAGGTACCTCGCCACCACCTGCCCTTAGGATGAGGAAGCCGTGTCTGTGCCTGCCGGGAGTTAACTTCACAGGCCACGGCCAACACAAGCCCAGCCCTCTAGGCCACGCAGGTCCTACTGTCACTCCGCAGATTAGCAACAGGTACACACCAGCCCTCAAGTCCTCCAAGTGTCTACCTGGAGTGTCCCATCCCAGTGCTCGCAGAATTCACTGATCTGCTGCTTCCGAAGACAGAGAACACCCCAACGCACCAGGTCCACTGCAGGTCACCACCCTGCTGAACACAAAGTGCTTGGATTTGTTTATAGTGAAACCAAGTGTAAGTTTATTTAACAAAGCTCAGAGAGTCAAGTAGTAGCATTGGAAACAAATGGTTACAGATAAAATAAAATCGTAAGTCTATGCTCTAGAATGGGTGTTAATTAACAAGATGCGCTCCTGTCTAATAACATATTGCTCACCAAAAATCCTTCCAGCACTTTACAGCCAGTTGCTTTATAGACTTCTTTCAGGAGACAGGCACGCTGGTAGTTTGCCTCCTAGGTGAAGGACTCAATGTCTCTTTGCACTCCGAGCTATACCATAACAATCCTTCTGCTTCATTCATGAGCAGAACATCCCCTGCTGTTTGGTTCTACCTGTAGATTTCCTCTCTTGTCGATTTTGCAATCTCTCACTTGGCACTGGGCTCAGTGTGCAAACAGCCGTTTGGTGTGAGGCAGACGATGCACATGTGGCCGGACAGGGAGTTAGGTATCAGTTACCTCCTGCCTGAAAGGAATGTCTCCGAGCTACGTCACCTCCTGGTGACCTGCCTTAACACCAGGACCTTAACAACATAGTGTTCAGTACAGACACAATGCCTTAACTCTTCTCCACACAGACATTTCATTTGATGCCCCTGGACTACTGGCTCTCATGCTACCCTTTGGTGAACTATTAGGCAGATATCTGGCCATGGGGATCCCTGTACAATCTTATGCATCCCCTATTCCAACAGGCAGTTGCTGGGTCACAGTGGATTACCTATATCAACAGGAAAAACACTTCCGTTTATGTGGGGAGCAGGGCCATCCTTACCCATACGTAAAGTACGCAGCTGCTTAGGGCATCAGGAAATGTGGGGTACCAAATTTCCTGGTGCCCTGTGCAGCTGTGTGCTGCTCCAGCCCCTACTCCGGCTCTTCCCTATGGCCCTGCCCCTGCTCTGCCCCAACCCTGAAGGGTTTCTTCAGGTATGTTGGCAACAAGAAGAAAGCCAAGGAAAGTGTGGGCCCCTTACCGAATGAGGGAGGCAACCTAGTGACAGAGGATGTGGAAAAAGCTAATGTACTCAATGCTTTTTTTGCCTCTGTTTTCACTGACAAGGTCAGCTCCCAGACTGCTGCGCTGGGCATCACAAAATGGGGAAGAGATGGCCAGCCCTCTGTGGAGATAGAGGTGGTTAGGGACTATTTAGAAAAGCTGGACGTGCACAAGTCCATGGGGCCGGACGAGTTGCATCCGAGAGTGCTGAAGGAATTGGCGGCTGTGATTGCAGAGCCATTGGCCATTATCTTTGAAAACTCGTGGCGAACCGGGGAAGTCCCGGATGACTGGAAAAAGGCTAATGTAGTGCCAATCTTTAAAAAAGGGAAGAAGGAGGATCCTGGGAACTACAGGCCAGTCAGCCTCACCTCAGTCCCTGGAAAAATCATGGAGCAGGTCCTCAAAGAATCAATCCTGATGCACTTGCATGAGAGGAAAGTGATCAGGAACAGCCAGCATGGATTCACCAAGGGAAGGTCATGCCTGACTAATCTAATCGCCTTCTATGATGAGATTACTGGTTCTGTGGATGAAGGGAAAGCAGTGGATGTATTGTATCTTGACTTTAGCAAAGCTTTTGACACGGTCTCCCACAGTATTCTTGTCAGCAAGTTAAGGAAGTATGGGCTGGATGAATGCACTATAAGGTGGGTAGAAAGCTGGCTAGATTGTCGAGCTCAACGGGTAGTGATCAATGGCTCCATGTCTAGTTGGCAGCCGGTATCAAGTGGAGTGCCCCAAGGGTCGGTCCTGGGGCCGGTTTTGTTCAGTTTCTTCATAAATGATCTGGAGGATGGTGTGGATTGCACTCTCAGCAAATTTGCGGATGATACTAAACTGGGAGGAGTGGTAGATACGCTGGAGGGGAGGGATAGGATACAGAAGGACCTAGACAAATTGGAGGATTGGGCCAAAAGAAATCTGATGAGGTTCAATAAGGATAAGTGCAGGGTCCTGCACTTAGGATGGAAGAATCCAATGCACCGCTACAGACTAGGGACCGAATGGCTAGGCAGCAGTTCTGCGGAAAAGGACCTAGGGGTGACAGTGGA
Source organism: Eretmochelys imbricata (assembly GCF_965152235.1). Lineage (NCBI taxonomy): Eukaryota > Metazoa > Chordata > Testudines > Cheloniidae > Eretmochelys > Eretmochelys imbricata. The sequence continues at coordinate 17,556,829 of NC_135592.1, read as the reverse complement.
CGAGAAGCTGGATATGAGTCAGCAGTGTGCCCTTGTTGCCAAGAAGGCCAATGGCATTTTGGGATGTATAAGTAGGGGCATAGCGAGCAGATCGAGGGACGTGATCGTTCCCCTCTATTCGACATTGGTGAGGCCTCATCTGGAGTACTGTGTCCAGTTTTGGGCCCCACACTACAAGAAGGATGTGGATAAATTGGAGAGAGTCCAGCGAAGGGCAACAAAAATGATTAGCAAAAAGAAAAGGAGTCCTTGTGGCACCTTAGAGACTAACCAATTTATTTGAGCATGAGCTTTCGTGAGCTACAGCTCACTTCATCAGATGCATACCGTGGAAACTGCAGCAGACTTTATATATACACAGAGAATATGAAACAATACCTCCTCCCACCCCACTGTCCTGCTGGTAATAGCTTATCTAAAGTGAGCATCAGGTTAGGCCATTTCCAGCACAAATCCAGGTTTTCTCACCCTCCACCCCCCCACACAAATTCACTCTCCTGCTAGTGATAGCCCATCCAAAGTGACAACTCTTTACACAATGTGCATGATAATGAAGTTAGGCCATTTCCTGCACAAATCCAGGTTCTCTCACTCCCTCACCCCCCTCCAAAAACCCACCCCCATACACACACAGAAACTGCTGAATTGGAATTCATTTGCAAATTGGATACTATTAATTTAGGCTTAAATAGAGACTGGGAGTGGCTAAGTCATTATGCAAGGTAGCCTATTTCCTCTTGTTTTTTCCTACCCCCCCCCCCCAGATGTTCTGGTTTAACTTGGTTTTAAACTTGGAGAGTGGTCAGTTTGGATGAGCTATTACCAGCAGGAGAGTGAGTCTGTGTGTGTATGGGGGTGGGTTTTTGGAGGGGGGTGAGGGAGTGAGAGAACCTGGATTTGTGCAGGAAATGGCCTAACTTCATTATCATGCACATTGTGTAAAGAGTTGTCACTTTGGATGGGCTATCACCAGCAGGAGAGTGAATTTGTGTGGGGGGGTGGAGGGTGAGAAAACCTGGATTTGTGCTGGAAATGGCCTAACCTGATGCTCACTTTAGATAAGCTATTACCAGCAGGACAGTGGGGTGGGAGGAGGTATTGTTTCATATTCTCTGTGTATATATAAAGTCTGCTGCAGTTTCCACGGTATGCATCTGATGAAGTGAGCTGTAGCTCACGAAAGCTCATGCTCAAATAAATTGGTTAGTCTCTAAGGTGCCACAAGGACTCCTTTTCTTTTTGCGAATACAGACTAACACGGCTGTTACTCTGAAAAATGATTAGGGGTCTAGAACACATGACTTATGAGGAGAGGCTGAGGCAGCTGGGATTGTTTAGCCTGCAGAAGAGAAGAATGAGGGGGGATTTGATAGCTGCTTTCAACTACCTGAAAGGGGGTTCCAAAGAGGATGGCTCTAGACTGTTCTCAATGGTAGCAGATGACAGAACGAGGAGTAATGGTCTCAAGTTGCAGTGGGGGAGGTTTAGATTGGATATTAGGAAAAACTTTTTCACTAAGAGGGTGGTGAAACACTGGAATGCGTTACCTAGGGAGGTGGTAGAATCTCCTTCCTTAGAGGTTTTTAAGGTCAGGCTTGACAAAGTCCTGGCTGGGATGATTTAACTGGGAATTGGTCCTGCTTCGAGCAGGGGGTTGGACTAGATGACCTTCAGGGGTCCCTTCCAACCCTGATATTCTATGATTCTATGATTCTATGAACCCCGCCTCTTCCCACGCCTGCTCTGCCCCAGCCCCACCCCCACTCCACCCCTTCCTCTGAGGACTGCAGCAGGGGTCGGGCCCAACCCCGCACTCACTGGGCAGCGGGAGGTGGAGTGACCCAGCCCTAGTCCGCTCCACTCCGCTGGCTCCCAGCCACACTGCCGGTGAGTGCTGGGGGGTGGTTTCCCCCGCAGGGAGGCCTGGGGCTAGCCCGCCGGGGAGGGGCTGTGTAGGGCAGCAAAACTGCTAGGGACGGCCCTGGGGGGAAGCACAGCTGTGCTGCTGGAGCATAGACTTATCCTAGGAAGTGATTTGGTCAAGGTCCTGGAGGGATTCTGTGCAGACCAAGGAATTGACCCTGGGTCTACAGAGTCCCCAGGCACCATCCTAAGCTCAGGGCCATCAATCCCACTGCAATGCTAACCCTGTTTTCAAGGAGCTGCACATGCCTGTGGCATTATGTAAAAAATGAATCCAGCACTGACGTAGCATACAACAGGTAAACGTCACAAAGCAACAAAACTGGGTAATCATGTTCCTTATTAGAGACAGGGAAACTGAGGCACAGAAAGATGGACCAACTTTGCCATTGACCTGCTGCGTGACTTTGAGCGAGCCAGAAAGAAAACCACAGAGCTCAGGTCACCTGATTCTCAGCCCACTACTCTAAAATATTTCCATACAGGATTTGCTTTCCTCTCATCCTAGAGAACTGTATAGTGTTTTAATGCACCATTAAAAAACTGTCAAGTATCAGGGGGCAGCCGTGTTAGTCTGAGTTCACAAAACAACAAGGTGCTACCAGACTCATTGCTGTTATTAAAAACCTGACGAGCCACCAGGAGGTGGATTACAAAGGTGGATTAAATCTTCTAGATGGTTTGGTAGGGCTATCTATATCACCGAGGGTCTGGGGGTTATAGTGGATCACAACCTGAATGTGATGCAGTTGTGAAAAAGGCAAATATTCTGGGGTGTATGAACAGGAGTGTCATACGTAAGACACAAGAGGTAATTGTCCCGCTCCAGGGAGACCTCAGCTGGAGTCCTGTGTCCAGTTCTGGGAGCCACAGCTTTGAAACATGGATAAACTGGAAAGTCCGGAGGCAAGCAATCAAAATAGTAAAAGGTTTAGAAAACTGGCATATGAGGAAAGGTAAAAATCTGGGTCCATGTAGTCTTGAGAAAAGAAGATGGGAGGGGGGACCTGATAACAGTCTTCAAATACTAAGGGCTATTATAAAGAGGCTGGTAATCAATTGTTCTCTTTGTCCACTGAAGACAGGACAAATAGTAAAGGACTTTATCTGCAGCCAAGGAGATTGAGGTTAGATATTAGGGAAAACAGTCTCATTCTCAGGGGAGTTAAGTGCTGGAGCAGGCTCCCAAGGGAAGCTGTGGAATCCCCATCACTGGAAGTTTTTAAGAACAGGAAGGACACACACCTGCCAGGGACTGTCTAGGTTTACTTGGCCCTACCTCAGCACAGGGGCCTGGACTAGATGCTCTCTCAGGCCCTTCAAATCCTGATTCTATCTGTGTGCCTCGACCTCATAGGGATGCTGTCAGGGAAAGGAAATGCTTCAAATGCCCAGCAGTAAGCAGCACCCAGGAGAGGGAGGGACAGACGTGCATAGGAAAGATTCTAGGTCAGTTAAACATGTGCTAATAATAAGGGTCTGTTGTGGAAACAGAAAAACAAATCCCTAGGCCGAAGCCAGAGCGAAGGGGTCTGTAAGCAAAGGGGAAGAGCGTTACAGTGAAGAGTTAAGGCAAGGGTCAGTGATTCATGTCTCTGCTTGTCCCCCTAGTTTTCACTGTCCCTCGTTTTAGGTCTCTAGTTCGCTCTGCCCCATTCACCCCGCAGCTCCTCACACTCTCTTTCGCTTTGGGGCCTGGGATCCACATCTCAGCTTTGGAAGTGGAGGGGTAGTGGGAAAGTGCCGGGGTTAAATTCTGCCCCTCGCTCACACCAGCCCAGCCCCACTGCAAGCATAGCACATGGCCTGTGGCACACAAGGGGCGTGCGTGCGTACACATTTGTGCAAGGCTGGGAGCATGTGAGAGTGCTTCCGCACAGCAGGAGGTCCTTTCTTAGCTACCAGTCCCGGCTGAGGGCAAAGCCGTCCAACAGAAAGGCCCCTGGGCAAGCAGGCTCCCAGCCTGAAAGGAGCAGGCTGCTGGGGCCATGAGTCCAGGGCAGGCCGGCCCCCCGAGGTGAAGGCAGCCCTTAGCTCCCACACCAGGCCGGGGGCTGTGCTCCAGCCTACAACTGAGCCGCTTCAGCCAAGTGCCCCAAGGAACGGATCCTTCCGGCTGAATGAGGCTGCCCCTTGGTGTCTGTACCAACCATGGGTTGTGGGGGTGGGATCAGCCTGCACCATCCCCCTTCATTTCTCTCTCTCTCCCGCCCCCACAGTTCAACCCCTCCCTTTCTCTCCTCCTCCCCAGGCTTCTCAGCAGCTCCCCAGGGCTTCCTGTTAATCCCACAAGGGCTGAGTGAGGGGGACTGGCCAGCAGCTTTATAACTCCTGAGCTGGGGGGTGGGAGGAGGCCAGTTTCCACAGACAAGGCCCCCCCTCAGCAGCGCACCTCACCTCAGGGCTCATGCGGGGAAAGGAGGTGGGGGGTTTCAGTCTCTGAAGTCTGAGCCTGCCAGCCAGGGGTCTGGATGCAGCACTGGAGGGGTGGGCACCTGCCTGCCAGGAGATGGGTGCAGACACACTAATGCATTTCACTGAGGCCACCAGAAGGCAATGTCTTTCAGGCATGACTGCCCCAGGCTGCATTTGAATTACCAACCTAGCAACCAAAGCAGCCACGTCCCCCTGAGCCAGCCCCACCAGTTCCCCTTGAGACGCTTCTTTAAACCTCCCCGCATGGCTCTTCTTTAAACCTCATTCACTTGGGCCACTTCTGCTCTTGCTCCACCCCCTCTTGCACCTTTTGCCTCCCCCTCATACCCCTGTGTCTCCTGTCCAGTGCTTTAGCTGGAGCCTCCCGAAAAGCCCCTGGGATGCAGAGCAGCTGTCATGCCCGGGGGTGGATTTCAGCCCAGGGCTTAGGGACATTTCCCAGGCGATTGCTCTGCAAAGTCACCCTAATCCGTGGCTAGCAAAGGGGCTATTTTTAGAAAGCCTCCAAGCAAAGGGAATTCTACACACTCGGCCTGCTGGCTCCTTCCTGCCATGCACCCACCCTTGGAGTGTTTCTAGGGGAAACCTACAAGGGGATCATTAAAGATGATCATTTTCAGGTAGTTGCAAACCTTGGGGCTATAAATAAGCCATGCAAAGTGGCCAGCTGAGCGAACATGGCACACACATCAAAGAGTGGCAGGGAGCTCAGGGCAGGGCAGAGGTGGAACATGCTGCACCATCGCCTCCCTCTCTGGGAAACAAAGGTCACTAGTGCATGCAGTCCCCATAGAGCACCTGTGACTGCCGGTGGGGAGGGGGCAGCAATGCTGCATCAACCCCTGGGCTCAGCCATTCTGCTCCTCTCCAGATGGGCCCTGCACACACATAGCAGGCCGGTCACAGCCTGCTGTGGCCATTGTGGGATCCAGCTGGTGAAGGATGACAAGATCGGTCAGGACTTACCTTGGCATGGCTGGTCTGCAGCTACTGGGGAAAGCAGAAGAGTTAATGCCCCTCTCCTCAGGCAGGATCTGGAAGTGGGGCAAGGTGCTTTTCCCTGCCTATTTTCTCCCAGTCAGATCCCCACCCAGGCTGGGGTTCAGGGCTCCAGGCACCCAGAGTTCCAAGCACTTGCCAGCCAACCTCGAGGCATCTCCCCATGGACTCTGTGCAGAACCGCCACCCATCCTCCCCCCGCCGCATCCTGACTTGAGCCGTTCAAAAACTAGTCCGTTTCCAGCCAGATTTTCACTGAGAAAAAGGCACATTCCCATGGCCTTTTGAGCAGCCACTCAGCCTGCCATGCCCCTGCTGGGCACCTGGGGCCGGTTCCCAACCCCTCTTTTGCGAAGGGAGCCCATGGGTGGGCAGCTGGCACCAAGAGGTCAGGCTAAGGGTGGGGATGAACTGGCAGTCTGCCATGCAGGGGGACCCAGCAGCTGTGTGAGGTGGGCAAGCAGCATGAATCTGTGCCCACTGGCAATGGGACCTTCTGTGGTGATAGGGCCAGGGAGGTTGGAAGGTTCTCATGGAGGAAGTGTGATCTGCAGATATTAAAGGGTTAACAGCCAGGGAAAGCAAGGGGGGAGCCTATGACTGGCTGCAGCTCCTGCTGCCAGAGCGATGGGGTCTTCTCTACCGCACGGGCTGAACTGGCCATTACCCATGGCAGCAAATACCCAGAGGGAGAGCGAGGCCAGGAGGAGTGTTTGCCTAGGGTGGCAAAGCCTTGGGATGTGTGAGGCGGCAGCTCCTCAGATGAGAGTGGGAGATGCTGAATCTGCGGGGAGGCTTCCTCTCCTAGGGTCTCAGTGCAGACCCTCACCGCTACCCCCTAACGGTGTGGCAGTCCCTCCTCATCTGCCAGCCAACCTCAATGCATCTCCCCAGGGACTCCCAACTGAGCCAGTCTCTCCTCTTGCCATCCCATGCTGGAGGTGGTGTGGGTTGCCCCAGGCCAGTCCCAGAAGGGCACATGTCCCCAGCGACCTTAGCTCAGCTTGAATGGGGTGAAGGGTCTGGTATTTTAATTGGTTACATCTATTGGCACTGCTCCATTATGGATTCCATTAGCAGCAGGTTTATTAGAAGTGTTTACAGACTTGCATGCTTCCCAGGGTGCTTGGGAATCTCTGGCTGCTCATTGCATTGTCCCTTCTAGAGTCCCTCACAACAGGGCCTTTGTTTCCTGTTTAACACACAGCAAGAGAGAGAACAAACTGCCACAACCTGGCCAGGCCCTGTCTGTGGATGGATACCAGCTTCTTGTGAGCAGATTCACCTGCTGGATCTTAAAGAGAATAGGAGGACTTGTGGCACCTTAGAGGCTAACAAATTTATTTGAGCATAAGCTTTCGTGAGCTACAGCTCACTTCATTGGATGCGTTTGTTAGTCTCTAAGGTGCCACAAGTCCTCCTTTTCTTTTTGCGAACACAGACTAACACGGCTGCTGCTCTGAAACCTGCTGGATCTTAGTGCTTCTAAGGCCCCCAAGTCGGGGTAGAGCTGGGTCATGGTTCCTAGCCTAGGTCTCTAAGACACACTCAAGTGTGGCTCCTCCTTATCTTCAGACATGGGGCTCTGCAGCCCAGCTGCCTTAAACCCCCACAACCCAGCCTTCCCAAGCCCCCATGCTCTGTCAGAATCCACCTGGCTGTGGGCTCTCTGAGCTTCTCGCTGAACCCCTTCAGAGACAACCTGGCAGACCATCAAGAAACAAAGGGATTAGTAAAGAAATTTTTTAACCAGTCACTTTTACTCTTAGGAAAGCACTTGAGAGTTACAGATCTTTGCCAAACAACAAACAGTATGTACACACACACACACACACACACACTCTTTTCACTTGTGAGGTCTGGTCAGCATCTCTGTCTAGGCAGAGTCCCTCCTGCCTCCTCCAGCTTGGTCTTCTGGCATGTGGCAGCAGACAGCTCCCTGACTCAGCATGGCCCCTCTTAGCACACTTTTCAGGGTGGTAGCCGTGTTAGTCTGTATCAGCAAAAACAGCAAGGAGTCTTTGTGGCAGCTTAGAGATGCATCTGATGAAGTGGGTTCTAGCCCACGAAAGCTTATGCCCAAATAAATTTGTTAGTCTCTAAGGTGTCACAAGGACTCTTTGTTGTCTTAGCACACTCTCTTCCTTTTCCCTGCTGGGAAATTCTAGCTCCTTCCCCCAGTCAGGCTTCTGTGAAGAGAGTTCATTGTCCCTGGCAATGGGCTGGTACTTGAGAGACAATCAAAGCTGATGGCCTTACAGTGCTCCTTGATGGCTTTTCAGTCATAGTCATTCAACCAGGTGTCAAGCGCCTAATGCCACTTGGAGGTTCTAATCCAACATGGAGGTTACATTAGGAAATGAAAGTCACAGTCCAAGATGGCGGTTGCAATGCAAAATGGAGGTTACAATTTGATGTAGACATAGCTCTTGGCACCACCATGCCAGTATTCTTGTGACACCACCCCTCAGGGACAGGGGCAATGCCCAGTCACCGGTGAAACGAGGGGCTCACTTCAGCTCATATTCCCTTGCAGGGGAGCTGAGGGAAAGAGCTGTGGGCCATAACCCAAAGCCCCTTGGCATCAGTGTGTTTTGGATCATGGCTAAGGCTCCGTTTTAGTCACAAATATTTTTAGTAAAAGTCATGGACAGGTCACAGGCAGTAAACAAAAATTCACAGCCAGTGATCTGTTCATGACTTTTACTATCTACCCCGACCAAATCTTCAGAGAGCCACAGGTGCTTGTGGAGGGGCTGTGAGTGCTGGGGGCAGCCCGGGAAGCGCTGCGGGTGCATGGGGGAGGTCGCAGGTGCTGGGGAGGACTGGCCCGGGGGGGCAACCTAGGGAGTGCCATGAGTGCTCGGGGGGTGCAGCCCAGGACCCCCGCTGGTGCTAGGGGAAGGCCGGGGGGAGTTGGTGGGTCTGGCAGGCTCCCTACCCAGCTTCTCTGAAGCGGCGACATGTCCCTCCCTACACTCCTAGCTTCACACGCTGCCAGCTCCGCAGCTCCCATTGGCCAGGAACCACAGCCAATGGGAGCTGTGTGGGTGGTGCTTGTGGGCAGAGGCAGGAGCTGAGGGAGGGACATGTAGCTGCTTCTAGGGAGGCCCCCCAAGGTAAGTGCTGCCCAGAGTCCTCACCCCCTCCTGCACCCCAACCCCCAGCCCTGAGCCCCCCACCCAAACTCCTCCTGCTGCGGCTGCCGCTGTGCTTGGGGGGCAGTTGCCCGAGACTGCCCCAGCAGCGGGTGGTGTGACTGGCCCAGGGGCTGCCAGATGGTGAAGCAGAAGTCGCGAAATCCGTGATTTTCGTGACAAACTCGCAGCCTTAATCATGGCCCATAGAAGAGGTTGTTTGGGAGGCTGGGACACAGGGGAGAGGAAGATGGGCTCCAGATTTTCAGATTCCTTTCTGATAACATTGTAACAAGAAGGCAAAGGAGGCCAGTCCCTATCTCTTGAGGGAAAGGCCATGCTGACTGGGACTGGGACTTTCTCTGCTCTATCATTCCACCAGCATCCAAATGGGTTCCTTCTTTCCTCGACCACGTATTCCAACAGAGGACAAAATAAAAGCTTAAGATCAGGATAGAAGTTGCAGCTCCTAGGCTGGAAAGGAGGCTGTCAAAGGACAACGCAAGCAGCATGGAAAACCTGCAAAGAGCACGATGAGCGTCACAATGCAGACATTTCAGGCATTCCTGACATCTGTTCAAGTGCTGGGGGATGGACTAGATGATCCCTTGATGTCCCTTCTAACCCTACAGTTCTGTAGTTCTATGTTCTCATCCAGAAGTGTACGATGGAAGGGCGGAGGAGTGATGCTGTATATCAAAAGTATCAAAAGATGCTGTTCAGAAATGGAGAGCATGACAATGAAATACCCTGGACTCAGACAAGGAATAAAGAAGCAAGTATAATGGGCTTCTGCCCCAGAGCCCCAGGAATGGGGGGAAATAGCAGCAAAGTATTCCTAGGCCAGCACTAGCTACCTTACTACAGTCACAAGGGGTTAATTACCTAGCTGTCTGCTAGGTAGGAAACTTGCAAAACATGGATGATCAAAGTGGCTTCTAAGTTACATGGAAGACAACTTTATGACACAGAGTGGAGACCCTAAGCCAACACCTCAGCTCTACTTCACCCTGTTAGGATGCCTGAGTGGGAAGAATAAGGCAGGTTGGTACCTGTGACTGAGAGGTACCTGAATTTGTCACCGTACAGAACAGGCTCACCTAAGGCAGCCGCAGGAGGGGGGTTTGATTTCAGGAAAGAAAACTTTCAGGAACTGAGAACTCCAGCAGTCAGACTGCACAGGGAGAAGGAGGGAAATGACTTACCCTGTGTCTTAAAGAAGCTCTTCAGTGGGAGATGGAACTGGGGCATTGTAGGGGAAAAGGTAGTTTCTTTCAAGGGCCTTTGAGACCAGGTCAGGTGCATGAGGGTTTCCCATGCCTTCGCCACCAGCTGGGCCACATTAGGGTATGACGGCACAGCAGCCTGGAGGACAGGAGTCCATCCTGGCCCAGGCTCCCTTCAGGGTTGAGACTTGTAGATTCCTCGATCAACTGCAACTGAAAATCAGATTGCTACTGATCAGGCAGGGACCTGAGTGGAGCTACACCTGCCTCCTGCCACTCTCCAGGGTCAGAAGAGGAAGTCTACCAGTTTCATGCTAAAGAACTAAGAGCCAGGGTATCTACATGGGTATCCTCAGGGAAGGAGTCACTGACATCCACCAGTGTGGAAGTGTAACCCTTCTGCCAGGGGGAGCCGGCAGCAACCAGGGCCAGATTCAGTATCTAGGATTCTTTTTCAACAATACAACACAGAACTGGCTCGAGCCCCACCCAGTAACCTGGGAAAATTACACCCCACCCTCAGGCGTCTTTGAGAGGCCATACTTCCCCACTCGCAAGCACAGAGTCTGAGTGTAGAAAAGAAACTTTTAATAAAAAGAGGGAAGTCACCCGACATTAATTAGGGAAAATGCCACAAGCAGGATTCATAATCATAAAACTGAGCATGATGCCCACCCCAGAGTGCGTGGGGCAGAGCTTCCGCCTCGTGTTCTTGAGTCCTACAACCAACAGTTCCTTTTCTGTGCCCCTCTCTGCTCCCTCACCACACCCCACCCCACTCACAGTGGTTGCCCTTGGTCAGTGATGACCCAGGGCTCAGAGGTCCAGCTGTGTGGGTTCACCTCCCACCCAAGGAAGAAAGCACCTTGCTTGCTCCACCATCTGAGCACTTGCTGTGGCTGGCTGCCCCACCAGCCACGGTTCCTTTCTGCTGGCCACCCCGCCCGCTGCGGTTCTCTCTACTGGCCACCCGCTTACCATCCCCCAGCAGCTGGCTGCTTGCCGCTCCCGCAGGTCAACTGTCAGTTACCTTAGCTGTCAACTGCCTCTCTGCTGTGACATCTGCAGGTCAATCTCTTAGTGCTTGGCAGCTTTTAGCAGGCTCAGCAGAAACACTGCCCCACCACAAGTGATTTCAGCTCTCACTCCAGCACTTAAAATAACAAAGGCTCCTAATGAAGCCTATTTAGTTCTATCTGAACAGTGGGGAGGAACAGGTTAAACCAGACCAGGGATCCTTATGGAGAGTCCACACCTCCTGGCTGGGACACTTGTCCCCCACCCCTCTTACTTTAAGATGTCTCTGGCAATTGAGCCCTGATCAGCTCTTTAGCATGAAACTGGTAGACTTCCTCTTCTGACCCTGGAGAGTGGCAGGAGGCAGGTGTAGCTCCACTCAGGTCCCTGCCTGATCAGTATCAATCTGATTTTCAGTTGCAGTTGATCGAGGAATCTACAAGTCTCAACCCTGAAGGGAGCCAGAGGCCACAGTGCCAACCCCTTGTCATGCCCCATCACCCCACTGGGAGCTGAGGGTGTGCTACACTTTTTAGGATTTTACCTGCTGGATGAAGATGCAACAGACTATGAGCCCTCTGCAAAAGGAGTCAAGGAACCAGAAGCAGCCAGCATGGCATTGCAAGGGACTGATCAGCGATGGGCCATTCAATAAAACATGCTAGAAATGGAATAGATGGGAGACAATCAGCCAAGAAAATAGAGTCAGCTGAGGCTTTTGAGGGGCAGTTAAGGACTTTAGCAAATGATGAAGCAACATCAGCATTAGGAAAATGCTAATGCTGCCAGGGAAGTGAAAGGGAATAAGAAGGGCTTTTATACTTGGGGCAGGAGGGGAAGGAATACTGTAGGTAAATGAGGGAGACTAAAAATTAATAATGATCCAAAATGGCTGAGATACTGAATGCTATTTACAATCTGCCCTTAACTCTAATTTTAATTTAGGGCCCAATCCTGCAAGCGCTACCCACTTCCACTGACTTCAGCAGGGGATGCATTGTGCTTGGATCGACGTGAAGGCAGGGTGCATGACCTCAGAGAGGAAGGATGGCCCAGGGTTTAGGGCACCTGCCTGGGACTTGGGAGACGATGAAAAATGGATACATTCAGAATTGCTTGTCGCTGGTGAAAATCTTGGCCCTAATTGATTTCTTAAGGCACTATGATGCCACTAACAAAATTAAACACACACAGATTACACAAAGGACATGGACATACGCAAGTCAGCGTTTTGCAAACTGGGAGCCCCGACCCAGAAGGGGGTCAGAAGGCTATTGTAGGGACATTGCAATATTGCCATTCTCAAGGTTCCTTCCCCACTCTGAACTCTAGGGTACAGATGTGGGGACCTGCATGAAAACCTCCTAAGCTTACTTTTACCAGCTTAGGTTAAAGCATCCTCAAGGTACAAACTATTTTACCCTTTGCCCTTGGACTGTCACTGCCACCACCAAACGTTTATCTGGATTTATTTTTATTAGGAAAGCATTGTTTGGAAACGTCTTTCCCCCCCAAAATCCTCCCAACCCTTGCACCCCACTTCCTGGGGAAGGTTTGGTAAAAATCCTCACCAATTTGCATAGGTGACCAAAAACCCAAACCCTTGGATCTTAAGAACAATGAAAAAGCATTCAGTTTCTGAAAAGAAGGATTTTAATAAAGTAAAAAAGAATCACCTCTGTAAAATCAGGATGGTAAATACCTTACAGGGTAATTAGATTCAAAACAGAGAATCCCTCTAGGCAAAACCTTAAGTTACAAAAAGACACACAGACAGGAATATCTATTCTATTCAGCACAGCTTAATTTCTCAGCCATTTAAAGAAATCATAATCTAACGCATCTCTAGCTAGCTTACTTACTAAGTTTTAAGACGCCATTCCTGTTCTGTCCCCGGCAAAAGCAGCAGACAGACAGACCCAGACCCTTTGTTTTTCTCCCTCCTCCCAGCTTTTGAAAGTATCTTGTCTCCTCGTTGGTCATTTTGGTCAGGTGCCAGCGAGGTTATCCTAGCTTCTTTACCCTTTACAGGTGAGAGGGTTTTTCCTCTGGCCAGGAGGGATTTTAAAGGGGTTTACCCTTCCCTTTGTATTTAGGGCAGCCACCCTTATTTCTGCGCTGCCTTCAGAGCTGGGAGCCTGGAGGGCGGTGGCTGCTGGCGGGGCACCCAGCTGTGAAGGCAGCGTGGCCGCCAGCAGCAGCGCAGAAGTAAAGGTGGCCTAGGACGGTTTTGCCACCCTGACTTCAGCGATGCTGCTAGTGGCAGGCCTGGGTGCAACACCACAACCCCCCTACAGTAGCCTTGCCAACCCCCTTTTGGGTCAGGACCCCCAGTTTGAGAAACACTGCCCATAGCATAGGGTAAAAGCACACAAAAGACTAGATTTCACAGGAGAGTGTGGATTTCACAGTCCGCGATGCATTTTTCATGGTCATGAATTTGGTAGGGCCCTAGCAATGAGGAAGGATGGTCCAATGTGTAGGGCAGCGACTTGAGGGATCTGGAGCTTAATTCCCTGCTCTGCTCCAGACTCCTTCTGTGGCCAAGTCATTAAGGTATTTAGGCTTCTAACACCCAATGACGTCAGTGCCCATAGGCGCTGACTCCGTGGGTGCTCCAGCCCTGGAGCACCCACTATTTTTCCCCATGGGTGCTCCGTGGACCCTGCCGATAAGCTCCTTCCCCTTGCCTCCCGCCCGCTGTGGATCAGCTGCTCAGTGGCAGGCAGGAGGCGCTGGGGCAAGGGGGTGCAGCAAGGGTGGGACACGATTGGGGGAGGGGGTGGAAGAAGGGAGGATGGGGTGGGGCCTGGGGCAGAGCGAGGGTCGAACATCCCTGGGGAAATGAGAAAGTCGGTGCCTGTCAGCGCCTTAATCCCTTTGAGGAGTTGGGCCTTAGTCTCTCTGGCTCTCAGTCCCTTGCCCCATTAAAATGGGGGTAATATCGCTGCTCTCCCCCACAGGGGACTGTGAGGCCCTCAGGTGACAGGGCCCTATAAGTACCAATGAACAGACTGAGAGCAGCCCCACTATATACAGCTTGATGTGACAACACCCGAAACACTGGGTGAATGTCTGGACATGGTAATACCAAACACAGCTGGGCATGCGGGAAGGGGTGAGGGGGGGGAAACAGAGAAGCAACAAAAACTCATCAGGAGCTGGAGGAATTAATTTATGAGGAAAGATTAAAGAGCTAAATTAGCAGATCTTGGCTAAGAAAGGTGAAGGAGCTGTGCTCGTCTGCAGATAGCCGAACGAGGTCATCAGAGGGAGAAACGGGAATGATTTCAAGAGGCACCAGGGGGTAAAACTCAGAGGAATTAGATGGAGATAAAAATGCAGAGTGAATACATTGAAAAACAGAAAAATTATTGCTGTGTCCAGCCTCTTTCAGATCTAGTCAAGGTCGCATGCGATTCCTACAGAGACATCCCTTCGGGGAGGATCTATTAATGGAGATTCTCTATGTCCTAGTAAGGAGGAGAGAACGGAAGATGATAAAATACGGGTAGGATCTGATGAGAAACAGTCAAACGAAAGAGAGTCCCATTCAATTACATCACATGATGGCAGACAGCTTGTATACCAATACTAGAAGTCTAAATACTAAGATGTGTGAACTTGACTGCTTCATATTAAATGAGGAGATTGATATAATAGGCACCACAGAAACTTGGTGGATAATAATGGGACACAGTAATACCAGGGTATAAAATATAGCAGAAGGACAGAACCGGTCGTGCTGGTGGGGGAGGGGCACTATATGTGAAAGAAAGCATAGAATCAAATGAAGTAAAAATCTTAAATGAACCAAACTGTACCATAGAATCTCTATGGGTAGTAATTCCATGCTCGAATAATAAGAATATAGCGGTAGGGATATATTACCAACCACCTGACCAGGATGGTGATAGTGACTGTGAAATGCTCAGGGAGATTAGAGAGGCTATTAAAATTTAAAAAAAAACCTCAATAATAATGGGGGGATTTCAACTATCCCTATATTGACTAGGTACGTCACCTCAGGACGGGATGCAGAGATAACCTTAAATGACTGCTTCTTGGAGCAGCGAGTCCTCAAACCCACCAGAGGAGAGGTAATTCTTGATTTAGTCCTAAGTGGAGCACAGGATCTGGTCCAAGAGGTGACTATAGCTGGACCGCTTGGTAACAGTGACCATCATATAAGTCTCTATGTAAGACAGTCTCTACGTAAAAGAATAAATGGACACAAATCAGATGTCAAGAATTAAAACATTCATAAACCAGTCGGAGAACACTTCAATCTCTCTGGTCACGCAATTACAGACATGAAGGTCGCTATCTTAAAACAAAAAAAACTTCAAATCCAGACTCCAGTGAGAAACTGCTGAATTGGAATTCATTTGCAAATTGGATACTATTAATTTAGGCTTAAATAGAGACTGGGAGTGGCTAAGTCATTATGCAAGGTAGCCTATTTCCCCTTGTTTTTTCCTACACCCCCCGCCCCCCCCAGACGTTCTGGTTAAACTTGGATTTATGCTGGAAATGGCCCACCTTGATCATCATACACATTGTAAGGAGAGTGGTCAGTTTGAATGAGCTATTACCAGCAGGAGAGTGAGTTGGGGGGGGGGGGGGCTGAGGGTGAGAAAACCTGGATTTGTGCTGGAAATGGCCCAACTTGATTATCATACACATTGTAAGGAGAGTGATCACTTTAGATGAGCTATTACCAGCAGGAGAGTGGGGTGGGAGGAGATATCGTTTCACAGTCTCTCTGTATATAATGTCTTCTGCAGTTTCTACAGTATGCATCCGATGAAGTGAGCTGTAGCTCACGAAAGCTTATGCTCAAATAAATTGGTTAGTCTCTAAGGTGCCACAAGTCCTCCTTTTCTTTTTGCTAATACAGACTAACACGGCTGCTACTCTGAAACCCATCATATAATTAAATTTAACATCCCTGTGGTGGGGAAAACACCACAGCAGCTCAACGCTGTAGCATTTAATTTCAGAAAGGGGAACTACACAAAGTGAGGAAGTTAGTGAAAAAGAAATTAAAAGGTACAGTCATAGGCAGCGGGTATAACAGGCCAGGGAGGCTCTGCCTCCCCCAGCGAAGCTGCTGCCGCAGGACCCCAGTTACAGGTTTGGCAGGGGAAATTTTTGCTTTTTATTATGCACCAGTCAGGTTCTGGGACTGCTGAGGAGATGGTATGTGCTATTCAGCTTCCTGGGTTCATTAGTAATCTTCCTCTTGGACTCCAGAGATTACTGAGGAACCCAGGAAGCTGAGTAGCAAATACCACCTCCTCAGCTGCCCGGAGCCTGCCTGGGGCATAGCAAAACCTCAAGTTCTTCTTCCAGGAGAAGAGAAGAGCTTTTGAATTTTCACCGAGCAGCTTGGGGTCTCTGGAGGGGAGACATGGCTGCAAGGGCTCCAGACAGCCCAGGGGTCCTCCAAGCAGGTGGTAGGGAGGCTCAGGGTTCCTGCTGGCCCAGAGCTCATCTGGCCAGGGGGGCTCAGGGCTCCAGCCATGGAGTGGGGAGGGGATCTTGGGGCTCAGGCTACAGGGAGCAAAGGGTCTTGGGGCTCTGGCCATGGGGGGTGGGGCAGAGAGTCTCAGGGCTCTGGCTGCAGAGGAGGGAGTGGGGCTTAGGCTGTGGGGGAAAAGAAGGGCAGAGGGCTTGGTCCACAGCAAGAGGCAGGGAGACTCAGTCCGCAGGGGGGAAGAGGGTCCGAGGCCATGGGGGGCATTTCAGGCCACAGGGGGGTGGAAGGGGGTCTCCGGCTGCAGCTGTTTGCTCCAGTATAGCAGCCCTCGAGTGCGGGGCTGTATGGCCTACTGGCCAGAATCAAGGGCCACCACCCACAGAGGTGATGGCCAGGGTAGGGGGACCTGGGCCCTCCCTGCTCCACTGGTTCTGGCCCAGGGCTCTGACAGTGGGGGGATGTTCACCACCCAGTCAGCAGGGATCCTACCACAACACACTAACTCTGTTTTGAGGGGGTACAACCCACTCCCCCTCCCCGGGCCATTTCCCACCCTGTTTCCTGAAGTCACAGTCCATATGATATCAGGATCGCCAGGCACCTCAGCACAACTAACTCCCCTGGACTCCGATCCCAGCCAGTCAGCTGAAGGAAACAGGTCTCTGGTCTGGTCTGGTCTGGTCTGGTCTGGTCCTTGGCTTCTCTGGCTCCCACAGGCAAGGGCTGTAGCCTCCACCAACCATCCTTCCTCCTCAGTAGTCAGCCCAGACTGAGCTGAGCTGCTCTCCTTTATACTAGCACAGTATTTGGAGCATGCCCAGCAGGGTCTGAGGGGTGGGACTTCCTCCGCCCATAGTGTGGGAATAGCCCTTTCTCGCCTAGTGTGGGGTATGCATAGGCCCCGACTCCATGGGTGCTGCGGGGCTGGAGCACCCACGGGAAAAAATTAATGGGTGCTCTGCACCCACAGGCAGCCAAGCTTCCCTGCTCCTCCCCATCCCAACGCTTCCCACCCACCGTCTAACAGCTGTTTGGCAGCGCTTAGGACTTTCCGGGAGGGAGGGGGAGGAGTGGGGATGTGGCACGCTTGGGGGAGGAGGCAATAAAGAGGCAGAGCAGAGACTTGGGGGAATGGGGTGGGCAAGGGTGGTGATGGGGTGGGCAGGGGAGGGGGGGGTCAAGCACCCATGGGGCAGAGGGGAAGTTGGCGCCTATGGGGGTATTCACACCCTGTCACAAAGGCCAAAAAAGAATTCGAAGAACAGTTAGCCAAAGACTCAAAAAGTAACAGCAATTTTTTTTTTAAGTACATCAGAAGCAGGAACCCTGCTAAACAACCCATGGGGCCACTGGATGGTCGAGATGCTAAAGGAGCACTCAAGGACAATAAGGATGTTACAGAGAAACTAAATGAATTCTTTGCACCAGTCTTCATGGCAGAGGATGTGAGGGAGCTTCCCAGACCTGAGCCATTCTTTTTAGGTAACAAATCTGAGGAACTGTCCCAAATTGAGATGTATTAGAGGAGGTATTGGAACAAATTGATTAACAGTAATAAGTCACCAGGACCAGATGGGATTCACCCAAAAGTTCTGAAGGAACTCAAATGTGAAATTGCAGAACTACTAACAGTGGTCTGTAACCTGTCATTGAAGTCAGCTTCTGTACCAGATGGCTAGAGGATTGCTAGTGTGATAACAATTTTTTTAAAAGGCTGCAGAGGTGATCCTGGCAATTACAGGCCAGTAAGCCTGACTTCAGCACCAGGCAAATTGATTGTGGAAAAATTGGAAAGAGTCCAGCGGAGGGCAACAAAAATGATTAGGGGACTGGAACACATGAGTTATGAGGAGAGGCTGAGGGAACTGGGGATGTTTAGTCTACGGAAGAGAAGAATGTGGGGGGATCTGATAGCTGCTTTCAACTACCTGAAAGGGGGTTACAAAGAGGATGGAGCTAGACTGTTCTCAGTGGTAGCAGATAACAGAACAAGTTGCAGTGGGGGAGATTTAGGTTGGATATTAGGAAAAACTTTTTCACTAGGAGGGTGGTGAAACACTGGAATGCGTTACCTAGGGAGGTGGTGGAATCTCCTTCCTTAGAAGTTTTTAAGGTCAGGCTTGACAAAGCCCTGGCTGGGATGATTTAATTGGGGATCGGTCCTGCTTTGAGCAGGGGGTTGGACTAGATGACCTCCTGAGGTCCCTTCCAACTCTGATATTCTATGATTCTATGATATGATTGAAACTCTAGTAAAGAACAGATTTATCAGACACATGGATGAACATGATTTGTTGGGAAAGAGTCAACATCGTTTTTGTAAAGGGAAATCATGCCTCACCAATCTACTAGAATTCTTTGAGGGGGTCAACAAGCATGTGGACAAGGGGGTGTAACTGTTCCTTAGTGGGTCACAACTGAGGATACCAAATTCAGGACAAACTGCTGAGAAATAGGGCAAACACAACCCAAAACTGGTGGTTATTCTTTTATAAGATATACCGGTGACGTTGTACGCCATATGATTTTATGAAAATATGCTAATGAATGTGAATATAATGTAACTGGAATATGCTTCATGCAAAAGGTTTCTTGTAAGTATCATAACGAAGCTTATAATCTACTGAGTGTGGTCATCCTATTTGTATAAATGCATCATTCTTGTATCTGAAATGAGAAATATGAAATATAACTCTGAGGTCCTATAGTAATTATGCAAAGTGTGGGCCATTAATGGTGGTTTGGAATCTTGATGGCTCCCATCAGCCAGGACAACTGACTGTGGATGGCTCTGTTTACTTGCAAGCCTTCCTGTGAGTCAGACGAGGAAGAATGAAGGCTTGGGGTCTCATAGGACATGTGACCATGTCATCTGGTACTGAAATCCATCTTAAACTTGGTGCTTTTCCATTTAGGAGGGGTGAGGACCCAGAGAGACAAAAGATTCCCGCTGTGTGCCCAAGCTATAAAAGGGGATGGAACAGAACAAAGGGGGCTGGAGTCATGAGAAATCCCCTAGCTACCACCTGAGCTGGAACAAGGACTGTACCAGGCGAAAGGTTGGGCCCAGACTAGGAAGGAGTCCAGTCTGTGAAAGAAACTTATTGGAAAATCTCTGAGGGTGAGATTTTATGTGTAACCAGTTTCTTAATGTATTAGGCTTAGACTTGCCAGTTTTGTTTTATTTTGCTTGGTAACTTTGTTCTGTCTATTATTACTTGAAACGACTTAAATTCTACTTATTATATTTAATAAAATCACTTTTGCTTATAAAAATTAACCCAGAGTAAGTAATTAATTCCTGGGGGAGTAAACAGCTGTGCATCTCTCTCTATCGGTGTTATAGAGGGTGAACAATTTATGAGTTCACCCTGTATAAGCTTTATGCAGAGTAATACAGATTTATATGGGGTTTGGATCCCACTGGGAGTTAGGGATCTGGGTGCTGGAGACAGGAGCACTTCTTAAGCTGTTTTCAGTTAAGTCTGCAGCTTTAGGGGACATGGTTCAGACCTGGGTCTGTGTTTGCAGCAGGCCAGTGTGTCTGGCTCAACCAGGCAGGGCACTGAAGTCCCAAGCTGACAGGGAAAACGGGCTCAGAGGTAGTCTAGGCACATCAGGTGGCAGTCCCAGGGGGTCTCTGTGACCCAACCCATCACAATACCAAACCAGCCACAAAAGTAAACTCCTGTTTCACCACACTGGCTAACAAGAAAACAAAGGCAGTTTCCTCAGGCATTCCAGTTCTTAAATCACTGGATTCAGAGATGAGTGGTTCTTTACAACCAGTCTCATCAAATAATAGGTTCTGATCCCAAAGGACCAGCCACACACCCAGGTCAATATATAGCTTAGATCTTAGCCAAAAATCACACTGATGCCAATCCTAGTATCTAAAATCTAAAGGTTTGTTTATAAAAAGAAAAAGAAAGAAAGAAAGGTGAGAGTTAAAATTGGTTAATCAATTACATAGAGTAATGGCAAAGTTCTTGGTTCAGGCTTGTAGCAGTGATGGAATAAATTGCTGCCTTACGTCAAGTCTCGGGAGTACATCCAGTTTGGATGGGTCATTAGTCCTTTGTTCAGAGCTTCAGTTTGTAGCAAAGCTCCTCCAGAGGTAAGATGCAGGATTGAAGACCCAATGGAGGTGTTTTCAGGGCCTTTTATAGCTTTTGCCATGTGGAGGGCATCCCATTGTTCTTACTGTGGAAAAATCACAGCAACAAGATGGCGTTTGGAGTCACCTGAGCAAGTCCCATGTTCATGCATTTCACCTCAGTCATTGCAGGAAGCCATTACCTACACACCAGACAGCACTCAGTGTAGATGGGTGTCTCCCATGGTCCATTGTCAACTAGGTGTTTCTTGATGAGCACTCAATTTGAATAGTCCCTCCAAGATATGCTGGGCATTACCCCAGGAGCAAACATTTGAAATCCAGGTATAGAGCCAATACTTATAACTTTACGTACAAAAACAGTACCTGCATACAGATAGCATAATCATAACCGGCAAATCATAACCTTTTCGTAGACACCTCACTCAACAACCTTTGTACAATATTTGCTGCAAATATATAACAGTGGTTGCAACAATGATGTACATCAGTGGCCTCGGGGGCACACAAGACCATCCTTGCGGGTGCGCAGCAGGACAAGTGCCGCCGAAGGGCCTTTGATTCTTCGGCGGCGGCTCGGCTCTCCCCGCTCCGTCCTCGGCGGCAGCTCGGCTCTCCCCGCTCCGTCCTCGGCGGCGGCTCGGCTCTCCCTGCTCCGTCCTCGGCGGCCTGCTGGCAGCAGCTCTTCTTTTTTTTTTTTGCTTCCCCAGAGCTGGCCCTGGGGGTGCGCGATTCAAAAAGTTTGGAGACCCCTGGTCTATATGGTCATATTTTAATCAGATAACATCACAGGGGGATCCAGTGGATGTAGTGTACTTAGATTTTCAGAAAGCCTGTGTAAAGGTCCCTCACCACAGGCTCTTAAGCAAAGTCAGCTGTCATGGGATAAGAGGGAAGGTCCTCTCATGGATGGGTAACTGGTTAAAAGATAGGAAACAAATGGTCAGTTTTCAGAATGGAGAGAGGTAAATAGTGGTGTCCCCCAGGGGTCTGTACTGCCCTGCCTCTTTGGTTTGAGGCCCTGCCCCCACTTGCTGCTCTCATCCCAACCACATGGCCTTGGGCGGGGGGGCCTAAGAGCTTGGTCAGGACCATGGAGGGCGGGGGACTGAGAGCTCGGCCCCGGCCAGGGTCAATCTCTTAGCCTGGGTTGGGACCATGAAGCTCTTGGCCCTGGCCAGAACTCCCAGCCTCGAGCCCCTCCTGCATTCTGCCCACAGCCTCTCCCATGACCCCACCCCATTCCACCTCTTCCCCTGAGGCCCTGTCCCCCACTCGCTCCTCCCGCCCCCTGCTGCGGCCCCATGACCAGAAAAGCTCCGCAGCTGGGAGCAAGAACTCCCCCAGCCCCAAGGCTCTGGTTGAGGGAGATTTTTCCGGGGGCTGCAAATTGGCCTGGGTCCTGGGCATGGGCCCCAGGGGGTAATCTGCCATTGCCCCCCTCCTGGCGGCGAGAGGTTTGGGGAGGCTTAACCTCCCCTAGCCTGCATTATGTGCTGCCCATGCCCTGAAGCTCTGACCGTGACAGGCAGGTGGGAGGCCCCTGCAGCTCTCAGTCACTGCGGGTGGCAGGTGGACCCAGAGCTCCCAGCTTCCGGCCCCCAAGCTTTGAGTCACCACTGGGGGCCTCTGCAGCTCCAAGCCACCGTGAGTGGCAGGGGGACCCCGGAGCTCCCAGCTACAGTGGTGGTGGGTGCTGGACCCTGCCCCCCTCCTGCAACAGGGCTTGGGCTCTCATCCCACCGTCAGCCCCATTTTGTTCTGGTTATTTTCAGTAAGTCAGAGACAGGTTATTGCCTTGACGTGTCTTTTACTTTTACTAAAAATAACAGTGACAAAAATCTTAACCTGAATGGTGACAATGAGGGGGAAAAAGCAAAAGCTATATTGTTTTTTGCAGCAGCCTTCTGATTTTTAACCCTCCCAACTCCAGTCTGATCATTTCAGGGTGAAAATGGTCACACAAAAATGCAGGGCTTATCCCCTTGCTGAACCCCCGCTAGCCCCTCTGTGGGGGGGGAGCTGCCATTCTAACTCTTTTTGCACCCCTCCCCTAGTAAGCTCCTCCCTCCCTTCCCATGACCCCACTGCCTCCCAGTCTTTCTTGGCTCCCACATTTCCCTGCTGTGCCCCCCTCAGTCTCCGTCTCTTCCATCTCCCTGCATACTGGGGGTCGGACTGATTCCAAACCCACTGAAGCCTGTGTAGAATCTTTCCATTGATTTCAATGGGCCTTGGCGAACAGTGTGTGGCTAGCATTAGTTAAGGGCCTGCCTGCCTTCAATCCCCGTGAAAGTACTAGCAGCTGGTGGGGAGGCAGGATGGCATGCAGAAGACCTAGGTTCTATTCCCAGCTTTGCCACTGGCCTGCTGGGTGATCTTGGATGAGTTGCTTCCTTGCTCTGTGCCTCAGTTTCCCCATCTGTAAAATAGGGATAATGATACCAACCTCCTTAGTAAAGTGCTTTGAGATCTACTCCTGAAAAGCATTAGGTAAGAACAACGCATTATTAGTATTCTGGATAAGGGGAAAAGTACGCAAAGGAAAAGGAAAATGTATGGTGAGCCCCAGGAAAACATCACAGGTGCTGACAATTCTGCCAACGCTTCTGGGGAAGCTCGTTCTACTAAAACCCATGGAAAAACAGAACATTTCTGTTTGGTTTCCAATCATTACCCCTCTTCTGCTGTTTTAAACACAACTAGAGGTAAGCAAAATTGAGCATTGCCATGCCTCGGGAAATTCCAACAGCTCAACATTTGTTTTCATTCCAAATTGGGGAAAAAAAGTTGAAATTTTTCATTGGACAGAAAAAAAATACAATAAAAAAATTTGTTTTGACATTTTCAATTGTAATGAAACATTCTGACATTCCAAAAATCAAAATGTTTCCTTTGGGCTTGTTGAAATCACCCAAAATACTTCATTTAATGTCTTTTCAACATTAAATAGCATTTTCCCATTGTGGCACATTTGTCTCATGGGAGTTACAGTTTGGGAGCCAGATGCCCTCATTTTCCCCTATAGGTCAGGATCCCTGGCTGGACTACAACTCCCATGATGCACCACACAGAGTTTCATCAGAGGGAAGATCATAATGCATTATGAGAAATGTAGTCCTCTAGGGAGCTCAGCCTATAAGAGAGACTTGAGGGCTGAACTACAAATCCCATAAGGCATTGCAGTGATAGGAAAGTGAAGTTTAATGTTGTATTCAACGGATATGAAACAAAATTGTTGGGTCAGTGCAATAAAACAAAATATTCTGATTTGGGTTCAACCAACCCAAAATGAAATATTTCCATTTAAATTTCCCCTACCAAAAATATGGAAATTTTTGGCAAAATTGAGAATTTTTCTCACGGAAAATGTTGACTTTGTGGAAACTGCATTTTCCATTGGAAAATAATTTTTGCAGAAAAGTCCCAACCAGCTCTAAAGAAAAACCTAAACTTTGGGTCGAAAGTACCGGAGTTGACAGGTTCAATATGAATGGGCTGGAATGCAAAAGGGAAATCCTGCTGTGCCAATACAGATTGACTTTATTTAGGCCCAGGTTTCCAGAAGCAATATCTGGCACCCACCATGAGACCCCCTTGAAGTGACGTGATTTGCAGAGGCTAGGTATTTGGCTGAGCACCTTAAAGGCATCTTAAACTGGGCACTAAAAATTTTACACACTCAGCATCACTAAAAAGAAAAGGAGTACTTGTGGCACCTTAGAGACTAACCAATTTATTTGAGCATAAGCTCACAAAATAGCACTCCTTTTCTTTTTGCGAATACAGACTAACACGGCTGTTACTCTGAAACTCAGCATCACTAGTCACTTGTGAATATCTTGGCCTTAATTACTTTTTTGGCCAAGCAAAGCATGTACATTACACACAGGAAATGCACTCCCACATGGTGATTCTAGTCAGTGTAACTCAAGAAAGGTCTGACTGAAAATAAAACAAGCTTCAAACTATTCCTTGGAATCCCCTGCTTGTGCTTTGGCAGAGCACGAGGGGCAGACAAGGTAAGATGGGCCAGTGGTTAGGGCATTAGCATAGGAGACCAAAGGACAATTCTCTGCTCTGCCACAGATGCCCTGTGTGACCTTGGGCAAGTCCCTTGCTCCCTCTGGGCCTCTGCTCCCTCTGTTCAATAGGATAACAGCCCTGCCCTGCCTCCTAGGAGTTGTGATGCTTTCTCCACCAATGACAATTTTTAACTCAGGATGGAATGTTTTTCTTAAATGTGGGCTCTATTTGGGGGCAGGTCTCTAGCCGGTGTTACAAAGGAGGTCAGACTGGATGGTCCCAGCGGTCCCAGAATAGCACGGGGGCCAGATAACTGCTAGAGATAGAAGTTGGCTCCATAGGCAGAAATCCGTGACAGAGGCTGCCCTGTCACTAGGCCTGGAGAAAGCAAGCACAATCCATTGGTCAGCGTGTTATGGGTCCCCCCTGTGTCTGAATCCCTGGGGATGTGGCTCTGATACAGCTTCAGGCTTTCAGCTCTGGCAGTCCCTGGTGCCAGCCAAGATGGTGGCTGTCATCCAACCCTAGGAACCAGTAGCAAACAATGGAGCACGAAATGGCCAGGATGGGACACAAATTTAAATTCTTCTCATGGCATCCTCTCTCCTTTTGTTCACTTCTCCCAACAGCTCCCCACGGATCTACCATCTGGCACATGCGGTTTGGAGAGACGAGGGAAAGGATCTGTCGGAGTGTCCTGCGCTAGCCTCTAGAGTGAGCCCCAGGGCTTCTAAGCTTGAGTAGCGACACTGGGGCATTGGCCAAGGTGTCAGACCAGCTCGCTAGGAGAATACCAACTTCACTGGGGAGCAGGGGCCAGGCAATAGACTGGGAATGCACCAGAGGGGAGCAGCTGGGAACTCACCAGATTAATCTGCAGCATCAGCAGGAGAAATGTGCAGAGAGCAAGTGGCTCAGGAGAGAGGATAAGAAAGATGTTGTAACACTGTGCGGGTGAGGGAGGGCAGTTTGCTGTGAGCTTTACTGGCACCCACCCGGCAGGCATCACCTAAAGGCTGGGAGCAGAGATCTCCTGATCCTTTTAGAGACAGGCCCACCAAGATGCAGGAGGGGAGGGACTTGGCTGCAGCACAGAGAGGAGGAGGAGGAGGAGGAGGATTTGGTTAGCAAAGCTAACACTTTAAAGAGCTTAAAGTGGCAGGATAGAAGAGCCTGATTAATCAGTGGTAGTCCTTCTCCTGGCATCGAGGGATTAAGAGCACTCATTACCTGCCTCGTCCTTCAGAGCAGCCAGTGCCACAAGGAAGAAAACAAAAGGAGATCCAGTTCCCTTTTTCCTCACT
This sequence comes from Eretmochelys imbricata, assembly GCF_965152235.1. Taxonomy (NCBI): domain Eukaryota; kingdom Metazoa; phylum Chordata; order Testudines; family Cheloniidae; genus Eretmochelys; species Eretmochelys imbricata. Next base: position 17,531,162 of record NC_135592.1, on the reverse strand, counting down.
CCCACCCCGCACTGCTGGAGGACAGGAACCATGAGGCCAGCACTATGCTAGAGAAACCAGATCTATGAACCCTTGGCGTGCCTCCCCATTCCTGCAGAGCAGAACACTCCATGGCATCACAGCCTGACACCCGAGCCCTGCAGACCCCAGCTAGCATGGACCCAAACTTGGCTTCCTCCCTTCCCTGCCTGCACCCCGCAGCAGGCACGGGTCAGAAATCACAAAAGCCAGCGGGCTTCATCTTGCCCAACAGAAGTTGAGAGGCCAGGCTTGAGGTCAAGCAGAGAACAGGGCGCTCGCACTGGAAACTACATCCACGCTAAGCCCTGCACCTGTGGAGTGGCTCCTGGAAATGGAGCACTTCTCTCCGATGCTGGGTGAAAGCTCTGCAGGTCATAGAATCATAGACTATCAGGGTTGGAAGGGACCTCAGGAGGTCATCTAATCCAACCCCCTGCTCAAAGCAGGACCAATCCCCAATTAAATCATGTGCCAAGGGCCCACAGCAAGTGGATTTCACATGGATGTGCATTGTCCTAATCCATTCAAAAGTAGCTAGTTGGGTGGGGGGAGCTCCCATCGGCTCCCTTTTGGATGGGGCAGGTTGATTAGTAGGCGAGTTCCAGGTATGGTGACCAGATGTCCCGATTTTAGAGGGACAGTCCCAATATTTGGGGCTTTTGCTTATATAGGTGCCTATTACCCCCATCCCCTGTCCCGATTTTTCATACTTGCTATCTGGTCAGCCTAGTTCCAGGCTGCCCCATTGCATGCAGTCAGACAAGCAGAGGGAGTTTCTAATTGGCCAAATAAAGCGAGGAGTACCCACAGTTCACAAGCTGTCGTCTGCACAGGGTGTCTTTTACAGAACATATGTTTGTGTATAAATGTTCACAGAGTAACTATTCCAAAATAACTGGGTCCACATGGCCGGTTTTAGCCTACTTCCTTTGGAATCAGTGTGCCCACATAGTACTGAGTTTTTTTCAGAATAAGCGCACAGCATTCTGGGCAGGTATCCCACCATACATTGTCCTGCTCCCAGGGTCTATGAATTCTGGGATTTTTCTCACAGTGCATTTTGGGATACCCACTGGAAGCCACTGGAATTCTGGGACTTGGGGGTCAAACAAGTAAAGTCCCAGGATTCCCCTCCTGTCCCCATGATTCATTTGTCTTTCGTGAGCCAGCACCATTTTCAAACTGCTGTCAACCAGCCTGGAGGGGACTGTGCTGGACATGGTGATCCTGGCAGTTGTTAATATACAGCAGCTGTTGCACTTGTATTTGCAGCTGCAGAGCCAGATGGTTTGGCTTTGGCTCAGCAGCACAGCGGCGTTTCCCAGTTTGGGAAGGGGAGGAAGAGGAGGATGAAGTCAAGCAGCTACTTGTGTCTGACCTTTTCCTGGAGCAGCTTCACTCAGGGAACTGCTGTTTCTGGGCTTGGCCAACTAGCCCTGACTGCGGGATGGGACAGTGCTGCAGATCTGGGATGACCACCAAGGGCAGCAGAATTTCAGGATGGCAAAGGCTGCTTTCCAAGAGATCTGTGCAGAAGCTCAAGCTGGAGTTGCACTGGTGGCAAACCAACACGAGAGCTCACCGTGGTGTGAAAAAGTGTGTGGCCATTGCCATTGGGAAGCTTGCCATCCCTGGTCAGTAGCTCACCAATTTGGGGTTAGTAGATCAACCATCAGGGTTCTTCTCACGGTTGGGCACACTGAGGTGTGTGCTGCTGAAAGAGCATGCTGATGCCTGGCTCAGACAGCTCGGCAACGCTCAGGAGGTTATGGGTGGATTTGCACAGCTGGGGTTCCCAAAGTTGTATTGGCACCATAGATGGGACCCACCTGTGCCCATTCTTTGAGCCCCACACAAGGCCTCAGAGTTCACCAACAGAAAGGGGGATTGCTCCAAGGCCTTGGCTGATCACCACGGCAGGTTTGCCAATATTAACGTGTGGTGGTCTGGAAAGGGCCATGGTGCCTTTAACCTGTTTCCTGTAATGAGAAAGAGAACTTTGCGCCCAGGACCACTCTGGACATCAATGGTTCTGTGATTCCCCTGTCATTCTGGGAGACCAAGCTCACCCTCTGCTTCCCTGGCTGACAACCCCTTTTCCCGTGCACCTGGACAGAAGAAAAGAGCTGTCTAACTCTCTCTGGAGCAGCTGCGGCATGACAATGGTGTGTGTGTGTTTGGCAAGCTGAAAGGGAGACAGAGGAGTCTGCTGGCAATAGATGGAGGCTACTGAGCAGTATCTGCCTGGTGGGATGGCTGGTTGCTGTGTCTGGCACAATCTCTGTGCGAAGCTTCACCAATGGTGGAGAGGTGGAGGGGCAGAGACTTTCGGAACGTTAGGAACAGCTGGAGAAGTAGCCTCTGCCAATTACAGAAAAGTATCAGGGCCCAGGGTGAAATGGTGACATGAACGTCGATGACGCACTCTGTCAGGCTGGGCATAATGACTTTACGAAATGGACATTTGTCAGGCTTTTATTAGGCTTTGTGCATCGATTTTATGACTGTGCCATAGGCGTAGTTTTATACACATGGACTGAACCTGTGTCAATAAGAAACTTCTGTGAACTTCAAACGGTGCAGATAATAAAAATCTCTTTTGGGCAGAACAGTGCAACCATAAAACCAGTGAAACATAAAACACGAGACAGTGCAAAGTGCAAGGTACATAGCAGTGCACACCTCGCACACATTTCTAAGGTGTCGAGTGCGCGCATTTGTGCTGTTCAGGGCACCAACGTCTATGGGTGCAGAGCATGACCGTTGTTCTTACCTTGCAGTGCAGAATGTCAAGGGAGGAAACCAGGATCCACTGTTTTCCTTGTCATGGGGAAGGAACTGACTCTAGCTGGAACTTGGTACTACTATTCCCAGCATGCATTGCTGGTGTGGGCTCCAGGACATGACTGGGTTGAGATGCGAACTATGCACCGAAGCGTTCTCCAGCAGGACCATCTGCTTCTGTGTCAGTTCCAGGAGCTGTTCCTGCATGTCCCTGTCTCTCTCACGGCTGCCCCTTGGCAATTCTCTGTCCTTCTCTGTGAGGAGACCTTCTCTCTACATCTGTGCCTTCTTAACCCTCTTCTGAGATGCAGACACAAGGTCCCCAAACATCTCATCTCTCGTCTTCCTTTTGCTGCCCTGAAGATTTGTTGGGCAGTTAGAGGTTGAAAACGCTCCTGGCCGGTGTTCGGGGGGCATGGAGGGGCACCAGGTGTGGGAGCTGCGAAACAGGAAAAGTAGTTATTGTACTAATTCCAGTCTCCATGGCAACAATGAGAAAACGTTGCTGTCTCACCACTCCTGTCGCCTCTCCCAGCCTGGGGCGAGCTTGGAGATGGTAAGACGTTTGCCACCTCCCCTTGCCATCCGATAGGACCCCATACCAATCCTGGGTTGCTGGTAGGCTGGGGGGTTGGATAGTAAGGCTAAGGGGTGGCAGCAGGGGACAGGTTAGTAACTTCACGTGCATCTGATTCACAGATTCATAGATTCCAAGGCCAGAAGGAGCCACTGATCATCCAGCCTGACCCCTGTAGAACACAGGACAAAGAACTGCCCCAAAAGAATTCCTAGAGCCGATCTGTTAGAAGACATCCCATCTTGATTTAAAATGGTCAGTGATGGAGAATCCACCGTGACCCTTGGTCAGTTGTTCCAATGGCTAATTACCCTCCCTGTTAAAAACATATGACTTATTTCTGATCTGAATTTGTTTAGCTTCAACTTCCAGCCCTTGGGTCAGGTTAGACCAGGGGTCGCAAACACTTGACCCGCAGGCTGCATGCGGCCTGCAGAGGTCTTTCCTGTGGCCTGCCATAGCTCCCCTCACCCCACACCTCCGCAAGTGCACCGCGTCCCCACTCCTCTGCCTACCTCCCAGTGCTTCCCGCCACCAAACAGCTGTGGCATGCTCAGGGGAGGAGGTGGAGAAGAGGCGGGGCCAGGGTGGGGATTTGGGGAAGGGGTTGGAATAGGGGCAGGGAGGGGGCGGAGACTTTGGGGAAGGGGTTGGAATGGAGGCGGCGCTGGGGGCAGAGGGAGGGGCTTTTGTATCTTTGTATGAAAAAGGTGTCGGCGATACAGCCCTCGGACCAACGTACCAATCCTCATGTGGCCCTCGTGGCGATTTGAGTTTGAGATCCCTGGGTTAGACCTTTCTCTGCTAGATCAGCTGGGCAGCAGGTTACTAATTACATTTTTGAAGCCTGTCCCTACCTTGGAGGACGTTACCCTGAGGTGTGCTACCAAGAGACAGAGAAGGCACTAGGCAGGCCAGCGCGATATGCAGCGTTGCTAGTCACTAGAATGGTCCCCTGCGTAAGTTGCTACTTATGCAGGCAGCCCTGAGAAGGCTGTGTTGCCTGGTAATGTGTGCGCCAAAAAGCACTCTTTGCTTTAGCGTCTCTAACAGCTAAAGACCAGCACAAAACGCACTGCAAAATAAACAGACTTCTGCAGGAATTATTCTGAACCAAGGAGTTAACAATGCAGCGAATCTGAGCTAGCCCAGTGCCCTGTCATCTCTATGAATTTTGAACTGTCTCACGTTGGGAGATATACTTCATCAAACGCTACAGTTGCGGAAAGCTCAGAGCATCGCTCAAAGTCAGAAGCAAAGGGCCGTTTTATTTCTCTCTTTCCACATTTGCTGTTTCAATAAACAAGCCTGCATTACAATGCATTAGATTTTTAACCCCAGTGGCGTGTCAGCCGGGGTGGGGAGTAGCGGCTGCACAGGTGGGAGAGGGACAGGGGATGGGGAGTGCTGGCTTGGCCAATCGAGATTTACATTTCAGAGAAACACACACTTCAGGGCGTAAATTCTCCACCATGGATCATGCCATTATGAGCAGGGGAAGGAGAGGCAGATAAAATCTGAGCAGGTTCAGGCTCCTAACTCACAACTGCCCAGAACGGTCGCAGCCGCTGGGTCCTGGAACAAAGAGTTGTTTCACCCCCTGTAAGAGCCCCCTAATTTTTCCCCCCAATGGTGGGAGTCCCTGGCCACACCCAGTCGTCTGTCTTATGTTCTGGTGCCGGTTTCTTAGTCCTTGCAAGAGGAACCCTGCTCTTTGCGGCTCTTCTTGGCTCTCTTCCACTGAGGGAATCAAAAGGAAAATAAAAGTTCCAGCACCCCGAGAATAACTTCTTCCCAGGGCCACGTCCCATGGAAAAGCCCAGCAGTGCCATCTTACTCCAGGGCTGTCTGCGTGGCACTGTTCTAGGAGTACTTCTGGCTGGGTCACTGCCCTGGGAGTTCGCTGCATTCCCCGTAGGGCTGGGGGTGAAGATCTCCTGGATGGGCATCCCCCTTTGGCTTTGGGAGTCGGGTGACCTGTCCCCTGCCCCCCGACCAGCTGACACTTAGCCAGGTCAGCAGTCAGGATGGCTTTGGCGATCAACTGTAGTACTGCGGCAACATGGTGGAGATAGCTGTCCCAAACTGGGCTATATGCGACTCTCTCTGCCAAATAAGCCACAGCAGACTGCTCATGTGGAAGGAGTACATGATCCATTCATCTCTGAAAGGTCGCCCCTGCCCCGCCACCCAAACGGCATTGTTGGAAAATCATTGGTGCAGTCCAAAGTGCGTGGCAAACATGGTCTTTTCCCTGGATCCCGAAGTCAAAGGGGATCTGCCAACCCCAGGGGGCAGGGAAGGAGCATCACCCAGCCTCATTCTGACCCCAGCCGTACAGCATTTCTGCCTCATTCCCTCTCCACCCCAGCCCAGCTCTGCCCCCAGCCACAGCTCCACTCCACCCGCAGCCCAGCTCTCATTCCCTCTCCACCCCCCAGCCCAGCTCTGCCCTCATTCCCTTTCTGCCTTCAGGCCATTCCTGGTAAAGCCGGGAGGGGAGGCAGGGGATGCAACGGGAAAAGTTTGGGCACCATTGAGCTAGATAGCTCTCCATAAAGTTCATGGCCTCCTTCAAAGTCTCGTGCCTATGCGTTAACAGCCAGGCCCATCCTCCTGTAGGAAAAGTCTGGGTGAATTGTTCTACAAGCACAAACTCCACCACCCGGACCCCCATACGGGATTCCGGCTTCAGCTACCACCAGCAAAGATCTTTTAACTTCTGGGCTATGGTTCGTGGGCATGCACCTGGAGGTTACGCCTCCTCCCAGAACTGCCCTCACAGTCTTGGGCTGCTACCAAGTCAAGTTCCCAGTAGGTGGTTTGAACCGGTCCTGACACATGGGGCACCACTAGCATGGCCCAGTGCTCCACCACCCACCCTGTGGTGGATGCCACCCACTCAAAAGCAGTGAGAAACGCTCGGGCATTGTCAGGGCCCAGCTCGGCCAATACCCCCTCGGCCCGGGGGCTGGAGCACTGGTAGCTTTTGTTGCACCAGGCTCTGTTGTTGCTCCTGTTGGCGTGTGGCTAATTCACTTATCAGCGGCTGCACCAGGTGTTGCTGGTGCTGTGTGGCGAGTTGCTGCTGATTGTCTCTGACCCGTTTTAACGGCAGTTCTAGATCCACGCCCAGGAGGTTCCTGTAAGGACCTTTGCAGCTTCAGAGCCTCTGTACTCCTGCCTTTCTCAGCGGGGCAGACTGAACACCCACATGCTCAACCCACTTGTAAATGAGCCCTCCAAGGCTTTTCTCCCTGATGGTGGGAGTCCCTGGCCCCACCCAATTACCTACACTGTGTGGCTTACGTCTAGGCCCCAGCTCCTTAGTCCTTGCAAGGGGGACCCCCATCTTTTGCAGGCCTTCTTATGTCTTTTCTAATGGGGGAATCAAAAGGAAGATAAATGATCCAGCACCCCCAAGAATAACTTCTTCCCTGAGCCAAGTCAAAGAGGAAGAGCCCAGCAGTGCCGTCTTACTCCAGGGCTGTCAGCATAGTGCTTTTCTAGGAGTCCTTCTGGCTGGGTCACTGCCCCAGGAGTTCGCTGAACTCCGCACAGGGCTGGGGATGGAAATATCCCGGATGGTCATTCCCCACCCCCCGCGGCTTCAGGGCTCACGCCAGCCATTCAGCTCAGCTGATCTAACCCTGCTCCCCCTCCCCAGCTGGCTGCAGTTTCCTCCCTTTTAAAACTCTTCTCCCTACCACACAGGATCAATAGACCTGCCACACAGGGAGACTCTCTGCAGCCTTCCTCATCCATGTGGGCATCTATACACCCCATCATATATCCCCACATACAGCTGTGTTGTTATATAGGCCACAATAGGGACTGGCAGAGCTCCCCACCCCAGCAGTGGCAGGCTGGGTGCCCATCTGGGTTTCAGGAGCTGTCTCTTCCTCAGGCTTTTGCCTGGGGAAGAGATCCTGGCTCTCCAGGGAAACCTCTTCCACATCAGGGTCCTGGTTGGGATCCTGGCCGGCCCGTAGTGGGTTAGTTATCATTTCTCCCCCTCTGGCCCAGCGGGAGGCCACTCCGCCTCACTACTCCCTGGGCCACCACCCACTCTCAGGGGATTAGCAGGTCAAGCGCTAGGGCCAGAGGCCCCTTTGGCGAGGCAGAGCAGGGCAGCAAAGTGGTTGGGGTGATTCTGACCCTCAGGCAAGGTGGAGCACCAAACAGTCTCTGGGTTTAGGCCCTGAGGCAGGGAAGAGCAACATCCTGGCTCAGGCATATGGCAGACAAATGCAGGTCTCTTGATCTAAGGTGGGGAGGCTGCAACCTCAGGGGTTGGGTTAGCAGCAGGGGGTAGGGAGACCCGGGCCCACCCTACTCCACCCGGTCCCAGCCCTGGGCCCAACAGTGGCAGAGGGTCAGCAGGGATCCCACGGCAACACGCTGACTCAGGTTCTGACAGCAAAACTGGACCAACATCTGGTTTCCCTGGGCTACTTCCTACTGGAGTCTGGGAGGGGGGTTCCATAGGCATGGGGTCCTCCATCTCAGCGGGGTACTGGGCTGTCGGCATTCCCGTGCGCTCCTCGCCACTCTCAGCTTCCTCCGGGGTCAGGGTGCTCCTCAGGTGGGGAGCTGGGCCCGGGGTCTGCAGCAGGCTTAGGACATTCATCTCCTTCCCTGGCTCAGGCTCCACTGAGCTAGTGGCCCCATACCCACCTTTTATACTTCCTGTCCCGCCCCTTAGCTTCCAGCAGGAGGGTCAGGCCTGGCCTGGCTCCGCCCACCACGTCGCAGAGAGCAGCTCCTCCCCCTCTGGCTCCGTGGGAGGCCACCCTACCTCGCAACACGGCCTCTTGGGGGCCTCCAGTGCTGTCCACAGAACAACAGGACGCCTCCGCCTGGCAAAAATCGGGTCCAGCTTGTGATAGGAGGGGCAGGGGCTGGGACCATTCCAGAGGCCTGGTTGTCCTGGCCTGTGGAGTGGTACTAGAACTTGTCCTGGGAGCGACCCCTGTCCGTCACTGGATTCGATACAGACGTGTATGTCTGGGTAGCCTGACGGTAGCTGCTAAGGCAGGACTAGGCCATCTCCCCAGCTCACAAGGAAATCCATGATCTCTGCACGGCTCCCTGGGGGGTGCATGGGGCATGGCTCCTGCACCACTGAGAGGGGTACGTGACTCTGGCCGTGTGTGCACTGACAGGGCACAGGTGATGGCAAGCCAGTGTTTAAACTGGGAGGGGACACCCAGTCAATGCCAGAGTAGTAGAAGGTACGGAGGTAAAAAGACAGGCCAATCCAGATGCAAAACAGTGCAGTGTGGGATAGTAGTGGGAGGACTGCCAGAGGCAGAACTGTTCATTCAAAATACAGATATGTCCACACAGACCTGTGCTGGACTAACTCATCTCAAAATGGACTCAATCCGCTTGCAAAATGGATTAGCCAATTTGCAAAAAGTGGCCAGATAATTAAAAAGAAAAAGAAAAGAAAAGACAGATTGTGTCAGACAGACACTGGCCATTTTAATCCAAAACAATAGTTAATGTCAGGTTTCAGAGTAACAGCCGTGTTAGTCTGTATTCGCAAAAAGAAAAGGAGTACTTGTGGCACCTTAGAGACTAACCAATTTATTTGAGCATGAGCTTTCGTGAGCTACAGCTCACTTCATCGGATGCATCCGTGAGCTGTAGCTCACGAAAGCTCATGCTCAAATAAATTGGTTAGTCTCTAAGGTGCCACAAGTCCTCCTTTTCTTTTTGCGAATAGTTAATGTGTGTGTGTGGGGCGGGGGGGACGGACGGGGACCAACCTGTGTAGAGAAGCTCTTGGTGTTTGTCTGGCTGTTAGTACGTTTCCAACGTGATAACATTTGAATGCTGCATCCGACCAATTCCAGAATTTCAGAGAATGGAATTTCATGGGCAGAACAGTGTGGATTTTGGTGAAAACTCAGCAACCGGAAGGGGAAAAATAGGGAACACCCGGAACCCTTTCATCTGGTTAGCAGACCCAGCAGTTTCAACCACTTCTGCCATCATCTATAGATCAAAGAACCAGTTGGTGTTGCCACCTTCTAGCACAACCCCTGCTAGCTAGCTCAGCTCTACCCATCCTCCCAAGAAATTTTAACATGTGACCCCTTGAATTATTTATCTCCTAGATAGAAATAAGACTGGGGGACTGAAGGGGCATGGGACTGCACACAGAGCCCTTGGCTGGGGGTGGGAAATGGAGGACCCTGGTATGGGGGAGGTGGGGCACACAGAGCTACTGGCATATGTTGGAGAGCGAATGGGGGCACAGAGTCCCTGCCATGGTGGGAAAGTGGGGAATGGAGGACGTGGGAGGAAAGGGGAATGAGGGGGACACACAGAGCTGCTGGCATGGGGGAGGAGTGGGAGGAGTCCCTGAAATAGGAGAGTGGTACCCAAAGAACCTGTGGGGGGGAACGGAGGGGAGCCAGGAGCCTCTGGGGTGGGCAAGGAGCTCAGCTGACAGAAGCTATAAAGCGTGCAAACTACTAGTTAGCCAACGATCGATGAATTTCTAACGCACCCAGCGCCGTGGTACTAGGGCCCCAGCTGCTAGGGTGCTGGCTGTTCCCCTCGGCTGCTGAACAGCCTCTTCCAGATCTGGAGCAACAGCGAGGAGAAGGCTGGTTTACCCAGCAGGCCCCGGCTGACATTTTTCATCTAGAGCTCTCCAGCTCTATGGGTCGGGTCGGGTCGGGTCGGGTCGGGTCTGGCCTGGGGCCCCCCAAGTCACACACCGCAGGGCCCCTGCAGCAGCGGGATTCCTTCCCTCGTGTGCTTGCAGGATGGGGGTTGCTCTCCCTTCCCCCCTTACATAATGAACCTCTCCGCCCCACCTGCAGCCTCGTCCAGTGTTCTCTGTTCCCAGGCATTAATCTTTGCCATCTTGGGCTCATTTAATTGGATTTCCCAGGTCACATGGTGAGATAAAAAGTCCCCAATCCGTAGGACAGAAAGTGGGTCATCCATGGGGAATTAAGGGAGAGGGGCAAGGTGAAGGGCTCCCAGGCTGCCTTCGTAGCAGTCTCTGGCCAGCAGCTGTCCGGCGTGGAACTCCAGAGCCAGCCTGCGGCGTGCGGCCCTTCTCTGGTGCTGTGCGGGGTTGGGCAAAGAGATATATTTTTTCTCTCTCTCTCTCTCCCCACCCCGTAAAGGGTGAGTGACCTAGGGTGAAGAGCTGGAAGAGACAGAGGAGCTCGAGGAGTTAGAGGAGCTAGAGGAGGAAGACGCTGAGATGGGGAGTGGAGCGAGCGCTGAAGATAAAGAACTTGCCAAAAGGTCCAAGGAGCTGGAGAAGAAACTCCAGGAAGATGGAGACAAGGAGGCAAAGACAGTCAAGCTGCTGTTGTTAGGTAAGCATGGGAGCTGGGCAACGCTGCAGCTTGCCTGGGGCACCCTCAGCTCCTAGAGGTGGATCCAGAAATGAGCGGGCAGAGAAGTGGTTCTGTACCACTCAGAGCTGGTCTCCATGCATGTAATAAATGTGCAGTCTGCAGAGAATGGCCCAGCAGGGGATTCTGGTGATTCGGGATGAATGCAGGGTACGAGGGGGAGGTTAATCTGTAGTTCTCTGTTGGCTAAGCAGTGCCTGGGAAGAAGGCAACCCCGAGATGAGATGTAGTGATGCCAAGCTAGGGGAGGTGGGGCAAGAAAGGAGAAACTGGGGTTATTGTTGCTGGGCCTGAGGACAATCAGTTTATGTGAAGGGATTAGAAAATGGCAGTATCTGCTGGTGGCCAAGGGATGGGAGACAGAAGAAAGAGAAGAGGGAGCATGAAATGCAGCGCAGGACCAGGGCAGGAGGGCTTGGTCTGGCTGTTTCAGTCCATGGTGGGTTCAGAGATATGGTCACCCTGGGTTTTTTGTTGTTGTTTTTCTCATTTTTTTCCAACTGAGAGGAGGATCCGTTCCTAAGTAGCACCAGATGGGCTCTCATTAGCCTGATGACTTCCTAACTGAAGCGATTAGCTGGGATACAGAGATTTCTCAGCCAATCGGATGTGACAAGAGGTCACAAACACCCTCTTGAGAGAAGCCTGGGTGAAGGGGGCAGCACCTCAGTAGGGATTAAAATCTATTTGTGATTTTCCAGAAGGGGCGGTAGGGGTGGAAATAGGAATGCTGTGGCTGGTGTCACCACTTGGTAACTACATACCTGGGTCTTTCAGCATCGGGGGGGGGGGGGGAGGGCTTTGGATTGATTTGGTGACTCACCAAGGGCCATGTGTGAAAAGGGAATTGATCAGAGTCATTGTTCTGGCCAAAAATGACAAGCAAAGACATACATGTCATGTTTCACTTCACGTGAGAGTTTAGTGGCTGAAGCATAGGGCAGAGGATCAGGACACCTGGGTTCTAGCCCCAGCTCTGCTGCAGCCTCCCTGTTTCGCCCACAGATTCCCGGTCTGTGAAGCAGGGTGGGGGTATTATCCCTAGCCCCCCGCCCTGCATACTGTGGGGGAGGTGCAAGGGCTGGATCGGGCAGCAAAGCTACTCTGGTGAGCAAGGCAGGATCAAACCGCAGCTCGTTAGACGCTGCTGAAGCGCTTTGAGATCTCTGGCCTAGAGAAAGGCAGAGGGTGATGGTGACTGGGTCTGTTACCTGCTTGTTGGTAGAAAACTTCATAAGCAGCGTGAATAGAAAGGGCTGGACTTTATTTCTGAACACACTGATTTTACCCGATTACTAAAAGCCTCAATTTAGCCAAATATCCCAGTGGCAGAAGGGCCTGTGCTCCGAGTCTGCATTACCGAGTCACCAGCTGGAGGCTTCACAAGCCTGCTGATCTCCGAGCTGCAAGCTGAAGCGAATGGGGTGATCCCACTGCTGGGCTGGGCGCCTCTCTCAGCCCTTTTACAGGCACTAGACCATGAGCGGAGTACTGCAAACAGCAGAATACTAGGGCAGGTCTCACTGTCAGCCCAGCACTGCTGAGGCAAGGGAGCCTGCTAGGAGATGCCGAGAGCACGCACGGTTTAGTCCTTCTAAAGCCGTGATGGAGCGGGATTCTCCAGCCTGCTCTTGTTCTCCTACAGCAGCCCCTCTCCTTTCCCCTGGGCTCCAGCTCAGAGCACAGCTTCCTTTGGGCCTGTGCTGCCCAGTGAAGCTGCTGCTCACTCTGGCACACGGCAAAGTCTGGGGCACCCAAATCTTACAAGTGTGCACATAAAGTCAGCTAGAAGGGGCCCTGCTTGGTCACAGCAGGGGCCCAAGTGTCTTCTTCAATGCAGCTGTGGGGGAGGTGTAAGGGATGGATAGGTCCCAGGGAGGGGACACAGGAGATGCAGAAGGTAGGGAGCAGGTACTAGGGTGAAGGTTAGGCCACTGGACGGTCATGGGGGGGGGAGAACCCCCCCCAGTGACAGGCTCCTCCAACCCATCTCTGCTTAGTGTCACAATCAGCGAGGGTAATTCACCACCACCCTCTTCCAATCAAGATCAGATGTCTCCTCCTGAAAGAAAGGCTCCTGCTCACAATGAAGAGATGGGATCAATGCAGCAATGTCTGGCTGAGGTCTCTGGCCTGGGCGTGGCAGCAGCTCAGACTAGATGCACACAATGGTCTGAGGGGCCATCAGGTTGCACCATTCCACCCAGGAACTCATCACTGGGGGGTCAGTCCTGGTCTGCACCCCAGGGTGCCCTAAGCCACCCTCCATGATTCCTATGCTCGCCCCCCGTACCTGGAGAGAACTCCAAGCCTGCGTCAGAACCGGGCCAGTGTGAAGGCAGCAGAATAAACCCTTGCTCCAGAGGGTGACTGGTGAGGGTTTAGGAAAGATGGCACCTAAGCGGAGAACTGAGATTGAGGGTAGAAGCCCCTGCTGGAAACCCAGCCTCCCACCCGGCTCCTAGAAGGAAAGTGAGGCCAGCAGGGCCGTCTCAGCCCAGAGCCACCCTTTGCAGCTCCTGGGGCGAATGCTCCCTGGAGTTCTAGGTTACAACGCGGCTGCCTTGCTGCTCGCACTGCAGGGGCAGGAAGCCTGCGCCGGACTCTGCGCAGCACCGCAAGGTTCATCCAGGTGACGGCAGGGAGGCTGGGATCAGTGTGATTAGGCCCTAATTCTAAGCAGCTTCCTGGTTTGGAATAAGCTGCTTAAAACGATAAGATGAGGCGATGCCCGGCGCTTGCAGCCGAGAACTGAAGGGCAGGCGATGAGAATGGAGGCAGGAGAGAGGAGGGGGAGGTTAAGAAAAGCAAAGCGCGGGGCTGGGCTGATATGCCCAAGGGCTGAGGCCCTTACCGTGCAAGGAATCCCAGCTCCAGGCTGAGCTCAGGCTGCCCGACATGGTCCTTTCTACCCTGCTGGGGCACAGTATGATGGTACCAGCATGACAGACACACGGGCCTGGCTTGCTGTATAGGGTTCCACTGATGGGGGGCTTATGGAGTAACTAGGTCCCCTGACCCCGTAGCAATGACAGGTCCTTTGTGCCAACAGCAGCCGGGGACATAGCTCTTGAGTGCCCCCCCAGCGGCTAGCCTTTGAGCACTGCTCATGGGCTCTGGAGGGAGGGATCTCCAGCCTTCCTGGGCCAGGGAAATGAGTCAAGCCAGGGGGGAGCCTCTGAGGAATAAAAAGGGGGCATGAGCAAGGCACAGGGGGGTCTCCCTCGGCCTGAGAAAACTGTTCAGGCCCTGCTGACTGCAGGGGTGGATGGAGGCTGGAAGGTTCCCCTGATCCACCAGACCAGCAAGGCTCAGTACTGAGAGGAGCAGGTGGGACAGGAGCCAGAGCAGAGGGCTCAGTGACAATGCATCACAGTCTGCAGGGGGGTTAGGTAGATGGAGGGGGACGCTTACAGACTTAGGCAAGGGGGGTGTGGAAGGATGATGGAAGCTGCAGGGTATTGCTCTGGCAGATGTATCCTGGAGGTGTGAGTAGTGAAAGATCTGAATACCAAGCATCCAGGCAAGAGCTAGGACAGGAGAGTTAGGGCAGCCAAGTAGTGGAGGCTAGATACCCTTATCGAACTACAGGGCTGGAAGGGACCTCAACAGGGCACCTAGTCCATCCTCCCATGCTGAGGCAGGCCCACCCCAATGGCTATAACCTATTTTCAAGCCCCCCGGCCTCCCGAGCCCACCTGTTCCAGCGCTGAACTCGCCTTGCAGGTAGAAAGTTATTCCTAAAAAATCCAACCTCAGCCTCCCTGGCTGCCAAGTAAGCGGATTGCTACTTGTCCTGCCCTCGGTGGCCATAGAAAGCAATAGATTGCCGGCCCCTACGTAACTACCTTTACATATGTTATGTTCCCCCCTCAGCCTTCTCATCTCTAGACCACACCTGCCCAGTTCTTTCCTCATCCTCTACCCTGCAGGGCACCAGATGGTTTGAACCCTGGGCAGGGAGACAGGTTTGGGCTAGAAGCACCTGGCCCAGCTTCCACACAGTGAGGCCTTCGTGACTTGCGGCTGGCTGGCACGGAGCCTTCCAAGGACTGGCTCAATGCCGGGGAACAGCGGCAGTGCAGGAAGCACGGCCGTCCCACGTACGCCTCCCCCTTTCCCAGAGCCCAGCTCATCCCGCTCAGGGCAGGCACGCATCAGTGCACAGCGAGGGGAGCTGAGCACCTCGGGGGGCCGGGGGGGGGCGCTGAAGGGGAGAGTCCAGCTGGTTCTGCAAAAGCAGATTCAATCCCTGGTTCCTAGACACCCAGTTTGACCACTCCCTCAAAACAAGGCCTTTCCCTGGGCTGGGCTCTTGATGAGCTCTTGGGAGCCCAGGGCCCGGATCAACTGACCTGTTTGATCCACATTAATATGCCACTAAATAACCCTGCACTGGAGAAATCCTTTCGTGCTGCACTGTCCGAGGGGCCAGCCTCAGAGAAAGGTGCAGGAGGAACAGGAGTGAAGTGCAGGATAGATGCTGGATCTGAGCGCTGCGGATCCAGGTCCTTACGCTGGTCCCAGTGCCCAAGGATCTGAGTGCTCCAGAGCTGCTGTCCCCTTGAAGGCGCACGCGTCTCTCTCTTTCTGAATGCTGGCACTCAAACGTTTCCTCGGGCTCTTTTCCAGGTGCCGGGGAGTCAGGCAAGAGCACAATCGTCAAACAGATGAAGTGAGTACCATGGTAGGGCTGAGGGTCAGCTGCCCAGAACATAGCCCAAGGCAGTTTCTTTGTAGGAGCCTAATCTGAGCATGAATATAGTGTGATTAACCCCTACACTGCTGCTGGGCCAGGCTGCCTCCCATCTGGCCATAGCTTAGCAAGATTAATAAAAATGGATTAAACAACTCAAAAATAGCATCTGCAGTTATGCTGGCAAGCAGGAAAAGGTGCCCAGTTCTTCTGCTTCGAGGCACGAACTGATCAGCAGCTGGGGTCTCTTCATGTGCCATCTCAGTTACAAGTGATGGGTGGGGGTGGAAGTTTCATTCCTCCCACACACCTCAAGACAAGGAAATCGGCAGAGACAGACAGCAGATCTAGCATCTCCACACCTGTGCCCTGTGGAACGTCCCAGGGAGTGGCTGGAGTATGGGAACATCCCATGTGAACTGTTGGCATGTGGGGTACTGGTGGCAAGTTCATGGCCAGCCATACCAAACACCAGGTTGCAAGTCTCCAGGCACAAAGGAGGAGGAAACCACCACACCCCCTTTGTGTGTTGTTCCTTGCTATGCTGTGTCACTGACGTTAGCCCCGGGAGGGGTGAGGGGCAGGGAACACAAACCATCACGGAGTTACACAGGGAGCAAGTGAGCTCTATGCATCAGCAGAGTCCAGCTGCAGAAGGTCCCATGCGATCTGACCTTCCCCTATGAATCTGAGGCTTTATCATGGGCAGAGCCATGTGTGGTCAGTCCAGGAGCCAGTGAGCTAATCCATGCCATGGGTCTCAGACCGCTTTCCTTTCAAAGCTGGTACCCTGGTCTTCATGGAGCCAGCCGATGGAGGGAGTTCTCTCATTGCATCTGGGCTTGGCTGCAAGGCACCTGTGTAGATCACAACTGGCCCAATTGTGAGCTAGGCTGCATGCCAGCACAGAGGCAGATGGGGTGTAAGGAACTCCCTCTCTCCCCTGCATGGGGCAACACATTGTGAGAAACTGCTAGCAGATGCCACTCAAGCCGCTTCCCTCCCACATAGTGTTCAGCGGTGTGGTTCCTCAGCTCTGCACCAAGGGGAAAGTCAGCTATGCCAGGAAAACAGCAGGCATTCCAGCCTAGGAGTAAGCAGGGGCCAAGCTGGCACATTTCAGTCATAGAATATCAGGGTTGGAAGGGACCTCAGGAGGTCATCTAGTCCAACCCCCTGCTCAAAGCAAGACCAATCCCCAATTAAATCATCCCAGCCAGGGCTTTGTCAAGCCTGACCTTAAAAACCTCAAATGAAGAAGATTTGACCACCTCCCTAGGTAATGCATTCCAGTGTTTCACCAACCTCCTAGTGGAAAAGTTTTTCCTAATATCCAACCTAAACCTCCCCCACTGCAACTTGAGACCATTACTCCTTGTTCTGTCATCAGCTACCACTGAGAACAATCTAGATCCATCCTCTTTGGAACCCCCTTCAAGGTAGTTGAAAGCAGCTATCAAATCCCCCCTCATTCTTCTCTTCTGCAGACTAAACAATCCCAGCTCCCTCAGCCTCTCCTCATAAGTCATGTGTTCCAGTCCCCTAATCATTTTTGTTGCCCTCTGCTGGACTCTTTCCAATTTATCCACATCCTTCTTGTAGTGTGGGGCCCAAAACTGGACACAGTACTCCAGATGAGGCCTCACCAATGTCGAATAGAGGGGAACAATCACGTCCCTCGATCTGCTGGCAATGCCCCTACTTATACATCCCAAAATGCCATTGGCCTTCTTGGCAACAAGGGCACACTGTTGACTTATATCCAGCTTCTCGTCCACTGTAACCCCTAGGTCCTTTTCTGCAGAACTGCTGCCGAGCCATTCGGTCCCTAGTCTGTAGCGGTGCATGGGATTCTTCCATCCTAAGTGCAGGACTCTGCACTTGTCCTTGTTGAACCTCATCAGATTTCTTTTGGCCCTATCCTCCAATTTGTCTAGGGCCCTCTGTATCATATCCCTACCCTCCAGAGTATCTACCTCTCCTCCCAGTTTAGTGTCATCTGCAAACTTGCTGAGGGTGCAATTCACACCATCCTCCAGATCATTTATGAAGATATTGAATAAAACCGGCCCGAGGACCGACCCTTGGGGCACTCCACTTGATACCAGCTGCCAACTGGACATGGAGCCATTGATCACTACCCATTGAGCCCGACAATCTAGCCAACTTTCTATCCACCTTACCGTCCATTCATCCAGCCCATACTTCTTTAACTTGCTGGCAAGAATACTGTGGTAGACAGTGTCAAAAGCTTTGCTAAAGTCAAGGAACAACACGTCCACTGCTTTCCCCACATCCACAGAGCCAGTTATCTCATCATAGAAGGCAATTAGATTAGTTGGGCATGACTTGCCCTTGGTGAATCATGCTGACTGTTCCTGATCACTTTTCTCTCGTCTAAGTGCTTCAGAATTGATTCCTTGAGGACCTGCTCCATGATTTTTCCAGGGACTGAGGTGAGGCTGACTGGCCTGTAGTTCCCACGATCCTCCTCCTTCCCTTTTTTAAAGATGGGCACTACATTAGCCCTTTTCCAGTCGTCCAGGACCTCCCCCGATCGCCATGAGTTTTCAAAGATAATGGCCAATGGCTCTGCAATCACATCCGCCAACTCCTTTAGCACTCTCGGATGTAGCGCATCTGGCCCCATGGACTTGTGCTCATCCAGCTTTTCTAAATAGTCCCGAACCACTTCTTTCTCCACAGCGGGCTGGTCACCTCCTCCCCATGCTGTGCTGTCCAGTGCAGTAGTCTGGGAGCTGACCTTGTTCATGAAAATAGAGGCAAAAAAAAGCATTGAGTACCTTAGCTTTTTCCACAACCTCTGTCACTAGGTTGCCTCCCTCATTCAGTAAGGGGCCCACACTTTCCTTGACTTTCTTCTTGTTGCTACCATACCTGAAGAAACCCTTCTTGTTACTCTTAACATCTCTTGCTAGCTGCAACTCCAGGTGTGATTTGGTCTTCCTGATTTCACTCCTGCATGCCTGAGCAATATTTGTGTACTCTTCCCTGGTCATTTGTCCAATCTTCCACTTCTTGTAAGCTTCTTTTTTGGGTTTAAGATCAGCAAGGATTTCACTGTTAAGCCAAGCTGGTCGCCTGCCATATTTACTATTCTTTCTACACATCGGGATGGTTTGTCCCTGTAACCTCAAAAAGGATTCTTTAAAATACAGCCAGCTCTCCTGGACTCCTTTCCCCCTCATGTTATTCTCCCAGGGGATCCTGCCCATCAGTTCCCTGAGGGAGTCAAAGTCTGCTTTTCTGAAGTCCAGGGTCCGTATTCTGCTGCTCTCCTTTCTTCCCTGTGTCAGGATCCTGAACTCGTCCATCTCATGGTCACTGCCTCCCAGATTCCCATCCACTTTTGCTTCCCCTACTAATTCTTCCCAGTTTGTGTGCAGTAGGTCAAGAAGAGCTCTGCCCCTACTTGGTTCCTCCAGCACTTGCACCATGAAATTGTCCCCTACACTTTCCAAACACTTCCTGGATTGTCTGTGCACCACTATATTGCTCTCCCAGAAGATATCAGGGTGATTGAAGTCTCCCATGAGAACCAGGGCCTGCGATCTAGTAACTTCCATGAGTTGCCAGAAGAAAGCCTCATCCCCCTGGTCCGGTGGTCTATAGAAGACTCCCACCACGACATCACCCTTGGTCCCTGCACTGCCTCTCCTTTGGGCTGGGGGGCAAGGGGCCGATATCTGTGCTGCAGGGAGAGGACTGGCAGGGGAAGCAAGGCTGTGATCCCTGCTAACAGGTGTGTTTTATTCCCCTCCCCCCACAGGATTATCCACCAAGACGGTTACACGGAAGAAGAGTGCCTGGAATTCAAGTCCATCATCTATGGCAACGTGCTGCAGTCAATCCTGGCCATCATCCGAGCCATGTCCACGCTGGGGATAGATTATGCCGAACCAGGGCGAGGGGTCAGTACGCTGCCCCTGCCACCACTAGAACATCTGATTGGCCCCTGGACAGGGGAAGGTGGAAGAGTGGGTGGTCCCCACGTGTTCGTCTGTTCGAGTGCCTGCAATTCCCAGTGATATGCAGGAGTCCTGGGAGAAGCTGCTGCTGAGAGGAAGTTTGTTCCTTCTGAGCCCCCGAGGGGGCGGGGACAGGACGGGACGGACGGACAAGTGGGGGTTGGTTCACTGGTGTTCGCTCGAGCTAGTGTGTGAAGAATAGCAGTGTGGATGCTCAGGCTAGCTGTGTAAGTCCAAGCCCATCTGACCCCCTGGGTCTAAGGTCGGGGGCTAGTCCGAGCCTAAACTGCAGCATCCACAGTGCTATTTTTAGCATGCTTGCTCAAGTTTGTCTACCAGGATGGGGAGGCTGTGGCGTAGACAGAGCCCGTGTGTCTCATTCACTCCTGCTAGTGCCTGCTAGAAGCCACTCGGTGGGCAAGTGGCAGTCGTCTGGTTCCACTTCCTCGGGATGTAGATCATAGAATTATAGAATATCAGGGTTGGAAGGGACCTCAGGAGATCATCTAGTCCAACCCCCTGCTCAAAGCAGGACCAATCCCCAATTAAATCATCCCAGCCAGGGCTTTGTCAAGCCTGACCTTAAAAACTTCTAAGGAAGGAGATTCGGAGGGGAGGAGATCGGAAAGGAAGGGCAAGACCTCCAAGTGTGGGAGAGAGGAGCTGTGGGGAAGGAGAGTCTAGAGATGAGTGTCCTGCTCCTTTCATTATTCACAGAGGAACGAGGAGTTTGGTTTTCCGTTGTTTCAGGCACCACGCTGCTATGGTGTGTTGCCGTCTACTGGTTAAGGAAAGCATTCTGGGAGCAGCTTGAGTTCCCCACTCCTGGGCCTGGGCAGGTAGGATTCTGGATATGTTTCCCCACATTCTCTGGGGAAGCTGTTCTTGAAAATCAGCAGGGTTGGGTTGGGAATTTAAATTTCAAAATCCAGATTAAAATCCCACAAAACATGACCCTGTTCAGATGGGCCCAAAGCAGGTCTGCCATTCACACCCATCTCTGGCCCCAGCCTGCTCACCGGCTCTCTCTCTTACAGGATGATGGGCGGCAGCTGTGCAATTTGGCAGATTCCATCGAGGAGGGCACCATGCCCCCGGAGCTAGTAGACTGTATAAAAAAGCTGTGGAAAGATGCGGGAGTCCAGGCCTGTTTTGACAGAGCAGCTGAGTACCAGCTCAACGACTCCGCTTCCTAGTAAGTCTGTCCCTATGACCCAATCATTAGGAAAAGCACCTGCCAGACAGCGAGACCCTCCAGGGATGGGCACGCACTTATTGGGACACAGAGGGCTCATCCATCGTTGGAGCTTAGTACCTTGAATCGTCCCCTTCGCTGATGCTGAAGGGACTGATGTCTTTATGGAGCAGGTACCACCACCCTCTACTGCCACGTAAAGCAACTTGGACTCAGCTTTTCACCAGCAGCCAAGGGGAAGGAAAGGAGAAATTCCAGGTAAAGGGGCCAATCTGCTCCCTTTGAAGCCAGTGGAAGTTTTAGCACTGAGTCCAAGGAGAGCCTTGTCCATCAAAGGAAGGGTACATGCCCCTTAAAGGGCGTTAGAAGACAAGCAAGAGAGACCAGAATGGCTTTGAAGCATCGAGTTGCATGCACGCTCATAATTCACTATGTAACAAGTGAGGTCCTCTGTGCTCCCACTTGGCCCAGAATGCTCCGGGTGAGATAGAGAACACAGGGGATTATCCCCCATGGCCTGGATAGTGCTACTGTGTCAGACAAAGCCCCTAAACACCACTGACATGCGACTATCACTGCCTGCCGGAGGGGGCTGCCTGCCCCTCGTCACCACCATTACTTGACTCTGCGCAAAAACCCTGTTAAACCCAGCCAACCAAGCGATGCTGAATTCAGCCTAGTTCCTGTACCCTTAATTGATGCCACATGCCAGGGTATGTCAGGCCACCAATCTGTCTCATGCACGATACAGGCTGCACTATCTGAGGCCAATGAGCCTCAGGGCCAAATGCTGCTTCTGCTCACAGTAGTGTAAATCCACCGAAGACAGTGGTTACTAGACACAGGCTGGTGTCAACACCATTGCAACTTGTCCCGTCAGGTTAGTTAAACATAGTTCTCAAGGGCCCAGAGCCGTGGCCTGGCACAACGGCTGCAGAGCGGAGGCGTGGGCACATTGCAGGCAATGCTGCAGGGGACACATGTCATTTTTCACGCTGCTGATCCAAATGTGGCCACTCTCTGCCCTAATAAACCCCGGCCTGCCATGCAGCTCCCTCGCAGGCTGCGGCAGCTGCACCGTCCCATTCAACAGCAGGATGGAGGAGCAACTGTGGATGCTGGAACTTAAGGTTACGGGCTTTCCAGACCACAGCATTAACGGAGCTGCTCTATCACCTCCCCCCAGCAGGGTCCACCTGTCTGCCTCTGTCGGTTGTCCCTTGTCTCAGGGTTAGATGGTCAGTTCTTTGGATCATAGCAGACCCTGCGTGTTCAGCACCTGGCACAAGGGGGTCATGGCCCACGCTCCTAGGTGCTCCTGCAATGCAGGTGAGAAGGGATGTGCACATTTTGACCCTGGTTAGTCATGAACTGAGATTTTCTTGCTCTACAGTTGGGCTAGAAAGAAGTCTCCTCTCCCTCAGGCTAGTAGAATTGCTTGGACCTTCCCACTGTCCTCTCCTATGATTGCTAGCTCACTGATAACCCCTTACCCCAGACCTCCTTCCCCACGCACGATAGCTATATTCCCGATCCCTTAGGGCTGCTCCCAACAGCTCTCTGCATTCCTGCCTAGCTACCTGAACCAGCTGGATCGGATCACAGCCCTGGATTACCTGCCCAATGAACAGGATGTTCTACGATCTCGAGTGAAGACCACGGGGATCATAGAGACCAAGTTCGCCGTCAAAGATCTTAACTTCAGGTGAGCATAGGTGCACGTGTGACCCTCTCCCCTTTGGTGGCATCACCGACCCAGGTATCCTGGCCAAATTCCAGCTGGGATAATCTTCCTCACATCCTCTCCTAAACGGCATGTTTCTTGGCTGGTGTAAATCTGCAGAGCGCCATTGCGCTGTCAGTTGACAGCGGCTGAGGATCTGGCCCTCTGCACTCATATACAGAGCTGCCACATCCTACCGGGCAGGGGCTGGGTTTCTGCGGTGGGTGCTGCGACTGCCTCTGCGTTCGGTGCTCTGGTTGGGAAGGGGCTATCTAACAACAGCAGAATTACTCCCTCCACAGGATGTTTGACGTGGGAGGACAGCGGTCAGAGCGCAAGAAGTGGATCCACTGCTTCGAAGGCGTGACCTGCATTATCTTCTGTGGAGCCCTCAGCGCCTACGACATGGTGCTGGTAGAGGATGATGAAGTGGTATGTTCTCTCAATCCCTAGCTGCTGATGGCACTGAGGCCTCTGTCCTCTGCCACCAGAGCACAGCTGGGCAGCTGCTCTCCCCGTTTTCAGAGCACCAGGAAAGGGACAAAACTCCCAGCTCAGCTGGGCGACATCTGAGAGCCACCACCCAGACTTGAAGAAAATAGCATCTCCCCAGCACAGACACCTGCTTGGTGTGAAGGAACACAGGGAGGTGCAGGCAGGCAGCAGAGCCATGAAGAGCCTTGAACGTCAGCTCGCGCTTTACACTGTGCTGCTCTGATGCAAATCCAGGAAGCAAAATAGCACTTGCCTGACATCAGATTAACTCATGTCTGAAAATAAATGCCCCTCTTCCAGCCAGTGCAGCTGGCAACTAAAACCAATTCAAGTAGCACAGTGACATCCCGTAGCTGGTTAAGGCAAAGGATATTTCAGTGGGGCTGCCCAATGGCTTGCCTTCAAGAGGGCATGAGAAATCAATAGAAGGAAGATGGGCTTGTGGTTAAAGCATGAGGTATGAGAGCTGGATACTGTTCCCAGCTCTGTTCTGTGTGTGACCTTGGGCAGATCTCGGATGCCTGGATTTTCAGAACTACCCGCACTTCTCGCCGATTTCAATAGGCGTGGCGGGTGCTCGGCCCCTCTGGAAACACACACTCAATTGTTCTGCAGCTTCCGCCTCTGTCAGTGAGAGATCATAGCCCCTACCTCTCAGGGTTAGCATAGGGCTGAATTCAATGGAACATCTGTAAAGCAAGCGGAGGGCCCTGGACGGACGGCCTGGCATTTTTATAATCAGCCCTATCTCCCTGCTGCACAGCAATTGGCACATCGGTTTCAGAACCTGTAAACTAGGAAGTGAACGTGGAAAGTTCAGAGGAGAAATTGGGAAGGGCTCAGACGTGAGCCACAAGCATGGAAACCTGCTTCATAGCAAGAAACTAAAGATACTCAGTGTGTTTAGTTTGCCCGAGAGAAGGTTAAGAGGTGACTTGATCCCAGCCCGGAAGCTCCTGAGCAAGGAGGTTTCCAATGGCAGAGGATCTTTAATCTAGCAGACAAAGGCTGACAGACCCAACGGCTAGACACATGCAGACTAGACAGAAGGTGCACATTTTTAGCAGCCAGGATGTTTAACCGTTAAGACAACCTACCTGGGCACATGCCGGCATGGGGGGCTTAGAGACGAAGCGCTGCAGTGCTTAACAGCTGCTCAGTGGAATCCTCAGCCCCGGGTCAGGAGCCCAGGCTCCCTATACGATGCATCAGGAGAGCTGGGTAAGAATGGGATTGACAGAACCCAGCAACCTGAGCAGGGAGCCACCTAAGCTGGCCAGTAGAAGAGCAGGGGCTTGGCATTGCCTCAGTGACCTAACTCCACGGGGTTGGGATGCCATCCCCAATAGGCAGAACACTCACCTGGCATGTGGGAGATCCAGCTTTGAATCCCCACTTTAATCCGGAGCAGGAACTTGGACCCTTGTCATCCATCCCCCAGCTATATGCCCTGAGGTGTGTTCCAGGGCAGGTCTCTCTCGACCTCTCCTGCTGAAGCTGTTCTCCTTTGTCTGAAACATTTAAATTGCCCTTGGAGCAAGGACGGGACCCTGGGTCTCCTAGGAGGGCGCACTAACCCCTGGGCTATAGTCTCTCTCTCTCTCCGGATCAGTGACTATTTCACTATTCCACATAAAGAACAGCTTCGCCAGAAGAAACGGAGACACCCGCCCCAGAGTATGCCAGAGCCTGACAGTCAGGGCACTCAGCTGAGGTCGGGGAGACTCAAGTTCACGTCCCTGCTCTGAATGAAGCAGAGGGGGATTCAAACCTACGTCTTCCAGGTGAGTGCTCGAACCACTGAGTGACTGAATACAGGGTGAATCGGAACCATATGTTGTGTGGGTTAGCGTGCTCCGAGCATGACCATAGGATTGGGCACAGCAAGCGAGGCAGGTGGGGGTAACACCTCGCTTGAGGATCGGGCCAGGCAGCTCAGCGGTCTCAGGAATTAGCGGCTTTGCACATGTCCACCAGTGGAAGCTGAGGAATTTAGGCACATGCAGGGTTAAGCAGCAAGTGAGTGGGGGTTTGAGGATCTAAATTCCTTTGTGGATCTAGCCTGGAGTCTTTAAATCAAAATCTCTTCCTACAAGTTCTGCGATAGCTCAACCACAAGCTATGGGGCTGGGTGCAGGAATCCCTGGGTGGGGTTCTCTGGCCTGTGCTGTGCAGGTCAGACTAGATGACCTCTTTTGTTTATAAAAGGTATGTAGCTATGTAGGAACTAGAAAAAGGACAACAGCCAAACAGCATGGCCAAGACTGCAGCTTTGAGAAACTCTAGGAGAATTACCACATCCTGTGTGGGGACAGAACAGGTGAAATCCTGGCCTTGCTAACGTCAATGACTTGCTCCCATTGACTTCACAGGGCTAGGGTTCCCCTCAGTCAGTGGTTGCCCTGGTTGCTGAAGGTCAGATGTCAGTGTAGGGAGGAACTGAAGTTTGAGTGACAAACCAACCCACAGGAAGTGATGCACCTGTAATGAACGTAAGTGCATCAGAGAGTCAGCGATGGCTTGCAGAACTAGCCAGGCAGCAAGCTGCAGCTAAACAGGTGCACCCATAGCTGAAGAAATCCCTTAGAACAGTTGGCAGTTTTACCATGAAAAGCTATTCATAATTCTGCTGCTTATATGTGCAGTTACATAACTGATGGATGGAAAAATCATTGTCCATTCACCCACTGCTTGCTCACTTTGTGTAGCAATGCAGGGGAAGGCAGCCACAGATGGGCCCGATCCACCCCACTACTCTGAACCTGGCTCCCAACTGCAGCTGGAGCCCCTCTCCAAGGGGCACCCTCATTACCCTGGGAAGCAGAGACAGAAAAAGATGTGTCCACCATAAATCCCAATCCGCTGCACTTGACTCCCAGTGCAATGCTGTGGCCAGAAGGGCTAATGCCGTCCTGGGAGGCATCAACAGGGGACTCTTGAGTAGGAGCAGAGAGATGATTTTCCCTCTGTAGTTGGCACTGATGTGACCAGTGCTGGAACATTGTGTCCAGTTCTGGAGATCACAATTCAAAGAGGATGTTGATAAATTGGAGAGGGATCAGAGAAGAGTCACAAGAATGACCGAAGGGTTAGAAAATGTGCCTTATAATGACAGACTCAAGGAGCTCTATTTAGCCTAACAAAGAGAAGGTAAAGGGGTGACTTGATTACAGTCTATAAATACCAATTTGGGGAACAAATATTTAATAACGGGCTCTTCACTCTAGCAGTGAATGGCCTACCATGAGCCAGTGGCTGGAAGTTGAAGCTTGACAAATTCAGGCTGGAACTAAGGCATACAATTTTTACAGTGCAAGTAATTAACCATTGGCACAACTGACCAAGGGTCATGGTGGATTCTCCATCACTGACCATTTGTAAATCGCCGGTGGGCTGTTTGTCTAACAGCTCCGCTCTAGGAACGATGTGGGGCAGATCTGGTACTCTGGTACCCTTCTAGACAAGCAAGGGGCACGTTCAAGCCCTTGGGAGCAAGAAGAGAAGGAGGAAGAAATGCCTAGTGACTAGGACATGGGAAACTTGGGTTCAATTCTCACCTCAAAGTTCCTTGTGTGACCTTTGGCAAGTCACCTAATCTACCCTATGGCTCAGTTTCCTGCATACAGTGGGGATAGGACTTCTCTGCCTCTGGGGTGTGTTGTGATCCATTGTTCGCAGGGTGCTCATACTACCAGGGGGTAGCGTTGGAAGTGGCTTGCGATAGTGCCATAGCAGATATTTGGGCCAGCGTGTACTAGTTTTCTCAAGGAAGATCTTCCTAGCACAGCTGACTTGCAAACCCAGAGGATAAGAACAATCTTGCTTTGTGAAGGGCACTGTAGTGATCAGAGGATGATTTCTGCAGGGCTGGCCTATCCTAAAGCACCTGCAACTCCTCTTGTGGTTGCTGCAGGAAGACCCATAGGCGATGGCTCATTAGAGAGCGCACATACTCACTGCCATCTCCCACAGCACTCCAAGAACTGGCCATCATTTTAGTAATGGGGTCTCAGCTCAGTTATTTAGACAGTGACTTCTCACATCTGATTCTTCCCCACACACAGAGCCTGCCTTGCAGCAATTAGGAATCTGGCATTAGCTTTCTGACATTAGGAGAGATTTACATTGAGGGTGCAGAGTGACAGAAGTCCTTCATTCTGGACTCCCCAGTAACTGTTGTGAGAACCCATAAAAACAGCCAGCCGCCTACGGTGCGGCAATAGAAAGAAGTAGGGCTACCGAGCTACCTGGCTTTGAGGAGCAGGAATGTGGGGATTCTCAAGGCAAAAAGAATCCTCCAACATCTCTAACCAAGCAGTTCAAGACTTTCCTATCATTGGCCATTTTGATAAATATTCTCCCATAGAAACCACCCACAACTTTCTCTTTGGCAACACTTGTGCTTATTACAGCAAAAGAACAGAAGAGTTTGCAAAAGACAAAAGGTAAATCAACTTGCTGGAATGCAGTTGGTTTGGCTGCTGGCTTCCAGCTGCTGTATTTGAGTCTGTACTTTTCTCCTCACTGCCAGAACTTGAAGTTCAGCACCAGAATCTCTCAACACTTTCTTGTGTCTCAAGAGGGCTTTATTAGCAGTATTATGGTAGCAGCTGGAGGGCCTTGTGATGGACCTGGGCCCCATTGTGCTTGCACAGAACAGCCTCTGCTCTAATGAGCTAACAGTCAAGTGAATTTGTCCCCCTTGTACATTTTCAGTCATGGCATCATCTGAAAATTGAAGTCCTGTTGAAACTGCAAAAAAGCCACCATGGAAGGGTGCCGATTCGCTTTGTTTAAAATCCAGTTGGTCTAAAGCTTCTGCCTAGCCATAGAGTCCTTATCTGGGCTATGACAGACAGGAAACATCACAGCTTTATGACCAGCAAAGGCTTCACCACTGTAACAGTAGAGTGCTGCCCTCACCTTTACAGCTGCAAAATCTATGGAGATCAAAAAGCAAGTTCAATTAGCAGCAGCTCAGGCAATGGCTGTTGTAGAGCCTCAGCCTGTGTGAGAAACAAGCTTGAGTGGGAGTCGGGACTTGCACATGTTAAGCCACAGAAACTTGAGTGGGGGGAGAACTTTCAGAATGTGTTTGACCAAGCAAGGACCTGCCCGCCCCTACTTTCTGAAACCAGAATGAGCAGGGTCTTTACAACACAGCCCACCTCTGAAATTTCTTTACAAGTGATATGGTCTTTTTGTCTGTCTTCAGAACCGCATGCATGAGTCCCTGCATCTGTTCAACAGTATATGCAACCACAAGTTCTTTGCTGCCACCTCCATTATTCTGTTCCTCAACAAGAAAGACCTCTTTGAGGAAAAGATCAAGAAGGTCCACCTCAGCATTTGCTTCCCAGATTACGATGGTGAGTTGGTCTAAAAACTCTACCTCCCTCCCTCCCCCATTTATGGTAGTGTTTAGGCCCAAATCATCCTCACCCAAGTTTAAAAAAAATCAAACCTGAGTAATTAGTGGGAAGAAAAATCACAAAAAGCACAAATGGATAGAAAATTATTCTCTTGGGAAAAGTCATTAGGATCAAGCTAGGTCTCTGCAGCTGGGAAAAGGAGAGGATCTGTATTAAGCATTACCACCTTTGGGTGATTTGGTAGGAACAAAGAGGTTCTGACACAAGGCTGACCCACCCCAATAAAAAGGTCTGCTCGCTCTTCACCTTTTGTGTAGAAAGCACACGTCATTGCCCAGGGCTGTCACTCCAGTTCTGTTCTTTAACATGCATTTTATTCTCTCAAAACAACATGACAAAGGATCACATTTCCTCTGCTGGCCACAGATCCATGGGCTTTGAGGAGTTTCTAATTAGGACAGTCTTCCTAATCAGCAGCACTTATCAGCAGAGTTATTTCCTTCCCCGAAATAGGTCCCAATACATTTGAAGATGCAGGAAATTACATCAAGAATCAGTTCCTTGATCTCAACATGCGAAAAGATGTGAAAGAAATCTACAGTCATATGACCTGTGCCACAGACACACAGAACGTTAAATTCGTGTTTGACGCAGTCACGGATGTCATCATCAAAGAGAACCTCAAGGACTGTGGTCTCTTCTAGAACTTCAACTTTTGCAGGTACTGTAAACTTCAAGCAGAGAACTAAAAGCCCATTGTAAGTCACAATTTAGCCACTTTTACTACCAAACGGACATTGTGAGGGGTAGGAGACAATTGGTCTGACTCCTCACCGATAGTTAGGGCCCTACCAAATTCACAGCTGTGAAAAACACGTCATGGATCATGAAATCGGATCTCCCCCATGAAATCTGGCTATTGTAGGTGCGGGACCAGATTTCACAGTGTTGGGCGGCTGGAGAGCAGCGGCTGCTGGCCAAGAGCCCAGCTTGGAAGGCAGAGCTGCCACCATCAGCAGCGCAGAAGTGACAGCGTCATGATATGGCGTTGCCACCGTTACTTCTGTGCTGCTGTTGGGAGTGGCGCTGCCTTCAGAGCTGGGCCCCTGACCAGCAGCTGCCCTTCTGACACTGTGAAATTTATTAGTTTTAAAATCCTATGACCGTGAAATAGACCAAAATGGACTGTGACTTTGGTAGTGATAGTGCACCGCGCGCTCTGGAAAACTCTGCTTTTTTGCCCTTGTAAGCAGCAATATTACCACTAAGCCACTGGTTCTCAACTTTTTCCATATGGGGACATCCCTCCCCCATCTGGGCAGTATCCTCCTCCTCCTTCATAGTATGGGAACAGCAGGGTGGTTGCGAGCACTAGCCACCCTTTTGAAGAGCCCATGAAACAAACTACTTAAACCCTGCCAGCCCCTGTAGCGGTTGATTTCCCTACTCGGCGTGTAGAAGGGGGTTTTTAGCTGAATCTAGTACGCCAAAGTGGGCTAGAGGGTCCAGGAGATGAGTTACGCAGAGTGTTCTGCTTTAGACAGCCTTTTAGCTGGCCACCATGCTGTTTTTAAACAAACACTAATGTTATTTTCAGTTTCTGATGTACGTTTGTACCAACTGCCCAGAAAATCTCTGAAGCATTCTCCGTCCACCCCCTGCCTCCAAAACAACATCCAGCCAGCATCCTCCAACAGTTTCCTGGGGAGCAAAATGAGCAATCTTGGAGCTTTCACTCTCCATGCACATGAATAGGAAAGCAGGGAAATTAAAGGCAGCCAGCCAGCTTCTCTGCAGGCACAAAGTAGCTTGCAGAAGGGCAGAGGGACAAAAACCACTTTGTTTCACCTCTGCATTGTTCGCTGCAAAACAAAACAACTTTCCAATCAGAGCACACAGCAGTCTGTGAATACAGGCACACCCACTTTAAGCATAAAGGAAGATATTGTGTGATGACAGTAGCTTGGAAGGTTTATCGCTGTATTGGGGTTACAAACACCAATGAATACAGCTCTTATAGTAGTGGTTGATTAGATTGAGAATAATTGTTGTAAACTTTACTACCACCATTGTATTTTCACACTTTGTTTGCTACTGTCTGAGCCAGATTCTCATTTAGATCAAGGCATGTTTATACAGCTCTGGTGTTCACGTAAATCAGAATCTGGCCCTCAATATTGATATTCTGCAGACATTTATGCATTGCATTTTGATTATCTTAAAATGGCCTCCTAATTTTAAAGTTCTAAAGGTATTTAACTTTCTTTTCTCTCCCCTGCCACCTCCATCAAGAAAAGAAAATGACTTCCACTTAGCATCACTGTTCTGAGGAGCAGAGCCAGAGGACTAAGCAAAAATTACTCAGAGTCCACACTCTAAGACTGGCCCAGCACATGGCTGCACGCCTCCAAGAACAAGCCATCCAGCGAGGCAAAACTTACTGCAGCCCAGTAATTTCCAGGGTAATTTCCTCATTTTTAATAAAATAGTTTCTCTGCAGTCTGTGTGCACTTTAAAACTGCTGCTTACAAGAGATCCAATGTGATCTGAACCCAAAGAGCAAGTAGTCTTCAGGACACCAAATGGATAACTGATACTGAAGTTTCATATCTCTGCACAGCTGCATGTAAAAAATGTATTATGAACCAAAATGGAAGAGGTGAAAGCAATGCTTTGTGGAATACTAGAGAAAACCACCCCTCAACTATATTTTGTGGAAATCATCAAAAAAATCCATAAGTGGTGTGGACTGAAAGGTATTGCTGAAAGCAGACAATGGAATGGATTTAATTTTAACTCAAATGTAACGAATCCCTCTTTCCTCATGTTTTAGAAACTAACCAATTTACCAGTTGTAAATAAGCCCCCAAGAATTATGTGAAATTTTCAAACCTTCCATTGGACAAATTAACATTTGCAGTTCCCTGCAACTGGTGCAATTTGTCCCTACAGCCTTAAGCAGCTGATTGACTATTTCTAGTATCCAACTTTCTCTCTGTATTAGATAGCCTGGAAGGCTGATGAGTCTAGACCTGTTCTCTCTATCCATACAGCGTAGGAGTACTGATCCCAGCTCACAGGGTACCTGCGGCTGCTGAGACTTTTGCACATGCTGTCTCATTGATGCCTACTGTAGAAAATCACAGGACAGTAAGAGACAGCGTTGTATTTATTAGAGTTTGGCAAACATTTCACATCTAGAAGGGGGGAGGGGAGAACAGGTCAGATATGAAGAGGAAATGGTTACTTGAAAAGATTCTCATTCTGCTATTTAGAGCTGTATCTGCTCTCATTTGTAAATAAGTCTATGCTATTACTGTAGACAAGAAGGTTTCTTGTATCTTCTCAATGTTTACTGCAGAGAATCACTTACATGGCTTCAACGAAAGTGTAGTAAAACCAAAATAAAGAAATGTGCATGGAATGGCTGGCTGTCATTTGTTCTGGGCTAGCTGGTTTTAAAATGATGATTTCTCAGAGCTTAAGTTCTTGATTCTGAAAAGATGAACCACAGTAGAGCTCAGAGGCCGCAGCTGATTTACGTTCTCCGTACTGGCCCTTGTCTTGTAACAGCTGCGCGCACACCCACACACACCCACCCACACCCCTCCCACTGCAACCAACAAGAGTGCCATGTGCACACTGGCCACAGAGTCAAGCCAAGTGACAGTCTGGCCACGCTGTGGAACTTCCAGTCACTGCTGCCTTGGCTGTAAATGGCACCCACACAACCAGCCAAGTTCCCTCCTGACCCCTCTTTACCTTTAATAGTCTGAGGCTGCAAAGTGCTGAGCACCCTTGGTCTCACTGAAAGAAAAAAGAAATAAGCATTTATAGGCACAGCCCCTTGCAGGATCAGGCCCTAACTCAACAGTTCCTTCAGGTGGCACAATGTTGGCGTACGATGTCACGGGAGGGGTCAGCATGAATGTATGTTTTAAGAATGGAGTAAGCTACTCCTGGCATCACTGCGAAGCTGTAGTGAATCCTACAAGGTCTGGTTAAAAGGAAAGTATGAGATATACACTGACAGCTGAAGGGGATTTCCCCATCAAAACAAGTCATTTACAACAACGACTGAATGCTGTCACTTATTAGGGATGTTATGCAAGGCACAGAGTGTGGGGTAATGATAACTTGGACCAGCTGAGGTTCTTCCCCCAGGAGTTTCAAGTGCTAGCAGGGTAGTGGTGCCATACTTCCAAGCAAACATTCGAGCTGGCATGCATCCACCAATTGTTGATCGGCGTTGGGCGTTATTTTTTCCATTGCATTCAAGTGAGGAACTAGGACTCTAGCTAGAGACTTGCCATCAACCTGTACATGTGATGAGTGACACGGGATGTCTGCTGATCTCAATCCAGGCCCAAGCTGCTGGCAGCGGAAGACAGCACTGTGCAAGACACCAGTCCGTCTAGAGTTCCCGTAGTCAAGAGTTAGTAGATCTCCGCTTAGTCCCAAGTGCACATCTCATTCTTGCAAACAAACAGATGTGGACAGAGCACATAATACGGGACCACATTTCCAGAAATAGCTGGAATAAACTAGAGAAAAAGGCTAAACTGTTTCCTCACCATTTTAATACTGCCAACAACTACAACAGGTTGAAACCATACACATGACAAATTGGGAAAAGTCTCATAATGCAATGGTTTCAGCAAAGGAATGTACTGACTTGTTAAGAACATTACTACAGTAAAAACAAATGGCAAACAGGAATTTGGCACCACATTTACAAAGTAAAGGCATGCTGTCAATACAGTTTAGAAGTCTCTGAACATAAAAGGCCATGGTAAAATGCAGAACAAGGGGCATCTTTTACAAGGTTCACCACTGCTTTAGACGAAGAAAAAAAACAAACATACAAGGATCTAAGTGGTTGATTTAGTAGCTTTGTAGCAGCATGTATGCTCCATCCAGTTTGGAATTTAGCAATTTGTCCCTTCAGATGGAAGCATTCCTAGGTAGATTTTCACCCAAGAAGCCGTCTTTAAAGCTTACTACCCCAGTACAAATCTCAGTAATCTGGTGACCAGCATAGCCCAGGTAAACCCCAACCACAAGTTAAGACGTGTTATCCTGCTGCAGAAACCTCCACTCCCTCTTTTAAAAGCCTTATGGTATTTGTAGCAGGATGGTAACAAGTTACACATCAGAAGCAGCTGAAGCTAAAGTCATAAGAATTCTATGGATCTTTTAAATAGCTGCAGAAATATTAAACTGACCATACCAAGCATTAAAAACAAAGAGTTCCTACTAAGAGGAATACTTTCTGCATGATCTGGTCACATCATGTGCATAGTTAAGTGATTTTTTGTTTTGTTTTTTTAAAACAAGATTCATTGGCAAATAAAGAAATAAAATTTAGTAAAGTTATATATAGTTTTCTTGATGGAAAAACCTTAAAAACAGACTAGTGGTGGCTTGTTAATCAAAGAAAGACAAAAGCTACATACTGAAGTTCTGGAATCCAGCACCTCAATTTCACAACAGCTGTACACATTTGAGATTATGCAATCTGACTGCTGCCTAGATGATCAAATCACACTTAACAGTTGTTCCATTTTGAGAACTTTAACTTCAACATCCCATATCAATTAAAAAGGTCCCTAATACAGAAGATTGTGCTAAGGAATGCAAGAATTTTGCATGCTGTTTTCATTCCCCTGGTCCTGTTCATGCTTGCAGCTGTCCATGAAGCAGCAAAGAAAGTTTGCTTCTCAAAACGCCACGTCTTTAAAAACTGAAAGAAGAACACCAAGTGTTAGCAAAAGCACATTGCAACCCCACATTGAGTTGTCAGTGTAAATATATTACTAGAACTCAGAGCAGTTAGATAGCTCATTGTTACCTTCCTTCTTAATAGAGTCCACATTCCTTCAGGTTGTTTTTAATGATAACATCTGTAACAGCATCAAACACAAACTGCACGTTCTTTGTGTCAGTGGCACAGGTGAAGTGGGTGTAGATCTCCTTGGTGTCTTTTCTTCGGTTCAGATCTTCAAACTGACACTGAATGTATGCAGCTGCCTCCTCGTATGTATTAGAGCCTGCAAAATAGGACACCTGACTTTACCCAGCAGCTTGCAGAAGAGAGCTTGATTCAAATCTTTCAAGCAGAAGTTAAGCTTCTTGCAACCATATGCTTTAGCAAGCTACAGTCTTACCATTAGCCCCTTCGGTACAATGGTCACTAGTACTTAATACCCGTACAGCTTCACCCACTAGATTAAACTACTAAATTGAAGTAGGGGATGAAACAAATGACAGGCATGAATGGAGGCCCCATCATTTGGGCTATGACTAGACATAACCCCAAGAAGATCACACTAGAGGGCAGATGTGGGTCTGACCTTTAAAAGACTAGGCATAGAGGGATAGATTCAGGAGAATGAACTGCCTGCACACCATTTGGAACAGGGAGGTGGCTGCAAAGGGTACTCTAGTGGAGGAAATGGGGACTTTCGTTGCTAGGGCAAATGAGTGCTTTAGCATTCACCGAGATTCCTTTTATTGTGTCTCCAGAATTTCCATTGAGCTGAAACAGTTATCCTTACACCACCAGTGAGATGCATCGGGACCTAGCTATGAGGAGCACATGAACAGGCCAGACATCTGTTCTATCCATACTCCAAGTCATATGAAAATGTGGACAAGGGTTCCACATGGAGCCAAAGCTTCTGAGAAGAGAGAACCAGTGCTGATCATGCCCAGGTGGGCTAGCCCTTCTGACCACCTTTAAATCATTAGACGTGTACTGTCCCAGCACAAGACAGAGCCCTCCCCTTGCCCGTGTATGAAGTCCAGAGGACGGGAATGACAAGGAAAGACAGGCTCAAGTGATCTTGGATTTCCTGAGAGTTTTAACTGCCTGGCTCTGGGAGGCACCTTCACTCTAATTCTTCATTTCTGTTAGCCCAGCTCACCTGTGTACTCTGGGTAGCAGATTGTTAATGGGCTCCTCTTAATCTTTTCCTCAAACAGGTCTTTCTTGTTCAGGAAGAGAATGATTGAGGTGTCTGTAAACCATTTGTTGTTACAAATGCTGTCAAACAGTTTCATACTCTCATGCATTCGGTTCTGAAAAGTAATTAAAAGAACAATGCATCATTCCAGGGGTAAATTGGGAGGAGGGTTTTTTCTTTGATGAGCTTTAGAACAAAGCTACTTGTGTTCAAAACGTGAAGAGTCACTGCTGTGCAACCACACAAATGTTAGTGGTGCTGCGTCAGACAGAGGTCAGGTAATTCTGCACTGTGCTTGACCCTGATCAGAGGTCTGTCCAGGAAAGATTGAAACTCCCCATGTCTTAATTTTCCTCAGCATTTCCCCACCCCATAATCTCTCTGACATTGTCAGGGAGGCACGGGTTCTGAAGAAAGCATGTATTTGTAGTGGTTGTCACTTCCTGCAGTGTTTATTATTATGTGCTCTTATAGAGGAATAGGCTAGAGGCAGCTCTTGAGAAGCCCATTCCCTGCACAGTGCTATTGCGAGATGACTTAGGGGAGAGATTGCTTTCTATCACCATCTCAAACACAGTTAATACTAACACAGAACAAGTTATGGTTAGAGTCCCATAAAACCTGGATATGAAGTCTGTAGGGCAGCTTGAAGCTAACTTCCACCTCAATCCCCTGGCTGCAGCCAGGTGTTAGTAACAACAGTGACATACCATTTCTTCATCTTCTGCAAGGACAAGGTCATAATCACTGAGGGCTACACAAAATATGATTGCTGTCACGCCTTCAAAGCAGTGGATCCATTTCTTTCGTTCTGATCGCTGGCCACCAACATCGAACATCCTGGAAGAGTGAAGGGAAAGTGGCTCAGATGTCATGCAGCACTCACCTTCCTACTCACAGGCAATGGAGAACAACTTTTCAAAGCACTTTCAGCAAGCTGATAGCAAGGGAAATGCAGATACACAAAGCCTTACCATAAATAAGGCCAGAAACTCAAATCCTCCAATTTAGGGGATTTTAATTATTTTTTCTAATTAAAACTCAAGTTTTAATTTAAAATATGAAGATTCTATGCCTCCCAGTTGGAAATAACCCTCAAGGGCTTGTTTGCAACAGTATCTCGAATGGAAAGAATAGGGCCTGCTGCTTCACCTTGGCACTCTTCCTTGTTTGTTATCTCACATTCCCAGCAGCAGTAACCCATTGGCTTCACTGGATGCAAAGCACCCGCTTTGCATAAGTCAGTTCTTCTAATTACCTGTGCTTGGTTCTCTGAGGTAACATGACCTGTACCTACTGGGATGCTGATGGAACTTTTAAGAAGTTGGGTGTTGCAGCAGTTTAATATATAATTAATGAGCTACAGGAGTTTGAAGGTTTGGGGCAAAAAATTCCTAAATTTTGCTAGAAGATTTCTGGCTATAAAACAGAGATATGGAAGTTTATTGGAAAGTTACAATGCACTCTGAAGAGAGGCAGTATTCCCTGCTGGTTTCCGACTGACCGCAATCATTAATTAAATCGGGTCAGATACAAGTCAATATCCAAGAGGTACAAAACCAAAATCCAAGTTGACAATCATCAGAGCAAACAGGCAGTCAGACAAAGAGAGGAACTATTCAGTGTGCCAAAAGGAACACAATTTAATGATTCTGATCAAAAGGGCCAGAATTGTGGCTCCATGCTTTTACTCAAAACACACTGTCCCAATGGATCACACTAGGAAAGAGGGAATTTTGTATAAAGATACAGGTTAGTTAGTTTGTAAAGATCTCCATTACTTTTGCTGTTATTGCAAAGATATCTGAAAAAAGAACAGTGCCTCTCATCCCCACTTCTCCAAGCTGATCCTGAATTCACAGTCATGCCTTTAGAACATCTCAGCCCAGTAGGGAAGTGCAGTCCCAGATTCAACATTGTGACTTCATTGCAGTATGAAAGAAAGATACATTAGGTTGCAAGAGAGAAGACTGCTGCTTTGTGTTTAAAATCTATTTAAGCATTTCCCTAAGCAGGCCCATCCCTTTGAAACGAGATGCCTTGTGTCTCAGTTTCTATGGATGCCCAGTTAGCCTAAGCAGGCTTTTTTAGCCCCGTATAAGCCAGTCTCCTAAAGGGACGTATGAATGCTCAGCCTTAATGATCTAATTAAAAAAGCCTATTTAGCAATATAACACCTATCTCTACTCAAACCCACATGATCTGAAATCGCCTCTTAGCCAAATCTTGGCTGGGCCCTTCTACCCTCATCACGTATCTACTCTCACTTCTATATCCCATTCATATGGATACAGAGAGGGATATAGCCGTGCTTGTAGGCCCCAACAGGAGGCTGGGTAAGGGTTGCAGTGCCTTAGACAACATCTGTTATCTGTTGCACAGCAGATAGCTGGAAACTTTTCCTATCTTCCCTATTCACAGAAACGTTTATTTTAACCCTGTCTTCTACGTTGAGCTCAGTGTCCCAGGAGTCAGAGCACTGCACAGCACAGCAATGTTAATCCCAGTACACAGTGATGGAAGACAAATTTCCCCCGAGCTCACCAACAGCCATAAAAATAGCTCTGATGCAAACTACGCAAGCATTTTCTGTTCACAAGTCACAGGTTAGACAGCTCAGAAGCCAAGCTGCCACTGTATCCTCAAGAAGTGTGCAATGAGTCGGATTTCATACAAAAATGTTTAGATTTCTCCTATGTCCCTTTCAAACCTGGTTACACAAAAGGATCAAAATCATAGCTGGAAAATTAATGCTTATTTAAAGACCTTATGTAACTAAAACTTGACGACAGCATTCCTGACAGGAAAGAGAACCTGGCCCATAATACAAACACAGCAGCTTCCTATGACAATGTTACACAGCACTAACATCCACCACATAGGATTCTAGCTCATGTGTCAATGAACACGCTCAGAGTCCAAAGCAAGGGTTAGCTAGAAGAGTAAGCAGGAAGCTGGGGAAGCCTGTGCTAATCCTACCTATCCCCCATACAACAGCTTGTATGGAGGATAAAGAGGGAACTCTGATTTATCATACTTAAAGGGACACTGTCAAGGTTAGGCTCAGTATCTGTACCCCTTCAAAGGGTTTTACTTGTATTACAATAGAGGGCAAGTCCCAGCCCCTGGACTCTTGCACAATAAAGGCAGCCATTTTTGCCACACTTATGCATGCTAGGGGGCTGGAGCACATGATTTATGAGGAGAGGCTGAGGGAACTGGGATTATTTAGTTTCCAGAAGGAAAGAATGAGGTGGGATTTGATAGCTGCTTTCAGCTACCTGAAAGGGGGTTCCAAAGAGGATGGATCTAGACTGTTCTCAGTGGTAGCAGATGACAGAACAAGGAGCAATGGTCTCAAGTTGCAGCGGGGAGATTTAGGTTGGATGATGGGAAAAACTTTTTCACTAGGAGGGTGGTGAGGCACTGGAAAGGGTTACCTAGGGAGGTGGTGGAATCTCCTTCCTTAGAGGTTTTCAAGGTCAGGCTTGACAAAGCCCTGGCTGGGATGATTTAGTTGGGGTTGGTCCTGCTTTGAGCAGGGGGTTGGATTAGATGACCTCCTGAAGCCCCTTCCAACCCTGATATTCTATTCTATGCCCCCTGCTCCTTTGCAGCAGGGTTAGTCAGCACTATAATATTTCGAGTTTTGCTAACAATGCCATGCAGGCCAGTCAGAGCCAAATTAATTTCAGCTCTCTTAGGAACACAGGAAAACAATGCACTGCAAATGACAGGAGACCAAGGCTACAGGGAAGGGCACTTATCTTATCAAATGAAGGGATTAAATGCAAACTAAAACCAGTAGCCAGTGTCCTTTTAGTAGTTTTTGATCCTGTAAACAAGCATTCAGTACCTGTGTTTGCGATTCCAACAGAAAAGCAGCTGAAAAGAACAAAAGAATGTAAATAAAAAAGTCAGAGGTACCCCAAGTGAGTAATTTCAGGAAGAACAGAGTAATTAAAGACAAGGGAGTATAGTCACAATTTACTTGAAAGTGCTGAATAAGAACAAGGCTCCACAATATGTGCATGAGGGAAAACTGGATACCAACCATCACCAAGCACCACAGCACTCAGTAGAAGAAAGCAGTGCAATCTGCAGGGAGGAATGACATCCTGCAGCAGCCTGCACCATACTCACTTGAAGTACAGGTCCTTGAAGGTGAAGTGAGTTTCCACAATGCCTGTAGTCTTCACTCTGGTCCGCAGAACATCTTGCTGAGTTGGAATGTAGGTCTGCTGGGATATTCTATCCAAGTCATTTAGGTAACTAAACCAAAGAGACAATCCAAGACATGCTTTTTTTAGTCTGCTTCCTTGCTATGAATCTTTTATAAACCGCAGAAGAAAGTCATGGTGAAGTGCATTATTTCTGTTAGCACATCCCAGACCTCCAACATATACCTGTATTCTAGAGTTTCCTATAGCCATGTACTATCCAGCCTAACACAGCAGTCAGTCAGTAACAGATGGTGCTCAGCTAGTCAAACGCAAGCTGGGCTATAGAATAAGAGTGTGGAAGACAGAGCAGAAAAATGATCATAGAAT
The DNA here is from genome assembly GCF_965152235.1 of Eretmochelys imbricata. Taxonomy (NCBI): domain Eukaryota; kingdom Metazoa; phylum Chordata; order Testudines; family Cheloniidae; genus Eretmochelys; species Eretmochelys imbricata. Next base: position 17,491,407 of record NC_135592.1, on the reverse strand, counting down.
TCCCTCTGTAATTAATACCTTTTGCTAAAGAAATTCACCTGGAGGCCTCCAAAGACAAACACTAACGTACCAGAAGAGAAAAGTGAATAAAGCCCAGGTTTCTGCTCATTGTAAAGGGTAAAAGGCAGAAAGTGGCAGAACAGTGAGCCACGTTCATAGCCCTGTCCAAAGCATGACAAATCCAACCATCCACTCAGGCAAAAGCAAGCAGGAATCTTTTCCCTGACAACTTGGGAACCCTTACCCACCAATGTCTGGAGAACAAACTCTCAATCTCTAGCTTTTATGGGGCAAAAATACTTGTCATGTGACCTGATACACTGCTGCCTTCCTGTGCCTCCAGGCCCTCTGAGACCAGAATTCTGAACTGCCCAAGGCCCAACTCTTCGCTCCAGCACCCCGCCCATATAGCTGGGCTATGCACCTCAGAGGCTGCTGGGAGGAATCCTTTCCCCTCTGCAGCATCACAGCCACTCTGCAGCAGCGTATCCACTGAGACCACCTTCAACTCCCAGCTTCAAACAAACATCCCCTTTAGAGCTCCAAGGCATGTAATGGGTGCATCTCTTCTAGTCTGGACCCACAAATCATGCTCCTGCCTTTCATCCATTTCAGAGCAAGCTCCTCTATCTTTGGCAACCTGAGAGTAATCTATAACAACTGTAGGTTTTGAACTGGCAGGCTTTAGCCTTTGCCCCCACTTCTTGCCCTGCCAGTTCTCTGACTCTTGGTAGACACATTTTATCGCTAGACCCTTCCAATGGATAATTTGTCATGGGTTGGTTCTACACAGTCCTTCTTTCCACTCACTAGCATAACAGACAAGTTGCCAACTAATTCAAAGAGTAAACTTCTCAACCGTCTACAAGATACCCTATTCTGTGCCCTGGCATATTTTTAATGAGCTTTTAGAAAAACTTATGTAATTGCATTTGGTGCAGGTAGTATTACCTGTACTAGTCTTGTGATAAAAGCATATTTCTGTTAGGAAATAAAGATCCTTGGAATTTCTAGTCCTGATTAGCCTAACACCACAGGAAAATGTAACTGCTCTAGTCAGACACACCAGAACACAGCTAATTTAGCAACAACGCACTAATGGAAAAGCAGCTACACAAACCAGACAGCAAAGCCAAATGAATTAAGTAACAGCACTGGCAATAAGAATTAAACTCTAAACAAGCTGTGTCCTGTTGGTAGAAGAATGCAAATGCTACCTCAAGAGCTGGCACTAACAGCTTGGCTTTGATAACAAGCATGTGACTAACTAGTGAATTATTTAAACAGATGCTCGGCTTCCTCCATTAGCACACTTGTAATCTACTCACTAGGTTGTCAGGATTCAGCACAATACCTATTGAAAGCAAAACTGGTTCAGTTCTCTCATCAGCTCTTTCCACAGCAGATGGAGGAGATAAATAACTTCAGTCAATATCTACCACCAAATGAACTGAGAAATCCCACACATGCTTACAACACAAAGCTACTTTAGTCCAGTAAGCACCTTGTTTCCATTAGTGTTTGGAGTGTGACTCTTAAAACAAACCTGGCCCAATTGATTGGAGAGAGAATCTACAAAATAATATATTAAGAGTCCATGAAAGACCTTAACCAAGTCATTCGAAAAGGTGGAAATGAACAACGTTACAGGCCAGTAATCTGACCCTCCCTGGTCAGAAGAAATACATTTTAAAATGATCAGAACACTGGCAGCATCAAAAGGAACCTCCTGACACCAGGAAGTAAGCCTTCGCTCTTCAGTTTTCCCCACACGCACGTAGGCCTTGTAGATCTGCGACAAAAGCTCCCTCATCACACTTCCTTATCTGTCATGACTTGACAGATGTGGTTTGCTCTGTGTGGGAAGTGGCTGCAGCCACACCCATACAGCACTGTCCTGCAAATAAGTGCTTTCTACATAGGGAAGCTGCAGAATCCTAATCAGTTACAAGCTGCTACTCGATCTGTGTGTGCACAGCTTCTGTACAACATGACCATGTAAAAGATGTCAGCCTGAAAAAAAGCAGAAATGCAAGAAGAGAAAGTGGGGGACAAGAGAATGATGCAGAGACCACACTAGGAGACTTAATATTAACAATCCAGTTTTCCCACTACTATGTGGATAGACGTTAAGACAAACTAAGACGAGACAAATTTATCTACCATTCAAAGAACAGATGTGTTTATCCTAAAATGAGAGTCTTCCTATATCCTACCTGGTTTAACAATGTTCCCTTCCTGGCTGAGTGCCGCCCAGGGTTTTCCCTCACCTTCTTAGATAATTTTTTCACTATTTTTGACACAAACATTTGCTCCCTACCCCACACCCTCTCTAGTGGAGGAAGCTTGTTTTCATGCTTCAACTATCCTAAATCCTAAAATTAAGATTTCAGCTACAGAGGGGGTGACATTTTCATAATTAAGCCAAGGACTTGGCTGACCATTGAGGTTTCCCAGGAGAACCCATAGTAGTTTTGGGGCAGCTCCCCAACGCTCGCATGTCCAGAGATTTATACCTCCAACTTGAAATCAAATAAAATCTGGCAGCTTCAGGTTACTCTGAATCCAAAACTCAGGAGGAACCTTGCAGTACAAAGCAGAACATTGATTTCTCACAGAGCTGCTCAGGAGACAGGCAGATTTTGGCAGATGTCGTCAATGAGTTGGACAGGATTCAGTTGGTGGCTACAATAGGCTCTCCCTCCTCCACATGTTCACCAGGGTGGTATTTTCCAAACAATGCAGTCATGTTTCCTTTAACTACTGGGAAGAACGGTTACTAGGCGAAACAGCTAAAAGCTCTAAAAGATTCATACAAAGCATTTATTATGGAAGAGGCTGTAGGATACTGAGTAGTCACAACCTGAGCTAAGGGAGGAGTTGTCACTAACATCTCTAGGGAAAAGCAGAGAACACAGATGACTGCCTTTTGACTCCATACTGAGGAGAGGGTATAAGAGGGCATGAAATCCCCTTAACAGTATTCAGACAGTTCTGTATTTAGGACCACTGAACTACAAGCTTTCTGGAAAGGCTGTACCAAAAGGCCAACACCCATAAGATACAAGAACCAGAGAGGTACACTATCTTCTAGGGCCTGACTAGAAGTTCTCCTTCACAGGAGTCCTAGCTTTTGCTCTAGTTATAGCTCCTCTAACTCTCAACCAAAGAATATCCATTCATCCCTTCCTATGCGGTTCTTGGGAGCCAGTCCTTCCTGAACTGAAGATGTCAGGGAAAACAGCCCCATGACAAAGTTCTGATGACCCAGGCATTGAGATAGGAGACTGAATTCCCGGGATGCAGAAATAGGCTGTGCCTTCCCTGCTGTGGTTAGCTGAAGTTAGGGAGGTGTTGTGGTTAGGTAAAGGTAGAAACAGATACACCAAACTGAACACAACCTCCAGCATCCCCAACGAAGGGAAGGGCAGATTTTAATTAGTTTTGTCAAACTGAATATGTCCCTTCAACTATCAGGCCCAGCTGGGAAGGGAGAGGAGCTGCAGGAGGGAGGAAGGGTTCCTGAAGTAGGCCATGCAGCAGGGGGAAGGAAGGGAAGGTGTGTTCTTTCAGCACCAGGGGGAAAGCCCCTGGGAGCTGCGTGGAGGATCTGCTTTTGTTTCACCTACATTTTACATATGAAGAATAAAACTGCTTGAAAAAAAGATTTGGATGTGGCAGCGAGTCCTTCCTAGGAAGGTCAGGTGCATGAGTGAGGGGAAGCCGAGGCAGTGAATAGCCTGGCACCCGACCAGGTAAAGTGCTGTTGCTTCAATGGGCCTTTACACAATACAAAGTCCATTGTACATGAAGCATAACAGCACAAATGGCAAGATAGGAACGTGGAATTAGCAACCACCTCTGAAAAGTCTGGGTTAAGTGATTTGTTGAGCACCACATAGGAACTCTGGCATGGGGGGGGATACAATCCAGTTCCCCAGGGCAGCATTCGACTGCTTTACGCAGGAGCCCATCCTTTCTCTTTCTGCAATCCCCTGCCTCATTCACTACACATCTTCCAACTTCTGCAACCACTGAAGCAGAGAGCATTAGACAACACCCACCTTTTGCTGGACAGATTCATCCTGTGAACTGAATGAGGCTGAAGTGTAGAGAATAATGGCATGTGATCACATAATTAGATTGCATCATAATGCATATGCACAATGAGACTGGATTAAGTTTGCACAGGTAATCTTAATTCCAACGTTTCCCAATTTTGGGGTGATTAATTTTGCAACATTAGCATTCATTTCTTGTAATTTTTCTGTGTAATTTCCTAGGTTTTTTTGTTTTTTTATTTTTTATGAAAACAAAAATTCCATCATCATGTGGGATCATATGGACACCCACAGAGGTCATCAGCGGGGTTGGAACCATTAGATCCACTTCTGACACTTGATAGCTGGACTAAATTGTCATCCATTAAGATGACGAGCACTAGAAAAGGATGGAAAGCTGCCATTTAGAGGGCTTCCAGATATTTACTGATAGCAGATGAATGGTGAGACTCAGGAACCTTCGGTTCCAATCCAGGCTCAGGAGGGGGGTGTGCTCCAGTGGGCACAGACTCTTCAGCTAGTTTCCTCTCCTCCCACTCCATCCTGGCCCTGTCCTCTAGTTCTGTCTCTTCCCCACCACAGCCAATCCCACTACTCCCCACACCTCAGCTCCACAGCCAATATGTCTCCCCCTTCTGGCCCCCGGCCCATCTCCCTACCCAGACTTCTTGTCTACTCCCAAAGTAGTCATCACCCTCCCAGCTCCTTGTCCCTCTCTTTGCCCAGACAATCCCAGTTGACCCCTAGCAACCTGGCTCCTCATCAGATCAGTGTCATCCCCTTTCCCCCAACACCCACACACACTTCTTCCCCGCCCTCTCAGTTCCAGTCACTTCTAATCATCACCCCTCTCGGCGACTCAATCTCAGTGTCTCCCCCGTCCCGACCCCAACATACCGACTTAGTCCCCTTGCCTTTATCATCTGTCTTTCACTTCACTCTAATTCCAAGTCCACATCCACCCCACCTCTTTGTCCCAAACTACTTCCCTGCCATCCCACCCCCAAAAAATCCAGCTCTAGCCTTTAAATCAGGCAGCTTCCTCCATGGTACGCTGACCCTGAAGAGGAGGTCAATGAGAGCACAGGAGAGAGAGAGAGGCGCTCCCTGCTCACAGGACCAAAACATGATCCCCAGCAGCCCAAAACTGCAACTGCAGGGAAACTTCTACTCAGCATGGACAGAATCTTCAGGGAATTTGGCTGCTAAAAGGAGTCTAGTGAGCATGTGCAAACTGCAATTTTTCAAAGGCTTATAATTTGGTGGATTTTTGATGGATTTTCACAGGGCTGGCAAAAGCCACATCCCTGACACAAAGGCCAGGGCCCTGCCAAATTTCAAGTCCCTGCAAAAAGCAGGGGGGCAGTAAAGCTGTCATAACCATACAGCTAAGGGTAGCCTAGAATTCCTCCGTACCTGTAAGGGGTTAAGAAGCTCAAATAACCTGGTTGGCACCTGACCAAAAGGACCAATGGGGAAAGAAGATACTTTCAAATCTTGGGCGGGGGAAGGTTGTGTTTGTGTGTGTTCTCTTGGGAAGCAGAGAAGCATCAGGTCAGAAAACTCCTTCTCCTATAAACCATCCTAAAAGTCTCTCATATTACAAAAATTGAGAGTAAAAGCCAGGCAAGGCGTGTTAGATTATCTTTTGTTCTGCTTGTGAATTTTTCCTTTGCTGGAGGGAGGTTTATTCCTGATTTTTGTAACTTTGAAACTAAGCCTAGAGGAAGTTCTGCTGTGTTTTTGAATCGTTTTTTACCCTGTAAAGTTATTTTCCATCCTGATTTTACAGAAGTGATTTTTAAATAAAATCCTTTCAAGAACCCGACTGATTTCTCTAATGTCCTAACACCCAGGAGTTTGGGTCTGTGATGACGTTGTAACCAATTGGTTAGGATATTATTCTCAAGCCTCCCCAGAAAAGGAGGTCTAAGGGCTTGGGAGGATATTTTGGGGGAATAAGAACTCCAAGTGGTTCTTTCCCTGATTCTTTGTTAAATCACTTGGTGGTGGCAGCATATCCTCCAAGGGGAAAGAATTTGTGCCTGGGGGAAGTTTAACCTAAGCTGGTAGAAATAAGCTTAGGGGGTCTTTCATGCGGGTCCCCACCTCTGTACCCTAGAGTTCAGAGTGGGGAGGGAACCCTGACAAGAGGTTTCCAAAGAAAAGGTCACCAAAAATTCCAGACACCCAGCATGGAAAACAAACCCAAACAGCTAAAGTTTGGCAAAGTTGTAAGCAACCGAAAACAGATTCTCATAATGGGAAGCATCGAGGCTGCCAGCCCGGGCTAAAATACATAACCACCACTTTTGCCTGAAATTGTTTCCCATCTGGTGCACCACCAGAAGAAACCTGGTGAAAATTACCAAAATGAAGAACGGCAAGAAAACGGATTTTCCTATACTGGTTTTAGGACCTCACAGTTAAACGTTGTTCATTACATATTTGGTAGCTTAATTATGAGTCTAGTTTCCAGGAAATATTAATCCTTACATTAATACTGAGGAGACCTCAAGTCACCTTCCAGAGAAGCTACAACTTGTCTCACTACACTGACATTTACAGACAGACAGTTACTTTTACACTGGGAAGGCAAATTGACAAGTTAATTTATTCATGATATTAGAAACACAAATAAGTTTTTCATGTGATAAGGGGAAGACCGCAATAAATTCTATAATGGAGGCAGTTGATCCCTTTCCTTTTCATTACAAGATCTACTTTGATCAGCTAAAGCATGGAGTCACAGAATCCGACACGTGGGACTGAAGAGCCCTCAATAGAGCAGGTGACTGGACTAGATGACCTGAGGCAGGACTAAGTATTTAGAGCCAATCCCCTCCTGGCTTAGGATATCCCATTTTGCCAATCTACCCAGCTTAGGTAAACATTTCCTGAAGTGTGACTTGTACTCCCATTAAATGCTTTCTGACTGTCCTTTAAAGGAGCACCTAAGCACTGGACATACCCATTGCTCTGACCACAACACAGTCGTAAGTGGTGTGCTCGCTACACAAAACACTGGGGACAGTAACGGTCTCTTACTAGGATGCAGAGTCATTAAGTTGATACTCTCTTGATCTGCTGAAGCAGGCCTGGACCCCAGCATCTCTCCATAATCGTTTAATCACTCCAGCTAGCTCAGGAGTCATCACTCCTTCCTCAGCACTTCCAGCCAACACAAACAATTGACGGGCATCGTCCTGCAGGAAGAGGGTGAAAGGAAGATTCAGTCATACTCCACAGTTAACACCACTACAAGCTAAAATGAGGCTTAAACCACCACTTAAACCACAAATGCCTGCAGTGGCACCAGTGATAGGTTCCTGACTGGCATAGCTAGATTCCCCTCCCCAGTCTATCAATATTCCTCCTTCGTCCAGAAACACACGGACCGAGCAAGAAGCAAACTGCTCAAGAGCATCTGGTGTCAGGCAAGCAGGATGCATTAATCAGAGGGAGGTGGTGGTCATCTGTGGCATACAGCACACCCATAGTACCACAAACCCTCTTTGTAGAGGAGGATCATAGTTCCAACTTAACAGGCAAGGTTTAGCTGGTTTAATGAGGTACATGGGGCAATATGAACCTTCAGCATTATATCTTGTGCATGGCGCATCTCCTCAGAAGTGCTGCTGGCTTTCAGAATACCTGTTCTGTACAACAAGCTACTGAAGGAATTAAAGCTTTTCCTGTCTAAAACTACAATTTACAGTTTATTAGAGGCCATACTGTTTAATACCCCAGCAGGGAAAAATCCAGCACCAAAAGCAAATACTGGGTGATTAAAGGTTTTAGAGCTTTGAAGAATTGCCATCTCCCATAAGGACTGTCAAAAGAAAGGGGAATTCCAATTTCCTAATGGGAACATTTCACAGGAAGGAAGGATCGGGACCACTCAGGATTCCAGTGTTTGTTTGCATTAGATTACATGAAACACTTGTCAGAAAATTTAATATAGACTCTCGCTTTTCAATAGGGAAATTATCAGCCAGATTTGCAACTGAGAAATAGGCTGACCTACTTTGAGGTTTCTGTGATGATGCAACTTGTGTCAGCTCTATTTAAGGGGTAATGTTGCAAGGCCCTTTTACTCTCCCAGCAAGTCCACCAACTTGAAGAGCCTGTCTGCTCCTGATACTTACTTTCTCCTGAAATCAGTCCTCAGAATGCTGCTGCAGGGCATGGAAATAATGAACCACCAAGGTAGCCTGTAGGGTAATGCCCAGGGCGCCACCTCTAAGGGTATGTCACTGCAGAGTTAGCCCAAATGATCAGTATCTGGCCTGAGTTTATGCAACCACTCTGCAAATCCCTACCTGAGTTACAGAGCCTTCACTGGTGCTGCACTCCTCTGCCTCTCGCTAGGACAGCTGGGGGCATATCCCAGGGCTCTATGGCTGCAGTACACTGAGCTGCTCTAGGATTCGCTCTCAGTAAGCTGTGGGAGGAACTACCCATCCTTCTGCGCACACAGTCCTCTAGTGCCTTTCCACAATTCTCCTATCAGCACTTGAGTGGCTTTAGCCTGGATCACCCCTGAAAAATGGGCAGCTATAGTGAAAATACCAGCTATAGTGAAAGCAGAACCAGGGCTCTAACCTCACTACCAGCCATGCCAGCTAGCCCAGGTTGAAAGCACAACTGGACTCAGGAGAGAGGTTTGTGTTTGTGGACAGGGACACCCTGGGGGGCTTAATCCCACAATTACACTATTTACGTCCTGCTCTTTTGTATTTGTGCCACCTTTTCAAGTGTCTCCTGGGAATTTCCCTCCTTTGGTCTTATTGCTTTCCCCACCCACAAAAATCAAGAAAGAATGAAGAAATGCCAGAAAGTTTGCTAGATAGGAGGGAGTCCGAGAGGGGAAATGTTAATGATATCACAGAGGAGGAAACCATATGATTTGGAAAGGAGAAAGTCAAAGAGTTATCCTTGTGATGCTCTTAATCATTTTTAAATTGTGAAAAAAAACTCACTAGCATCTGATTTAGATTAAAAATGTAAAGGGGCGTAACTTTCTGAAGTACGACTGAACACTGACGCAGGAGGCCAAGTATTTTAAATTAATCCGTAACGGTCTTGTTAAAAATGTAGCAACTTGATCTGAATCCAAGTATTTTGTATTAGAAAGAAGTTCAAAAGCTGTCAAGGGCTCCTTTCTGTATCTACAATAAGATACTCCAGGCAGAGTGTTACTAATACTTTACAGATTTTCAGATGTACTCCACTACTGCTATCTTGTGGCTTAAAAATATTTCCACCACATGTTCCATGGACTGAACTTCAGATCTTCATTAACATAATCTACATTATAGAAGCAAGCTAAAGGAAATGAGTGAAATACTCACTGCTCTGGCAACTTCCCCAAAGTCTATCTTTAGCCTCCCCATGGCTCTTATTATTGCAATGATGGACTGAATAGTATTGCTGTAGACAACCACTTTATACTGTTTGCATTCTTCCTCTGAATAGCCATCTTCATGGATGATCCTGGAACAAAAACAAGCCATAATCACAAGCTAAACCAGGAGGACAATGCTGATTTCTTATTCAGTCTAATACAAAAATGCAATTTATACCAATTTAAATATCTGGGCTTCTACTTACTTCATCTGCTTCACAATGGTGCTTTTACCAGACTCTCCTGCACCTGAAAAGTACAAATAAACTTATGTTAGTTTTAATTTGAAGTTAAAACTAAGAGCCAAAGTGAGATGTAGCCCCACATCTAGATGTTGATTGGGACTGAAGTAAAGAACTTAATTGTGCAAACTCATCAGTTAAAGATCTCCACATCAGCTATTCCCCGCAGTGACCCGCCTCTGACAGTGGCTCCCTAGAGAGACTAGGCACCAGTACACAATGCTCAGTTTGTATTCTCAGTTTATGAATGCTGACAACCAAGTGATCATCTAATCACAGAACAAGGAAGGTTATACTTCTGAATTTCCAAAGTTTGACTACTCATTTATTCTATCTTCCAAGAAGATAGGACTGTAAAATGGGGGGGGGGGAAGGGGCCGAAGGTACTTCAGTTTGTACACCGGCCGATCCATCACCTCTTCCTGCAATAGTACACTAATGATCTCCCAAGGCAGCGTTCCCATTACGCACATGAATCTGAAGGATACAGAGCAGTGTAAGTAACAGGCATTAACACTTTTAACTGCTAAGATACCATTCAGCCAATGATCTCAAAACACTTTTGTGACGAAGCAGGACTGCTCTTAATGTTTCCTCTGAATATTGTGGGAGTGCCTCAGTTTCCCCTAGGCAGTTCTTAAGTATCTAGGTGGTGGGATAAGGGTGTTTGATCATTGCAGAGCCCTAGAGGGCAGGTGTGTGCAGGGGTCTGGACACAGAGAATGGCCAACACCCTGTTTCCTGGCAACTGATGGCCTCGCCCTTCCCCTCTGCAAGGTGAGAGCTAAAGGGTTGGAGAACAAAGGGATCAGGTGACCTCCTGGCCCCGGAAAGGGGAAAGCCCAGAGGAGTGGGGGCTGGAGGGAGTTTCAGTTTGGGGCTGGCTGGGGACGAGGAGTGAAGTGCAGACGTGGTTGTCTGGCTCACTGTCTCCCAGAATGGACCCAGCTGAGGGGCCCTGTTCTCTGCACCTACAAGCTCTGTGTTAGACCATGTGCCTGACATCTAATAAACCTCTGTTTTACTGGCTGGCTGAGAGTCCCATCTGACTGCGAAGTTGGGGTGCAGGACCCTCTGGCTTCCCCAGGACCCTGCCTGGGCGGACTCGCTGTGGGAAGCGCATGGAGGGGCAGGGGATGGAAGCTGTGAGAGCTGTGTGTCCTGCAGACAGTCTGCTCACAGAAAGGAGACTTCCCCAGAGTCCTGACTGGCTTCGTAGTGAGCAGTTCCAGAGCATCGCCCGGGGACTCCGTGACAACTTTATAAATAGTAAGCCGAAACAACTACCTAGCGAGGTAGATCGCTATCTTACTATTTTAAATGACGAGACAGCCTAGGACAGAGGTTAAGTGATGACCTAGGTGTCTCACCGAATTGGCAGCAGAGAATTGACTCCTAGGCTCTTGCTCTAGCCATCTAACTATTAGTCAATACTGTTCCCCAAGTGCAGATGGCACCCCAAGGAAGTTCAAGATTTTCACTACGGCAAATATACCTGCACCTTCCCATTATATACAGAACATGAGACAGCAAAGTTTGAAATGTTTGAATTCTCTTTCATTTCGCACGCCAGTCTGGGCCATATGTTTCCAGCAGCGTGATCTTCTGTGGTTCAGAAGCCAATATGAACAAGACGACTGTACTCTGACTTTACTACACTTGGTCTTGAGGATAATTCCTAGCAGTGCAGGTGGGGGAGAACAGAAAAAACCCACTGCACCAAGGGAAAGAAGATAGCAAACAGACACAGTAATAGTCCAACGTGCTAATTTACATTTTGTCTGATCTTAAAACCAACGCCTAGATTCCCTTTGTTTGCAAGTTCTGAATCGTCAAAATGATGGATTATAAACAAGATGTGACAGAAACCCAGCCTAGTGGCAAGTTCCAGCATCCCTATCTTCTGCCCCAGCGGCCTGTCTTCCTGGAAGTGGAAGAGTCTACTGGAGCCCTCATCCAGATTCTATTCTGCAGCAGTTTATGGAAACCTAACCTAAAATAGCAGTAACACTATGTTTGTTGTAATTATAGGATAGGACTGAACTAAAGAATTCCTTACATGTCAGATCATAATCTTGTTTTGCCTAGAGCAGTCTCCAGCAAGGAAGGCTTTTCCCCCTTTTAGGGCAGCAGTCTGGGAAACTTTTAGGACAGAAGGTTCCAAAGATGAGAAGTGAAAGTTTACATCAAGATGATCTTCTTGGCTAGATACCAGGCCTCCCAGCTGTACCATTTGGCACACACCCCTCCTCAAGAAATTGTCTTCACATGGAATCATTTTGCTGATTACAGTGGGGTGAAGCCCCACCTTGCCAGAAGTTCACAGACCCAGACCAGAGTCATCTTAACTATTTGCCTCTAGAATGCAGTACTTTTAGCCCTGGTCTACACTACGGGGTTAGGTCGAATTTAGCCGCATTAGGTCCATTTTAAAATGAATACATCTACACAACCAACCCTGTTCCGTCGACCTGAAGGACTCTTAAAATTGATTTCTGTACTCCTCCCCGGCAAGGGGAGTAGCACTAAAATCAACCTTGCTGGGTTGAATTTGGGGTAGTGCAGACGCAATTCGATGGTGGCTCCTGGAGGCCAATATCCCAGAGTGCTCCAATGAGACCGCTCTGGACAGCGCTTTGAACTCCGAAGTGCTAGCCAGGTACATCGGAAAAGCCCCGGGAAATTTTGAATCTCATTTCCTGTTGGTCAGTGTGGCGAGCTCAGCAGCACAGGTGACCATGCAGTTCCCCCAGAATCGCAAATGAGCTCCAGCATGGACCAAAAGGGAGGCAGTGGATCTGATCACTGTATGGGGAGAAGAACCGGGCAGGCTGAACTCCCACTAAAAAGAAGAAATGCTAATATATATGCCAAAATCGTACAGGGCATGGTGGAGACAGGCTATAACAGGGACACACAGCACTGCTGCATGAAAGTTAAGGAGCTCAGGCAAGCCTATCAAAAGACAAAGGAGGCAAACGGTCGCTCTGTGTATGACCCCCATACAAGCTGCTTCTATGATCAGCTGCATGGCATTCTAGAGGGGGGGACCCTACCACTACCCCACCACTGTCCGTGGACACTTGCAAAGGGGGGAGTCTCACGCAACAGGGAGGAGGAAGAGGAGGAGGAGAATCCGCAGCAGGCAAGTGGTGAATCTCTTCTCCCCAGCAGCCAGGACCTTTTCATCATCTGGTCTCCCATATTTAAGAAGGATGAATTCAAACTGGAACAGGTACAGAGAAGGGCTACTAGGATGATCCGAGGAATGGAAAACCTGTCTCATGAAGGGAGACTCAAGGAGCTTGACTTGCTTAACCTAACTAAAAGAAGGTTGAGGGGAGATATGATTGCTCTCTATAAATATATCAGAGGGATAAATACCGGAGAGGGAGAGGAATTATTTAAGCTCAGTACCAATGTGGACACAAGAACAAATGGATATAAACTGGCCATCGGGAAGTTTAGACTTGAAATTAGACGAAGGTTTCTAACCATCAGAGGAGTGAAGTTTTGGAATAGCCTTCCAAGGGAAGCAGTGGGGGCAAAAGATCTATCTGGCTTTAAGATTAAACTTGATAAGTTTATGGAGGAGATAGTATGATGGGATAACATGATTTTGGTAATTAATTGATCTTTAAATATTCATGGTAAATAGGCCTAATGGCCTGTGATGGGATGCTAGATGGGGTGGGATCTGAGTTACTACAGAAAATTCTTTCCTGGGTATCTGGCTGGTGAATCTTGCCCATATGCTCAGGGTTCAGACGATCGTTATATTTGGGGTCGGGAAGGAATTTTCCTCCAGGGCCTCTTCCAATCTGCCCTGGAGGTTTTTCACCTCTGTAGCATGGGGCACGGGTCACTGCTGGAGGATTCTCTGCTCCTTGAAGTCTTTAAACCACAATTTGAGGACTTCAATAGCTCAGACATAGGTGAGAAGTTTTTCACAGGCGTGGGTGAGTGAGATTCTGTGGCCTGCATTGTGCAGGAGGTTGGACTAGATGATCATAATGGTCCCTTCTGACCTTAGTATCTATGAATCACCCTAGAGCCAATACCCTCCCAAGGCGGGATCCCCGACCCTGAAGCCAGAGAAGGCACCTCTGGTGAATGCACATTTGTAACTACAGTACAGGGTTTAAAAGCAATAGCGTTTAATGTTTGATTTGCCCAGAAGAATTGGGATGCATTCGCGGACAGTACAGCTACTGGAAAAGTCTGTTAACATGTCTGGGGATGGAGCGGGAATCCTCCAAGGACATCTCCATGAAGCTTTCCTGGAGGTAGTCTGAAAGCCTTTGCAGAAGGTTTCTGGGGAGGGCTGCCTTATTTCGTCCTCTACGGTAGGACACTTTACCACGCCAAGCCAGTAGCAAGTAGTCTGGAATCACTGCAGCACAAACCATGGTCACCTGGTTGAAATAGGGGAATTTTTGTAAGGGAACAGTAAAAGGACCCCATTCATGCTGGGTTGTTTGTGCTTGGCTAAAAGGGACCATCCCGGGGAATAGCCACGCGGTGGGGTGGGGGAGGGATGTGCTGCACATCCACCCGAAAACCGCAGCCCCTCCTTTTAAATGTGAAACCCAACCGGCATTGCTTGCTATGGGAAAGGATGGCGCTGCAGTTCGAAACCATTCCCACATGATATGAAGGCATAAGAAGCCAACCCTGCATACCAAAAGGCTTACCATGGCTGCCTGGAAACCGAATTCTGTTGCCCAGCTGTTTGCTATGTGTCACCATACAGGCAGACGCTCAATATAAAAGGCAAAATGCGACCTTGTACCTAAAGCACATGCGCTGTCTGCTGTGAATTACCTGATTCACTGTGAAAGTCTCCCTTTTGTTCTCAGAAAGGTATCATCTTAAATTTTACACTCCTTTTTATCTCCCCCCAGGTGCAAATGTATCTATGCTCCCCCTATCATCTCCATCCCTGAGGTTATCGCAGATTAGAAGGCGAAAAAACCGCACTCGCGAGGACATGTTTTCCGAGCTCATGTAGTCCTCCTTCACTGATAGGGCGCACCTGAATGCATGGAAGGCATTCAGTGGCAGAGACCAGGAAAGCATTAAGTGAGCGCGAAGAGCGGAGACAGGAGGCGATGCTGAGGCTAATGGGGGAGCAAACTGACATGATGAAACGTCTGTTGGAGTTGCAGGAAAGCCAACAAGAGCACAGACCCCCAGCTGCATCCATTGTATAACCACCTGCCCTCCTCCCCAAGTTCCATATCCTCCCCACACAGATGCCCAAGAACACATGGGGGAGGCTCCGGGCACCCAGCCACTCTACTCCAGAGGATGGCCCAAGCAACAGAAGGCTGTCATTCAAACAGTTTTGATTTGCAATGTGGCCACAATAAGCAATGTGGCCTTGTCTTTCCTTCCTCCTGCAACCCACCCCACCCAGGCTACCTTGTCAGTTATCTCGCTGCCTTTTTTTTTTAAATTAAGAAAGAAAAAATGCATGGTTTCAAAACAATAGTTACTTTATTTCCTTTGCCAGCTGTGATCGAAGGGGGAAGGGTGGTTGGCTTACAGGGAACTAAAATCAACAAAGTGGGTGGGTTTGCAGCAAGGAGAAACACACGACTGTCACACCATAGCCTGGCCAGTCATGAAACTGGTTTTCAAAGTCTCTCTGATGCGCATATAGCTGTGCTCTTCTAATCGCCCTGGTGTCTGGCTGCTTACAATCAGCTGTCAGGCGATTTGCCTCAACCTCCCACCACGCCATAAATGTCTCCCCCTTACTCTCACAGATATTATGGAGCACACAGGAAGCTGCAATAACAATGGGAATGTTGGTTGCGCTGAAGTCTAACCTAGTCAGCAAACAGTGCCAGTGAGCTTTTAAAAGTCCAAAGAGACATTCTACCACCATTCTGCACTTGCTCAGCCTATAGTTGAACTGCTCCTTACTACTGTCCAGGCTGCCTGTGTATGGCTTCATGAGCCATGGGAGCAAGGGGTAGGCTGGGTCCTCAAGGATAACTATTGGCTGAAATGCCAATCCTCAACAGTAATTTTCTGGTCTGGGAAGTCAGTCCCTTCTTGCAACTGCTCGAAGAGCCCTGAGTTCCTAAAGATGCGAGCGTCATGCACCTTTCCCGGCCATCCCACGTTGATGTCAGTGAAACGTCCCTTGTGATCCACCAGTGCTTGCAGCACCACTGAAAAGTACCCCTTGCGGTTTTCGTACTGGTTGGCAAGGTTGTCCGGTGCCAAGATAGGGATATGCGTTCCGTCTATCGCCCCACCACTGTTAGGAAACCCCACTGCAGCAAAGCCATCCAGTATGACCTGCACCTGCAACGCGGACACAGGTAACTAACTGCTTTCATGTTCTCTCCACAGTTACCGTTGCGGAGAGTGGACCAGATGATATGTCTGGGGGGAGAAAGCAGAAGGAGACTCCGCTGGTTGGAAGGCATGAGATGCGCTGTCCTGATATGGGGGGTTCCATGACCACCACTCCCAAGAGAAGGAGGCGGGTGGTGGTGGTCGGGGACTCTCTACTCCGGGGGACTGAGTCATCTATCTGCCACCCTGACCGGGAAAACCGAGAAGTCTGCTGCTTGCCAGGGGTTAAGATTCGCGATGTGACGGAGAGACTGCCGAGACTCATCAAGCCCTCGGATCACTACCCCTTCCTGCTTCTCCACGTGGGCACCAATGATACCGCCAAGAATGACCTTGAGCGGATCACTGCAGACTACTTGGCTCTGGGAAGAAGGATAAAGGAGTTTGAGGCGCAAGTGGTGTTCTCGTCCATCCTCCCCGTGGAAGGAAAAGGCCTGGGTAGGGACCGTCGAATCCTGGAAGTCAACGAATGGCTACACAGGTGGTGTCGGAGAAAAGGCTTTGGATTCTTTGACCATGGGATGGTGTTCCATGAAGGAGGAGGAGTGCTGGGCAGAGATGGGCTCCACCTTACGAAGAGAGGGAAGAGCATCTTTGCAAGCAGGCTGGCTAACCTAGTGAGGAGGGCTTTAAACTAGGTTCACCGGGGGAAGGAGACCAAAGCCCTGCGGTAAGTGGGAAAGCGGGATAGCGGGAGGAAGCACAGGCAGGAATGTCTGTGAGGGGAGGGCTCCTGCCTCATACTGAGAATGAGGGGCGATCAGCAGGTTATCTCAAGTGCTTATATACGAATGCACAAAGCCTTGGAAACAAGCAGGGAGAACGGGAGGTCCTGGTGATGTCAAGGAATTATGACGTGATTGGAATAACAGAGACTTGGTGGGATAACTCACATGACTGGAGTACTGTCATGGATGGTTATAAACTGTTCAGGAAGGACAGGCAGGGCAGAAAAGGTGGGGGAGTAGCACTGTATGTAAGGGAGCAGTATGACTGCTCAGAGCTCCGGTACGAAACTGCAGAAAAACCTGAGTGTCTCTGGATTAAGTTTAGAAGTGTGAGCAACAAGAGTGATGTAGTGGTGGGAGTCTACTATAGACCACCGGACCAGAGGGATGAGGTGGATGAGGCTTTCTTCCGGCAGCTCGCGGAAGCTACTAGATCGCATGCCCTGGTTCTCATAGGTGACTTTAATTTTCCTGATATCTGCTGGGAGAGCAATACAGGGGTGCATAGACAATCCAGGAAGTTTTTGGAAAGCATAGGGGACAATTTCCTGGTGCAAGTTGTAGAGGAGCCAACTGGGGGGGGAGCTTTTGTTGACCTGCTGCTCACAAACCGGGAAGAATTAGTGGGGGAAGCAAAAGTGGATGGGAATCTGGGAGGCAGTGACCATGAGTTGGTTGAGTTCAGGATCCTGACACAGGGAAGAAAGGTAAGCAGCAGGATATGGACCCTGGACTTCAGGAAAGCAGACTTCGACTACCTCAGGGAACGGATGGGTAGGATGGTAGGATCCCCTGGGGGACTAACATGAAGGGGAAAGGAGTCCAGGAGAGCTGGCTGTATTTCAAGGAATCCCTGTTGAGGTTACAGGGACAAACCATCCCGATGTGTCGAAAGAATAGTAAATATGGCAGGCGACCAGCTTGGCTTAACGGTGAAATCCTAGTGGATCTTAAGCATAAAAAAGAAGCTTACAAGAAGTGGAAGGTTGGACATATGACCAGGGAACAGTATAAAAATATTGCTCGGGCATGTAGGAATGAAATTAGGAGGGCCAAATCGCACCTGGAGCTGCAGCTAGCCAGAGATATTAAGAGTAACAAGAAGGGTTTCTTCAGGTATGTTGGCAACAAGAAGAAAGCCAAGGAAAGCGTGGGCCCCTTAATGAATGAGGGAGGCAACCTAGTGACAGAGGATGTGGAAAAAGCTAATGTACTCAATGCTTTTTTTGCCTCTGTCTTCACTAACAAGGTCAGCTCCCAGACTGCTGTGCTGGGCATCACAACATGGGGAATAGATGGCCAGCCCTCTGTGGAGAAAGAGGTGGTTAGGGACTATTTAGAAAAGCTGGACGTGCACAAGTCCATGGGGCCGGTCGAGTTGCATCCGAGAGTGCTAAAGGAACTGGCGGCTGTGATTGCAGAGCCATTGGCCTTTATCTTTGAAAACTCGTGGCGAACCGGGGAAGTCCCGGATGACTGGAAAACGGCTAATGTAGTGCCAATCTTTAAAAAAGGGAAGAAGGAGGATCCTGGGAACTACAGGCCAGTCAGCCTTACTTCAGTCCCCGGAAAAATCATGGAGCAGGTCCTCAAGGAATCAATCCTGAAGCACTTATATGAGAGGAAAGTGATCAGGAACAGTCAGCATGGATTCACCAAGGGAAGGTCATGCCTGACTAATCTAATCGCCTTCTATGATGAGATTACTGGTTCTGTGGATGAAGGGAAAGCAGTGGATGTATTGTATCTTGACTTTAGCAAAGCTTTTGACACGGTCTCCCACAGTATTCTTGTCAGCAAGTTAAAGAACTATGGGTTGGATGAATGCACTATAAGGTGGGTAGAAAGTTGGCTAGATTGTCGGGCTCAATGGGTAGTGATCAATGGCTCCATGTCCAGCTGGCAGCCGGTGTCAAGTGGAGTGCCCCAGGGGTTGGTCCTGGGACCGGTTTTGTTCAATATCTTCATAAATGATCTGGAGGATGGTGTGGATTGCACTCTCAGCAAATTTGCGGATGATAGTAAACTGGGAGGAGTGGTAGACACGCTGGAGGGCAGGGATAGGATACAGAGGGACCTAGACAAATTGGAGGATTGGGCCAAAAGAAATCTGATGAGGTTCAATAAGGATAAGTGCAGGGTCCTGCACTTAGGACGGAAGAACCCAATGCACAGCTACAGACTAGGGACCGAATGGCTAGGCAGCAGTTCTGCGGAAAAGGACCTAGGGGTGACAGTGGATGAGAAGCTGGATATGAGTCAGCAGTGTGCCCTTGTTGCCAAGAAGGCCAATGGCATTTTGGGATGTATAAGTAGGGGCATAGTGAGCAGATCAAGGGACATGATTGTCCCCCTCTATTCGACATTGGTGAGGCCTCATCTGGAGTACTGTGTCCAGTTTTGGGCCCCACACTACAAGAAGGATGTGGATAAATTGGAAAGAGCCCAGCGAATGGCAACAAAAATGATTAGGGGTCTGGAACACATGAGTTATGAGGAGAGGCTGAGGGAACTGGGATTGTTTAGTCTGCAGAAGAGAAGAATGAGGGGGGATTTGATAGCTGCTTTCAACTACCTGAGAGGTGGTTCCAGAGAGGATGGTTCTAGACTATTCTCAGTGGTGGAAGAGGACAGGACAAGGAGTAATGGTCTCAAGTTGCAGTGGGGGAGGTTTAGATTGGATATTAGGAAAAACTTTTTCACTAGGAGGGTAGTGAAACACTGGAATGCGTTGCCTAGGGAGGTGGTGGAATCTCCTTCCTTAGAAGTTTTTAAGGTCAGGCTTGACAAAGCCCTGGCTGGCATGATTTAATTGGGGATGGGTCCTGCTTTTGAGCAGGGGGTTGGACTAGATGACCTCCTGAGGTCCCTTCCAACCCTGATATTCTATGATTCTATGATTTCCCAGAGTCACTACCCTCGATAGCAGATCATCAGGGATTGCATTGGCTACTTGGATCACAGCAGTCCCCACAGTAGACTTCCCCACTCCAAATTGATTCCCGACTGATCGGTAGCAGTCGGGCGTTGCAAGCTTTCACAGGGCTATCAGCTGTCAGCGCAGCTCTCATCTTGGTATTCCTGCACTTCTGGGCGGGAGAAAGCAACTCACAAAGTTCAAGGAAAGTGGCCTTACGCATGCGAAAGTTTCGCAGCCACTGTGAATCATTCCATACCTGCAACACTATCCGGTCCCACCAGTCTGGGCTTGTTTGCCGGGCCCAGAATCGGTGTTCCACTATCAACCAGCCCCACTGCCGCCATGATGTCCTAATTGCCACAGCCTGTGCTTTCAGGAACGTCTGTGTCCATGTCCTCATCACAATCGTCCTCGTACTGGCGTCTTAGCCCGGTTCTGCACATACTCCAGGATAATGTGCGAGATGTTTACGATGCTCACAACAGCAGTGGTGAGCAGAGCAGGCTCCATGCTTGCTATGGTATGGTGCCTGCATGGGTAACCCAGGAAAAAAGGCTTTCACGGAGGGAGGGAGGGGCGACTGACGACATGTACCCAAAACCACCCGTGACAATGTTTTTGCCCTATCAGGCATTGGAAGCTTAACCCAGAATTCCAATGGACTGCGGAAACTGTGGGATAGCTACCCACAGTGCACTGCTCTGTAAGTTGATCCTAGCCATGGTATTGAGGACGAACTCCGGGTACTTAATGCGCTTAGTGGGGTCATACACAATCGACTGTATAAAATCGATTTCTAAAAATCTACTTCTATAAAAACAACCTAATTTCATAGTGTAGACATACCCTTAGATACTTAGCTTTTCATTCAGGAGCATCCCACAGTGCTTTACAAGTAGGGTGACCAGATGTCCCAGTTTTATAGGTACAGTCCTGATATTTGGGGGTTTGTTTTATATAGGTGCCTATTACCCCCGAGCACCGACCAGATTTTTCACACTTGCTGTCTGGTCACCCTATTTACGAGTGACATATGCACCCTGCTGAAAGGCAGCCCCCTGGAAAGTGGAGGTGGTAACCAACTCTCAGAGCAAAGGGCACAGAAGTGGAGTGACAGGTATGTTTTAGACAAACACTCTGGAGCAAACACTACTCTTCAGTAAAGAGTGCCAAGGGTTGTAATATTCACTAAGAGCAAAGAGGACATCAGTTTAAGGTCTCATCTAAAAGAAGCTCTCAGTAAAATGTAGAATTTGATTATGCACAGAAGGCTGAAGAGAAGCATTCCTAGGTTTGGACTTGTGGCTCATGGGATTCTAAGTATTTTAAGACTGATGATTATATGACCCGACCTCCTGTTCACTTCTAGCATGACTATGCCAGAGCATCTGGTCTCTAGAATCTTGGTAATTATGTCAAGTGAAATCTGGGCTTTGGTATATGTTCTTGTCACTATCGATATAGCAGAAGCTTCTAATGCCTCCTCTGGGAGGCATGTTCTCCAGAATAAAGTTCCAAAAATCTTTTGCTAGATTCAAATAGAGATAAGGAGGACAGCCATTGATAGAGAAACTGCTGTATTCAAGTTTAGTTATTACATCCTTAAGATGTCAGGAAACCTGAACTCCCAGAGAGAACCACGAACAAGGTTTGAAACTCACTCTGTACATTCCGTCTGTTCATGGTCCTTGATGTCACATGCTGCCAGAGAAACCAGGATATCTACAGCTTGGACTTCTGAAGATTAGAGAGGTGACTTTGTTATAACAACGTCTGTATAATAGATAAAAATTACTTTGTATTGAATTTTACAGATGTGTTTCAACTTTGCTGAACTTTTTCCAGTTCCTTTATCATTCCGAACAGTTGTTTAAACCAGGATAAAACGTTGGGCTAGCATGGAAGAGAACTAAGAGTACTTCATGAGAATGTTAAGTCTCAAGGTACAAATGGCGATTAGTTAGAGAGAAATGGAAAGAGCAAACATATAACTACCTGATTTTCTAAACTTACGCAATAGCCAAATACAAGCAGCTATTCATTAGTTATGGAAATATTGTGCAAACTTGAACAGGGAAAACAGCTGTCACCCTGGAAGCAGGATAACAAGACAATAACTATGCCAGAAATTGAATGAGACGATACCTGCAGTCTTTCTAGATGATAAAAAATAGATATATTTTTTTCTGCCATGTGTGCCCTTCGCAACAGGACAAACTGAAATTTATCCCTGAATTCAATCACTTTATTAAAGTCTACCATAGGCAATACAATAGCAATTCACTACAAAATTATGTTTCTCATTATCTGCCAGGGTAACTTTATACTCAAGTTTATATTTCCCAATTGTAGTTTAGATTGTTTTGGACTGAACAAGTTGTCCTAGTATTGCTTGAAAACCCTGGGTGGCTGAACACTGTAGGTACAGACCAGCTTCTTCATGCCTCAGTGTATTTGACAGTAGGTTGATTCAGTGCCTAAGGCTTCAATTAATGGTGTATAAAATTATCAAGAGAAAGAATGGCTCGAGGTTAAGGCACTGAGCTTCCAGAGATCTAGTTCAATCTGCAGCTCTGCTACACAGCTCGTGTGTCCATTGGCAAGTTGCTTCATCTCTGTGCCTCAGCTGCCCACCTGAAAAGTGGGCATACCACTTCCTTTTCCCACTCTTCGGGTGACTAGTTTATCTAGATTATAAACTCCCGAGGCCCATCTATTGCTTGCACTTACAGAGTGCCTTGCACAACAGAGCCTCTAGGCACCTCTGTAATACAAAACCACGGCCTTAATCCATATGGTAGTTCAGGTACATGCGTTCTGTACAAGTTCTGCTGTTGAGCACATATGTTGATTTAATTCAGATTTATTGCCTGAGGCCATACCAAGTTAGAGTGTAAACTCCCTAAAATGCTCAGAGCTGATCAGAAGATGCTACTTGTTACAATACAGGGTTAGGTCAAATTTAGCCGCGTTAGGCTGATTTAAAATGAATACATCTACACAACCAAACGCTGTTCTGTCAAGGTAAAGGGCTCTTAAAATCGACTTTTTGTACTCCTCCCCGGCGAGGGGAGTGGCGCTAAAAATCAATCTTGCTGGGTCGAATTTAGGGTAGTGCAGATGCAAATAGAAAGTACTGGCCTCTGGGAGCTATCCCAGAGTGCTCCAATGAGACCGCTCTGGACAGCACTTTGAACATTAATGCACTAGCCAGGTACACCGGAAAATTTTGAATCTCATTTCCTGTTGGTCAGTGTGGCGAGCTCAGCAGCACAGGTGACCATGTAATCCCCCCAGAATCGCAAACAAGCTCCAGCATGGACCAAAAGGGAAACAATGGATCTGATCACTGTATGGGGAGAAGAACTGTGCAGGCCGAACTCCAATCAAAAAGAAGAAATGCTAATATATATGCTAAAATCGCACAGGGCATGGTGGAGACAGGCTACAACAGGGATACACAGCAGTGCTGCATGAAAGTTAAGGAGCTCAGGCAAGCCTATCAAAAGACAAAGGAGGCAAACGGTCGCTCCGGGTACGAGCCCCATACAAGCTGCTTCTGTGATCAGCTGCATAGCATTCTAGGGGGCGACCCTACAACTACCCCACCACTGTCCGTGGACACTTGCAAGGGGGGAGTCTCACACAACAGGGAGGAGGATTTTGTGCATGAGGAAGGAGGAGGAGGAGGAGACTGTGCAGCAGGCAAGCGGTGAATCCGTTCTCCCCAGCAGCCAGGACCTTTTCATCACCCTGGAGCCAATACCCATGTTGATTTCAGTGAAACGTCCATTGAAAGGTACCCCTTGCAGTTTACGTATTGATTGGCAAGGTGATCCGGTGCCAAGATAGGGATATGTATTCCATTTATTCCATGTATTCCACCACAGTTATGGAATCCCATTGCAGCAAAGCCATCCAGTATGACCTGCACATTTCCCAGAGTCACTACCCTTGATAGCAGATCATCAGTGATTGCATTGGCTACTTGGATCACAGCAGTACCCACAGTAGACTTCCCCACTCCAAACTGATTCCTGACTGACCGGTAGCAGTCAAGCGTTGCAAGCTTCCACAGGGCTATACCCACTCGCTTCTCAACTGTCAGGGCAGCTCTCATCTTGGTATTCCTGTGCTTCAGGGCGGGAGAAAGCAACTCACAAAGTTCAAGGAAAGTGGCCTTATGTATGTGAAAGTTTTGCAGTCACTGTGAATCATCCCATACCTGCAACACTATGCAGTCCCACCAGTCTGGGCTTGTTTGCCGGGCCCAGAATCGGTGTTCCACTGTATCAACCAGCCCCACTGCCGCCATGATGTCCCAAATGCCACAGCCTGTGCTTTCAGGAACATCTGTGTCCATGTCCTCATCAATCGTCTTCGTGCTGGCGTCTCTTAGCCCGGTTCTGCACATACTCCAGGATAACGCGCGAGATGTTTACAATGCTCACAACAGCAGTGGTGAGCAGAGCAGGCTCCATGTTTGCCGTGGTATGGTGTCTGCATTGATAACCCAGGAAAAAAGGCACAAAACGATTGTCTGCCGTTGCTTTCACGGAGGGAGAGGCAACTGATGACATGTACCCAAAACCACCCGCGACAATATTTTTGCCCCATCAGGCACTGGGAGCTTAACCCAGAAATCCAATAGGCAGTGGAGACTGCGGGAACAGTGCACCGCTCTGTAAGTCAATGCTAGCCACGGTATTGAGGATTTAATGCGCTTACTGAGGACACACACAACCGACTGTATAAAATCAATTTCTAAAAATCGACTTCTATAAAATAGACCTAATTTCATCATGTAGACATACCCTTAGATGTATTTCATCAAGAGCAGCTCTGTGCTGTTGCAGCAAAGTACCAGCAATGAGTTTTCAGCTGTTCTGTCTTTGACCCAACCCAAGGCGAGAAGTAATGAAACGCAGTTCAATATTTTAAACAGTATTTCATGTGACTCAGCCTCATTCATCACTTACACATCAAATACGGAGGTACTTCCGGTTCAGTCTCAGTCTAGGATATCTATCTGGAGCCTGCTGCTAAGGCAAACAACAGAAACAGAAAGAGGACTTTCCACCAGGTCTCAAAGCAAGTTTCTTTTCTTCAAGATTATGAGCAGACATCTGCTACAAAAGATACTCCAAGACTGAAAAGCAATGAGGCTAATGAAACACTCAAAAACTTCAGCTTTCACAGATGACTTTAGTAATGCTCTTTTAAGAATCAATGTGATTTTTCCTTACAAAAATATCTTCCATTTAGTAAGCTAGCTCTCTTGTTCTCTTCCCTCTGTACTTCAGTTGCCAAAATGGCTGCCCATCATTTCTGAGCTGTGTGCATTTCAACAGAGATGACATCAGGAATGTCTATCACTCTGAGAACTTTGCTGTGCTCTTCTTCCACTGCTTCTCATGCTTTCAATAAAGAAAAATATTTAAGGTTAGGCCTAAGAATTTAGTGGTTCCAATATTCTGTATATTCCCTTTTGGAATTTCCACACTGGGCGCAGGGGGATACACATTCATTTTATTTTGACAGTGATCCTCTAAATTCCCCTTACAAACGGAGGGGATATTTGAAGAATAGCTTCAATGTATTTTGAGCTGCATTGTATACAGTTTTGTAAAAAAAAAAACAGACTATCCCCACCACAAAAAGCTCTGGCGGCAGGAATTCTCATGCAGACTACTTTCAGGTGCATTCTCAAATGACACATTTCCCATTGCTGTGTTTGCTATTGAAGTTTCCTCAATTTATCTTAAAGCTATCTATTTCTGCAGCACAGTCAATGCTGAATGTGTGATAGCATAATTTTATGACACTTTGTCAGTGAAATAACAGGTATCAATAACTTCCAAGATAGGCTATAAGGACATTCTAATTTTAAAAAAATGTATATTTCCTTTTGTTTAAATCTTCCCCTCTCATCGCAAGTCAGCCCCCATTGTACCTCAAAAGGTGAGGGGGGGAGAAGTGGTCCTCAAACTATCAGATGAGAGAGCATCTCATTATCTGATTCCTTCTAAGAAGGTAGAAATTTAAATCAAAAAAGTAGTTAGAGAAAACATCTTAGGCCACCTGGTCCTCTCATCCTTCTCACATTTCAATTTTCCTTCTTTTTCCAGATCACTTACAAGCGGACCCAATTCTGTACCAAGACTGTCCCAACCAACTCAATAATTTGATGTTTAATCACTATCCTTTATTTACTGCTTTCAGCCAGCTTCAGTTATTATGATGTATATTCTGTTTAAACATGACTTGAAAACTTAACCCTAAAGTACAAGACAACCACCTCTAGATTACTAAGTAGGAATTTAAATACAACAGAAAAAACTTTTCCACTGTGATTTCTCTTGCCAAATATCAGTTTTCCGAGTAGGCTAGTGTGATTGGATAACATTACATCTGATGTTCTTGTGGGTCCTGCATGCATCCTCTTACTTAGGGATCAGAGACAGATCCCGAACAGAGGTAAAAATTATAAAGCTTTCAAAAGCTTAGAGCTCAGGAAATAAGAGTCTGTATTTTACTGGGCTCAAAAATAATTGGAATTCAGAAGCATTATTTAGACATTTTCACAAGCAAAAATGTAAGTGAGGCTGTTCCTTTTGCTTTGATTAGAACAGCTACCCACAAGATCACATTTCAGCATGAGAAATCTAAGCTGACTCTGGTTAACCAATTTCAGAGCAGGGACATTATAATTACGTGGAGAACAGAAGTCTCAATTCCCTTCTTCAAAATTAGCAGTATGAGGACAATGAACCCCAGGGCTCTGTTTGCATACATGCAAAAGTGCAAAGAAGAGATGATTCAAAATGAGACAGAACTCAAATTACCAAGCAATGTGAAAAAAGCCACCATAGCAATAGGTTCACACCAAAGGGTAGCTTGTTTAGAACCAGAGTCCTCACTGCTAGGTTATCAGGTAATCGGGAAGCCTGTGACAGAATTGCTTTAGCTCCCTATGGAAACCAGGCCAAAATCTCAGGTGCTCCCACAGGCAGACATCCACTCTACCCCTATCCACAAAAAACCCAAGAGCCTGCATCAAGGTCTTTAAAAGGGATATTTCATGCATGGTCAACTATTAGAATTTGTATTGTAGGGCTTCTTTCACAATTATGCTGAGCAGTAGAACAGCAAGTCTATCCCTAGTTACACATTTCTGTAACAGTTATTTAAGATCCCACAGGGTATGTCTATACTGCAATTAAAAACCCATGGCTGTCCCATGCCAGCTGACTCAGGCAGGCTCACGGAGCTCAGGCTAAGAGACAGTTTAATTGCGGTGTAGATGTCCAGGTTCTTGGACCCTGTGAAGTAGGAGAGTCCCAGACCACTGGCTTCAGCCCAAGCCTGAACAGCTACACTGCAATTAAACAGGCCCACAGCTTGAGCCAGCAGGCACGGGCCAGGTGCAGGTATCTAATAGCAGCGTAGATATACCCATAGAGGCTAAACAAAAGCCCAGGCACAGAACTCTCATTGGCTTCAGTGGGGAGCACTGTACACTGCAGCTTTGTGATGAGCTCCACATTAGTAATGTCATCAGTGACTGCATTTATGCAAAGGGGACATTATCAACCATTCACTTCCTTAAAGGAAGCCAGATGCCTTCCTGAAACGAAGAAAAATCCAAACCTCACAAGAAGTCAAAATTGATCAGTTAACTGGGAAGCGACAGCCAAACAGTAAACTGCCAAGAAACAGCTTTGGATAGCAATTAGATGATTGGGTGTTTCAATATTCTGGGTACAGAAAATTAAATGAATGCAATAGTAAAAAAAAAATTTGAAGCCACCCCATTGTCCTGGGCCAGAAATTAAATATGCCTTTTAGATACTGGCACTTTTTACCCAGTAAACATCATTATTGTTTTGGAAGCAGTGACCAATCATTAGTCTAAAGTCTTTGTTTGGGAACCAACTCAAGACTGCATTAACCTGGGCTTTGAAAGGGAGTGGGAAAAGCTGGACAGGGTTGGAAAATTTCTACAGAGAAATCTGGTCCTTGTTGAGACCACTTCCTCCTAGAAACTGCAAAGACACCTGGAATACCGAGGGGTGGGGGTGGGCACCATGACAGCCAAGCAAGGGATCTTAGGAGGTCTTTAAATTCTATAGGAGTCCGAGCACAGTTTCTACCGCAGCAACAGTCCATATTTGGTTTATAATCTCTGCAGGACTCCTGTGGCCAAACTTTGCAAAGTGCGCCAGACCATTCCAGAAAGGGGCAGACGCGGCAACCTTTGGAAAATTTGGTGAAGTTCACTGAAAGTTGACAAAATGTTCATAGGTTCCTATTTCCACCATGAATAAACTTTTGCATGAATAATCCTATGCATTCCATTTCATCAAGGGCTCCTAAATAAATCTGAAATGTCAAGGCCTAGTTGTATTGGAGTTAAGAGGTCAAGTGCTAGACTTTTTAAAAAATTCATGGCATCATTTTTCCTCTAAGGTCCATAGGTGAGAAACAGCTTATTTTATTTGCCTCAAATTTTGTCGAATTCCCCTGCTTTGGTCACAGGCCACACGCACGATCTGAAATGCACAATCTTTCTTCTGGTATGCTAAGGGAGACCAAAGTCAGCCTTATATTTCTGTAACAAGATTTCCAATAACTCTGGAGAGTAATGTGTGTCTTTCTACAGTAGCTGAAGAAAAGTTATGACTTTGGAGTGGGAGCGACTTAAGTCAAGTCTTCAGACCCAAAGGGATGTTATCTCCCTTTCTCATCCCTTATTCGATGTCTCTCCCCAGCAACTGAACTTGAATACTTCCCTTCACACACAGAAAGGCTTACACTTTCTAGTACACTACTTTCCAGGTTTAAGTCCCCAAAATACTTGAAGGTTTAGAAGCAGCATTCTTTTCTCTAAATCAATGACAGAGTTTAGAATCAGTGTGACTTGCTATAAACTCTTCCATGACAGAACTAGAAACCATGTGCTACTTAAGGACTGCAGCTAAAGCAGACAAGGTCGAGGGAAGAGGAAGTGAGGCCATCAGGAAGAGAGCAAAGCAGGTCAGATAGCCAGACCTACTGTCAATTAGCCCTGGCCTACAATAAGAGTGGAGATCGAATTTAGCAGCATTTAATCGATTTAACCCGCACCCATCCACACAATGAAGCCCTTTTTTTCCCCCGACTTAAAGGACTCTTAAAATCAATTTCCTTACTCCACCCCTGACAAGGGGATTAGCGCTGAAATCGGCCTTGCCAGGTCGAATTTGGGGTACTGTGGATGCAATTAGACGGTATTGGCCTCCCGGAGCTATCCCAGAGTGCTCCATTGTGACCGCTCTGGACAGCACTCTCAACTCAGATGCACTGGCCAGGTAGACAGGAAAAGGCCCGCGAACTTTTGAATTTCATTTCCTGTTTGGCCAGCGTGGCAAGCTGCAGGGGAGTGAAGAGCTCATCAGCAGAGGTGACCATGACTGAGTCCCAGAATCGCAAAAGAGCTCCAGCATGGAGCCAACGGGAGGTATGGGATCTGATCGCTGTATGGGGCGAGGAATCCGTGCTATCAGAACTCCGTTCCAGTTTTCGAAATGCCAAAACATTTGTCAAAATCTCCCAGTGCATGAAGGAGAGAGGCCATAACAGGGACCTGAAGCAGTGTCGCATGAAACTTAAGGAGCTGAGGCAAGCCTACCAGAAAACCAGAGAGGCAAACAGTCGCTCCGGGTCAGAGCCCCAAACATGCCACTTCTATGATGAGCTGCATGCCATTCTAGGGGGTTCAGCCACCACTACCCCAGCTATGTTGTTTGACTCCTTCAATGAAGATGGAAGCAGGTTTTGGGGACAAGGAAGATGATGATGACGACGAGGTTGTAGATAGCTCACAGTAAGCAAGTGGAGAAACTGGTTTTCCCGACAGGCAGGAACTGTTTCTCACCCTGGACCTGGAGCCAGTACCCCCCGAACCCACCCAGGGCTGCCTCCCGGACCCACCAGGCGGAGAAGGGACCTCTGGTGAGTGTACCTTTTAAAATAATATACATGGTTTAAAAGCAAGCATGTTTAATGATTAATTTGCTCTGGCATTCACAGCTCTCCTGGATGTACTCCCAAAGCCTTTGCAAAAGGTTTCTGGGGAGGGCAGCCTTATTCCCTGGTAGGACACTTTACCACTCCAGGCCAGTAGCACGTACTCGGGAATCATTGTAGAACAAAGCATTGCAGGGTATGTTTGCTGGCGTTCATACAACATCCGTTC
Organism: Eretmochelys imbricata; assembly: GCF_965152235.1. Classification (NCBI taxonomy): domain Eukaryota; kingdom Metazoa; phylum Chordata; order Testudines; family Cheloniidae; genus Eretmochelys; species Eretmochelys imbricata. The sequence goes on along the minus strand of NC_135592.1, from coordinate 17,461,440 downwards.
TTTATCTCTCTGTTATCCTCAGGAGAGTGATATCATTCATGCTCACTTGGTTGAAATAGGGTGCTTTTCTTAAGGGGACATTCAGAGGTGCCCGTTCCTACTGGGCTGTTTGTCTGTGGCTGAACAGAAATGTTCCCCGCTGTTAGCCATGGGGAGGGGAGAGGGGCTAGCCACACGGTGGGGGAGGTAAAATGCGACCTTGGAATGAAAGCACATGTGCTATGTATGTAATGTTAACAGCAAGGTTTACCATGAGAGAGTGTACCCATTGTTCTATAAAATGTGTCTTTTTAAATACCACTGTCCCTTTTTTTCCCCTCCACCAATTGCATGTGTTTCAAGGCCACAGGATCCTCTCCTTCCCAGAGGCGAGTGAAGATTAGAAGGCGAAAAAAAACGCACTCGCGATGAAATGTTCTCTGAGCTCATGCAGTCCTCCCCCACTGACAGAGCACAGACGAATGTGTGGAGGCAGACAATGTCAGAGTGCAGGAAAGCACAAAATGACTGGGAGGAGAGGTGGCAGGCTGAAGAGAGTAAGTAGCGGGATGAAGAGAGGGCTGAAGCTGAAAGGTGGCAGCAGCATGATGAGAGGAGGCAGGATTCAGTGCTGAGGCTTCTGGAGGATCAATATGCTCCAGCATACGGTTGCGCTGCAGGAAAGGCAGCAGGAGCACGGACCGCCGCTACAGCCCCTGTGTAACCAACCACCCTCCTCCCCAAGTTCCATAGCCTCCTCACCCAGACGCCCAAGAAAGCGGTGGGGGGCCCTCCAGCCACCCAGCCACTGCACCCCAGAGGATTGCCCAAGCAACAGAAGTCTGGCATTCAATAAGTTTTAAACTTTTGAAGTGCTGTGTGGCCTTGTCCTTTCCTCCTCCACCACCCCTCCCAGTGCTTCTCTCCTCCACCACCCCTCCCAGGCTACCTTGGCAGTCATCCCCCTATTTGTGTGATGAATTAATAAAGAATGCATGAATGTGAAGCAACAATGACTTTATTGCCTCTGCAAGTGGTAATCGAAGGGAGGAGGGGAGGGTGATTAGCTTACAGGGAAGTAGAGTGAACCAAGGGGCGGGGGGGTTTCCATCAAGAACAAACAGAACTTTCACACCGTAGCCTGGCCAGTCATGAAACTGGTTTTCAAAGCTTCTCTGATGCACCCCGCACCCTCCTGTGCTCTTCTAACCACCCTGGTGTCTAGCTGCGCGTAACCAGCGGCAAGGCGATTTGCCTCAACCTCCCACCCCGCCATAAACGTCTCCCCCTTACTCTCACAGATATCGTGGAGTGCACAGCAAGAAGTAATAACAATGGGAATATTGGTTTCGCTGAGGTCTAACTGAGTCAGTAAACTGCGCCAGCGCACTTTTAAATGTCCAAATGCACATTCTACCACCATTCTGCACTTGCTCAGCCTGTAGTTGAACAGCTCCTGACTACTGTCCAGGCTGCCTGTGTACGGCTTTATGAGCCATGGAATTAAGGTGTAGGCTGGGTCCCCAAGGAGAACTATAGGCATTTCAACATCCCCAAGGGTTATTTTCTGGTCTGGGAAATAAGCTCCTTCTTGCAACTGCTCAAAGAGCCCCGCATTCCTAAAGATGCGAGCGTCATGTACCTTTCCTAGTCATCCCACGTTGATGTTGGTGAAACATCCCTTGTGATCCACCAGTGCTTGCAGCACTACTGAAAAGTACCCCTTGTGGTTTATGTACTCGCCAATTTGGTGCTCCGGTGCCAAGATAGGGATATGGATTCCGTCTATGGCCCCACCACAGTTAGGGAATCCCATTGCAGCAAAGCCATCCACTATGACCTGCACATTTCCCAGGGTCACTACCCTTGAAATCAGCAGATCTTTGATTGCATTGGCTACTTGCATCACAGCAGCCCCCACAGTACATTTGCCCACTCCAAATTGATTCCTGACTGACTGGTAGCTGTCTGTCGTTGCAAGCTTCTACAGGGCTATCCCCACTCGCTTCTCAACTGTGAGGGCTGCTCTCATCTTGGTATTCTTGCACCTCAGGGCAGGAGAAAACAAGTCAAAGATCCATGAAAGTGCCCTTACGCATGTGAAAGTTTCGCAGCCACTGGGAATCGTCCCAGAACTGCAACACTATGCGGTCCCACCAGTCTGTGCTTGTTTCCCGGGCACAGAATCAGGGCTCCACCACATGAACCTGCCCCATTAGCACCATGATGCCCACATTGCCTGGGCCCGTGCTTTGAGAGAAGTCTGTGTTCATGTCCTCATCACTCTCGTCACCGCGCTGACGTCACCTACTCGCCCAGTTTCGCTTTGCCAGGTTCTGGTACAGCATATACTGCTGGATAATGCGCATGGTGTTTAATGTGCTCCTAATTGCCAAAGTGATCTGAGCGTGCTCCATCCTCGCCATGGTATGGCATCTGCACAGAAAAAAGGCGCGGAACAATTTTCTGACGGAGGGAGGGGCAACTGACGACATGGCTTACAGGGAATTAAAATAAACAAAGGGGGTGGCTTTACATCAAGGAGAAACAAAAACTGTCACACAGAATGGCCCCCTCAAAGATTGAACTCAAAACCCTGGGTTTGGCAGGCCAATGCTCAACCCACTAAGCTATCCCTCCCTCTGGTATTTCAGGCAGGACTGAATCTCCATTAAAGTTTTCAAGGTGCCCCTGACAGACCTCACCAAAACAATTGTCAGCCGTTGATTTCATGGAGGGACGGAGGTGGGAGCAAATGAATACAAAACAAATCTGGTCTATTTCTTATTTTGATCCACTCCGTCTATCCTTTAGATCTTTGGCTGGCAGCAGACGGTGCAGTAGGACTGCTAGCCATCCTCATCTCCTGCCTGCCCAGCAGAAGATGGTGCAATAGGACTGCTAGCCATCCTCATCTCCTGCCTGCCCAGCAGAAGATGGTGCAATAGGACTGCCTGCAGGACTAAAGAGAATGACCTGGTCGAGTCACTCCTAATTTAGTCCCTGCACCCATGTCTGCCCAGGTGCTCCTGACCGACCTTACCGAGGCGGCCAGGAGCACCTCAGACATGACGACGATGGTTTTCAGGCCTATTGCACCGTCTGCTGCCACAAGGCAATGAGTTGCTGCTGCTATGAAGCAATGCAATACCGCGTCTGCCAGCACCCAGGAGACATACGGTGACAGTGAGCTGAGCGGGCTCCATGGTTGCTGTGGTATGGCATCTGCACAGGTAAGTCAGGAAAAAAAGGTCCGAAACGATTGTCTGCCGTTGCTTTCACTGAGTGATGGAGGGCCTGATGACATGTACCCAGAACCACACACGACAAAGTTTTTTGCCCCATCAGGCATTGGGATCTCAACCCAGAATTCCAATGAGCAGTGGAATCATAGAATATCAGGGTTGGAAGGGACCTCAGGAGGTCATCTAGTCCAACCCCCTGCTCAAAGCAAGACCAATCCCCAATTAAACCATCCCAGCCAGGGCTTTGTCAAGCCTGACCTTAAAATCTTCTAAGGAAGGAGATTCTACTACCTCCCTAGGTAATGCATTCCACTGTTTCACCACCCTCCTAGTGAATAAGTTTTTCCTAATATCCAACCTAAACCTCCCCCATTGCAACTTGAGACCATTACTCCTTGTCCTGTCCTCTTCTACCACTGAGAATAGTCTAGAACCATCCTCTCTGGAACCACCTCTCAGGTAGTTGAAAGCAACTATCAAATCCCCCCTCATTCTTCTCTTCTGCAGACTAAACAATCCCAGTTCCCTCAGCCTCTCCTCATAACTCATGTGTTCCAGTCCCCTAATCATTTTTGTTGCCCTCCGCTGGATGTTTTCCAATTTTTCCACATCCTTCTTGTAGTGTGGGGCCCCAAACTGGACACAGTACTCCAGATGAGGCCCCACCAATGCCGAATAGAGGGGGATGATCACATCCTTCGATCTGCTCACTATGCCCCTACTTATACATCCCAAAATGCCATTGGCCTTCTTGGCAACAAGGGCACACTGTTGACTCATTTCCAGCTTCTCGTCCACTGTCACCCCTAGGTCCTTTTCCGCAGAACTGCTGCCTAGCCATTCAGTCCCTAGTCTGTAGCAGTGCATTGGGTTCTTCCGTCCTAAGTGCAAGACCCTGCACTTATCCTTATTGAACCTCATCAGATTTCTTTTGGCCCAATCCTCCAATTTGTCTAGGTCCCTCTATATCCTATCCCTGCCCTCCAGCGTATCTACCACTCCTCCTAGTTTAGTATCATCCGCAAATTTGCTGAGAGTGAAATCCACACCATCCTCCAGATCATTTATGAAGATATTGAACAAAACCGGCCCCAGAACCGACCCCTGGGGCACTCCACTTGACACCGGCTGCCAACTAGACATGGAGCCATTGATCACTATCTGTTGAGCCCGACAGTCTAGCCAACTTTCAACCCACCTTATAGTGCATTCATCCAACCCATAGTTCTTTAACTTGCTGACAAGAATACTGTAGGAGACAGTGTCAAAAGCTTTGCTAAAGTCAAGAAACAATATATCCACTGTTTTCCCTTCATCCACAGAACCAGTAATCTCATCATAGAAGGCGATTAGATTAGTCAGGCATGACTTGCCCTTGGTGAATCCATGCTGACTGTTCCTGATCACTTTCCTCTCATGTAAGTGCTTCAGGATTGATTCTTTGAGGACCTGCTCCATGATTTTTCCGGGGACTGAGGTGAGGCTGACTGGCCTGTAGTTCCCAGGATCCTCCTTCCTCCCTTTTTTAAAGATTGGCACTACATTAGCCTTTTTCCAGTCATCCGGGACTTCCCCCGTTCGCCACGAGTTTTCAAAGATAATGGCCAATGGCTCTGCAATCACAGCTGCCAATTCCTTTAGCACTCTTGGATGCAACTCGTCCGGCCCCATGGACTTGTGCACGTCCAGCTTTTCTAAATAGTCCCTAACCACCTCTTTCTCCACAGAGGGCTGGCCATCTATTCCCCATGTTGTGATGCCCAGCACAGCAGTCTGGGAGCTGACCTTGTTAGTGAAGACAGAGGCAAAAAAAGCATTGAGTACATTAGCTTTTTCCACATCCTCTGTCACTAGGTTGCCTCCCTCATTCATTAAGGGGCCCACACTTTCCTTGGCTTTCTTCTTGTTGCCAACATACCTGAAGAAACCCTTCTTGTTACTCTTAACATCTCTGGCTAGCTGCAGCTCCAGGTGCGATTTGGCCCTCCTGATTTCATTCCTACATGCCCGAGCAATATTTTTATACTGTTCCCTGGTCATATGTCCAACCTTCCACTTCTTGTAAGCTTGTTTTTTATGTTTAAGATCCACTAGGATTTCACCGTTAAGCCAAGCTGGTCGCCTGCCATATATACTATTCTTTCGACACATCGGGATGGTTTGTCCCTGTAACCTCAACAGGGATTCCTTGAAATACAGCCAGCTCTCCCGGACTCCTTTCCCCTTCATGTTAGTCCCCCAGGGGATCCTACCCATCCGTTCCCTGAGGGAGTCAAAGTCTGCTTTCCTGATGTCCAGGGTCTGTATCCTGCTGCTTACCTTTCTTCCTTGTGTCAGGATCCTGAACTCAACCAACTCATGGTCACTGCCTCCCAAATTCCCATCCACTTTTGCTTCCCCCACTAATTCTTCCCGGTTTGTGAGCAGCAGGTCAAGAAAAGCTCCCCCCGCAGTTGGCTCCTGCGGAGACTGCAGGAACTGTGGGACAGCTACCCACAGTGCAACACTCCGGAAGTCGATGCTAGCCTCGGTACTGTGGAAGCACTCCGCCGAGTTAATGCACTTAGAGGATTGTGTGGGGGGGGGGGCCACAATCGATTATATAAAAACGATATCTAAAAAACCAACTTCTATAAATTCGACCTAATTTCTTAGTGTAGACATACCCTTAGAAAAAGGGCTAATCAGATGGCCACTGTGTCAAACTAACACCCATGCTGCTCCATTAAAAGCTGAGGTTGTTACGAAGGAAGGAAGTTAATCACAATATAACAGGATGCATTCATCACACCAACGTATCTCTAAGTCAGATAGCATCTTAAGTCAGAAGCCAAAGGCAAAAATATTACATCCACCTCGTCTGGGATAACAAGACACCACCTCTTCTTCTGTAAAAGCGTTAGGTTAAAAGATGGCCCAATGCGAACAGTTTGTGCATCTCCCCTATTACTAACTATTGAAGCAGATAATCATGTGCATTTATTTCTGCAGGAAACAGATTTTTCAAAGATAGGAAATTAAATACAATAATTTAAGTTCATATAACACATTGAAAATTCACAGCAGCAAAGTAATTAGAGTTAATATTAGGCACAGAAGTTAAATATAGCAATATAGTATTAGGTCATCCAATCCATCTCAATTTTAATTGCACAAACCAGGTTATGGAACCATTACACTGTATATGTATCAAAGACATTAAAGTTAACATTCAAAATACTGTTGCTTTTGGGCATTTAAAATGTTCATGGCACTGTTGTATTAACCTACTTTTTACTTAAGGGACTGAATGTGTAACAACTGCCTCAAGGCTTTTGACATTATACTTGAGAGGGTGCCCTGTAGGAAAACTGGGAAGTACTTGGCACGGTTATTGTGTATTATATTTGAGCGCAATGGTCATGCCTGCCAATCAAAAAAACCCAAATAAACTAAATAGAACAAGAGCCAATCTGTCCAGGGCAGCATAAAAACAGGCTAGAAACTTATTTAAGAGTTCCATGTAATACTATTTCACAAATGAGGTCACTTTAAGACAGGATGGCCAATGGGAAGCAGAAAAATGCTGAATTCAAAGATATAGATAAAATTTACACTTTATACATGGTGAAAAATATTACAGCTTGTGACCTTTCATAATGTTTAAGTAAAATCCACACAAGCCTTTCAAAAAAGGCGACAGACGTATCAGGACATTACAGATTAGGAAACTTGATTTAGCAATTAGAAAATACAAGGGTGGACTAGAGAACCTACTCTCTAACTAAAGGTCAGGCAAAGAAATATTGGTATATGGAATTAACATTATAAATAGATTTTTAGATAAACTGCAGAAGAGGAAACTAATTATTTTGGGGTGGGTGGGTGTCTAAACAAGATGTATTATCCCTAATTCAAATCTAAGTCTTCTGTGGAACTGCTTTAACCAATTCTCGGAACTGGATCAGAACTGTCCATCTCCAGATTCAGCTATAAAAGCACTAAAAGTTGTAGCCTAGAGGTTTCAACATGGTTACGGGAATAAAGTAAGGTCTTAGCTCCATTACAACTTGTTGGCCATGTTGTAATGGGGTTAAGGAACAATTGTGTTGTAACCAGTTCAGCTTTACAGTTAGACAGGATCTCCGATGTAGATAGTCTTCCATGATTCTCAGAGGATCACTCTAAAGTTCTGCAACATAGTAAAGTTGCTTATTCCCTTTATAGCCTATGAGCATATCAGCAAAAACAGGATATTTGATTATGCTGGAAGGCTCTCTGCATTCAAAAACTATGTGCAATATTATTCAAATTGCAGCATTCACCACTGAAGCAGTATGAACTTGTTACTAACCATCACTAGCAACACACCATAATGATTAGGTATGGGCAGCAAGAAGATTGAATCCAACAGATAGTAGTAGAAAATAGATAAAACTTGATTTATAGCAGAATTGTTAGTTTCCACATGAATATTGACAATGGAGCACATCTTCAGCACACAAAATTAAGCCCAAACGTAAAGAATGGCCTTCACAAACCTGATAGATTGCTCAAAGCCTTATTACTCAAGTGCGTGGGATTTCAGGGCCTTATCCACACCAGGGTTTGCTCTAATTCCAGCCATCAGTGGCCAACTGGCATAAGCTCCACCAGTGCAAATACTAGCTGTATCCATCTATACTAGGGGCTTGCAAAATCTCAGCAGGGTCTCATTTCCTCTCCAGAGAAAGATTTTTTTAATACAACTAAAGCATTAGAGACCACTTCTACATATCTTGAACTATGCATAATACCACCATCATCCTTGCCTTTTTGTTTTGTAGTTGTTTTTGCAGCACTTCACACTGCAGCCTTGGGAGCATTTAAAGCTCATTAAACCCATGTTACCAACATGGAGCACAAAACACCTATTGATAATAGTCATGAAAAGCACTAAACGTATTGTTTGACAAAAGAGCGAGCAAACAAACATCTCCCAGGTAAACTGCTTTAGCTGCCTCTTTCTCACCTACACAGGTTTACATCAAGCCCTGCTGTCATACTTAAATATGCAGGAGAATGAAAGGGACTAAAATGTTGCAGCATTCCCTAGTCAATCTTTTAGTTGGAAGCACTTCAAACATCTACCCAATCATATGACTAAAGTCTTCCTCTTAATGTCCTTTTACAAAGGCTTTTTTCTATTGAATGACATAAGAACTAAATTAAAAATATTCATTCTTGAAGTAACCTAAACATGCCATATGTAGTAGTCACATACACTCATACTCTGACAGCCAGATCAAATAATGCAAAAAGAAAGGCTGTTACTCTGAAACCTATCTAATAAAACAGTTATTCTCAATCTTTTCAGGTTGGCAACCCCTCATTTGAGGTAAAAAAAATCACAAGCCCCTTACTTTTTTACTCTATTTTTATAATAAATGGTATCAAAATCATCAATGCATTGCTAAGCCTATATAATTTGTGTCTGTTATAAGAGCAGACAGAAGACTTGATCTTAAAAAGGTACCAGGGCATGGTGTGAAAAGGAGGGAGATTTTCTTTGCTTTAGGCCATGTTTACGCTAGCGCTCATGTTGGTAAAATTTTTGTCACTCAGGGGTGTGAAAAAACCATGCCCCTGAGTGACCTATGTTTTGCTGGTATAAGCTCTCGTGTGCACAGCGCTATGTTGGCAGGAAAAGCTCTCCTGTGGACATAAAACCAGCTCAATGAGCGGTGGTAGCTATTATATCAACAGGAGAGCACTCTCCCATCGGCATAACATGGCTACATGAGCACTCTTACAGCAGCCCAGTGTAATGGCCACAGACTAATGAAGCGTTCCGTGCTTGTGACCTTCCCCACCCGGATTGTCTTTCACGAGCCAATCTGGGGGTTGTGACCAGTTTAACCACTGAAATAAGATTAGAAATCAGATGCAAACAACTGCTAATTTCAATACTGGAAACAGCAGAAAGTTATGACATTAAAAATTGAGGAAGTTGGATGCAACAGGAATGTCCCCATTGTACTACTTATGAAATGGGACATAGCAAAGTCACTATAGAACAGAATGCATACCAACTACCTGTAAATATTTAAATTGTAGACACTTTTAAAATCATTATGAGATTGCTTTTGAATCTTACATACACAAGGAATATAAAATGCTTTCTGTCAGGGGATTAATTTGGTAGCAATTTGTTTAACTTACAGAGAAGAGGACTTGTCTTTGGGGCACCCCTTTCTAGTTGAACAAAACCTGTTTGATGCTATGCCTCGAAGATTAATGGAGCAAGCATGCTCAGAAAGCTTCTGAGGGGCAGGAAATATCGATCTACCAATGGTTAAGCAGTACTTTACAAATTGTTTGTCCTCAGCTATTAATACGATGATGACCCCAGAAATGTCCATCTTAGCTCTTCCACACAAATGGTTTACAGATGACCCAAGAAGCAAGAGAGAAGACTGCAAAGCACCATGGCACAAGTCTCATTCCAAAGCTCACAGACCACCACTTTTTTTATTCTTATGCCATAAAGTCTCTGACAGCAGATTTACTCTGACTGGCAGATAGCCTGATGGATCAGGGCTTTCTCCTCAACCTCAAGAGGATTAAAACCTTTCACACTGTGATGACTGAGTAAATGTTTTGTAGGTAAATACTTCAGCTCTTTTGGCGGGAGAGGGTGGAAGAGAGAATATGGAGGGGACATGACAATTCCCTGGATCACTCAACGAAGTTCTGGAGGTGTAAGAAGAACTTTCATGAAACAGAATGCCTTAGACAAGCCTCCTCACAATCTGGGTTGAGATTTAGGTATTGTATAGAAACCCAACTTGTATTAGATGACCTTGTTACATTAGTGCACTGTAATTTCCACTGTCTGCCCTCCAGTTTTAGGCGGAGTTTGAGAATTTTGCCCTGTGAAACCCTAGACACCCTGTTTTTGAGGTACTGTCCAGAGCTGATCAGCTGTGGCACTAAAGCACTTGACTTCCTAGTTTACATGGAAGTAGTGGCAAGGCATTTTCAACGAATGGCCCTCACCCTTGGAATTCATCCTCCAGCCCTTTGGTCAGAAATAGCCAAAACTTGTTGAACTTCATGGCACAACACAAAGCCTGTTATCTTGAGCTCAGGGAAGGGCTAAGAAATAACTGGTGGCTCAGGTCCCTAGAGAAGGTGGGGGGTGTTTTGTAGGATGTCTCTTTGGTTAACTGGTTACGTAGGTCAGGGTTTTTTAGGATGGGCTTCTGTTTCAATTATTTTGTATGTGTTTTTAAATTATGTTCAAGTACCACGGAATTAGAGGGAAAAAAGACAGGTAAAATGCATGTTATGTACGAACAGTTCAAACAGAGGATGCGTCGGCAAAGATGCCATCTAGCAGAATGTTCCATTCAGAGAAGTGATACTGACTGGATTCAACAATGGAACTGCCTTCTACAGCCAGTAATGTATTTGTCACTTGATATTGCATGAACGCTTTTTTTTTTTTTTAAAAAAAGCAGCAATACAGTAAATTTAAAGTGTTGAAATGTACAGTATGGCATAACTTACAGCTAAGCCCCTTCATTTTCAGTATAAACCCATTTTTACTGAAAATTTCACAGGTTTTACAAAAAGTATTCAGTTTTTTCCAATTTTCACCATACTCTTGTGTCATTCAAATATAATAAACTTGTTTTATTAGGAACATAAAATATATTGCATGAGATATCTGTATTACGATAATATATTAGTCTGTGTGTATATGCAAAGCTGCCTGTTGAAGGAAGGCTATGTATTAGTTTAGAAGATACACACAACAAACAGGCTCACACGCAAGCTCTGAAGTGCGTGCGCATCTGAAAATACTGATGAATCTGATGTTCACCACATCCACATTTCAAGTTGTTAGCAGGTAACGATTTAAAGATCTGACACACTAAAATGGAAAGAAAGCAAAAATCTGTATTGGAATAAGTTTCAGAACTCAAGGAATTATTCAAAAGTTTTAAAAACACAAAATGAGAAAAGGATGAAGTTGAGTGTATGTGCTGCAAATGGTGTGACCCAATTATTAAATGTAAATATTTATAGGCTAATACTTTTAAGTCTACAATAATAAACTATTTATTCAAATAAAAAGTTTTATTTGTGGATTAGAGATACATTGTTTTCTTAAACTCAGAGGTTTTGTTCTGTTTTAGTTCTGCAGCAAACCACACTGATGAACAGAATTCAAAGCATTAATCTACTGAATACTTTCCATACACCAAAATAAACCTTGATATTTACTCCACCAAACATAAATAGTTTTTCACACACATTTTCACCTGTTTTTGTTATTGTGGTAATAGACACTGATAAATTCCCAGGAAAAATTAAATAAAACAAAAACTGAAAATGAAGGGCCCTACTTACAGCACATGGTAGGAGTTAAACTGAGTAGGTAAAAAACATACAATTTCCATACCCTCCCACACTTTGCTGCTCATCACAGGAAAATCCGATAGAATTATACGGCAGCTAAATTGTATGTCTGTTCCTGCACAGTAGCATTTTCTTGGAGGAACTGGTTACAAACTAACAGAAAGGAGGGAGTGTTGTCTAGAGCAGAGGTCTGAGCAAGGACTCCTTGATTCTATTCCCTACTCTCCCACAGGTTCTCCACAGTCTCCCATATGCTAGGAGACTGATCAGCTGTCGACAATAGATGTCAACAATGTTTTCTATAATGTTGCTGAAGACTGGTGTCCACCACCAGTTAAAGCCATTTTCAGCACTGGTTCAAAAAGACCCATTAACAGTAAGTCAGCAAGAGGACAATTACCTAGTGCAGACAAGGTCTTGTGTGATCTTGGGCAGGTCACTACTCTTCTCACATTTCCTTATGTCTAAAATTGGTGTAACACATTGCTACCTAACAGGCAGGGTTGCGAAACAAGCATTATTTGTAAAGTAATTGGACACCCTTGTATGAAAGGTGCTACAGAAATGCAAATATGGTTATATAATTCAGCTGTGAAAGGGCTTAGTGAGCAAGACCAGACAACCTAGAACCCTATTTTTCTTCCAGTTCTGGGCTGCTCTCAAGAAGGGCAAAACCAAAGCAACTGCAAAAAAGAAAAGAAAAGTAGAAACCCAGAGGAACAAAAAGGGCCTGTAGTAACAGGATGTGTAGCTGAAAAAAAGGCTAGTCCAAAAATTCTAGAATCACTCTTTTCAAAAGGGGCGGGGAAGAAGTCAAATGCATTTAGAATCCTGAGATATGGTGTAACCCACATTTTGAACAATGTAGTAATTTAGAAGTGTCATAATATTGAAGATTCTGTTAAAAGACTGAGGGAGGGGAAAATGACTAGACCTTGCCTATGTGAGCTTTCCCAACCTACATAATTCTGCAGAGAAGAGCAAAACTAGGCCACTTATTTGAAGAGATGCTGGGAAGATGTATATGGAGTGTTCTCACCTTCATTCAAAGTATTTCTGAATTTTAAAAAGATGATTACAGAGTGGGTTTGGACTTTACATAAAGCAACATTTCTTCTCAACTACTCTGTAGCGGCACTGAGTGCCTTGCTCCAGTTATTAAACACTCCAAAGGTCTCTTACAATTTAATGAAATGAGCTACGTTGCTTCAACCTAGACATTTTTATATTAATTTTTTAAAGAAAAATGCTATCTCAAACTGTTTAAAATTCACATGCAAATTCATCTAGCTTTCTGAAATTTTAATGAAATGACTAAAGCATGCATTTTATCCTAGCAATTGATTGATCTGTTTTAGCTGTATGTTACCAAATACATAGAGAGCAAATATCTTTGTAGAATCCTTTAATGCAGAGACCTTACTAAGCTCGGATTTTTTTAAAATATGAGTTATACAGAGACATTTTTGAAAGCACAAATTGCCGTTAGGCCAATTAACAGCCACTGAAAGACAACAGAAATTAGGTGCATAACCACCATTCATGCTTTTCAAAAGTCTCTTCCACTCTGTGTGAACATTGCTATGTGTTTTGATTATTTGGACAGCTTTTCTGTATATTACTTAGGGCTCTTGTGTACAGGCATAACTGCTGACATCATTGCAAATTCCTTGGTATTTCAGTGTAAGCTGTATTCCAGCACCATGGCACATAAAAAACCCCACGTACACAGTATCAAAAAGGTTACTAATCCCATTTTGAAACTCCTACTTACTAACAAAGGAACAAACCCTCAAGGAGGAAGACTTATCACCACATACAGCCAATCAAAAAAAATGTTCTATGCACACAAAGAACCACGAGCCTCAGTGCCTCACACAGTTCATACAGGTGAAAAATAAGTTAAGCAATACACATGTTGCTCTTAGGATTCCCATGGCTGCCTCCCATTAGGAAACCAGAAATCTTAGTAAAAACATAAGCCTTCGTGGGCTTATGCCCAAATAAATTTGTTAGTCTCTTAAGGTGTCACAAGTACTCCTCGTTGTTTTTGCTGATACAGTCTAACACGGCTAGCACACTGAAAGAAATCTTAGTGTAACATTTTCCACTCAAATGAGAGAAGCTCACTTAGTACACGCTAAGTAGATCAATACACACACCAGAGCTATACCATGTCTCTAACTGGAACTGCAAACTTCACAAAGCAACTGATTATGAAATATAGAAATCAGCTAATCCACCTTCCACCCCAATAAATGCAAGGTTGTTCCTCACACTTGATTCTTTAGCTCATTTTAAATGACTCAAGAAATGGGACTGCCGCTGTTTCACTTTGAAAAGGAGTACTTGTGGCACCTTAGAGACTAACAAATTTATTTGAGCATAAGCTTTTGTGAGCTACAGCTCACTATTCAGCAATTTTCCCCTAACAGGCAATCTTCAATTTTCATTTGCTTCCTTTTACCCCTATGCACAAGCCTCCAATAGGGTTAATAAAAACCAGACAGAACATGGCACTTTATTCGTAGCCCCAAAACATTTATCTATTCAAAGAACTATATTGAAAAAACACAAATCAGCGATCTCCAATAAGTAAATACTGAATGGAAGCACCTTAAAATGTTACCATCACAAAAGTGACCATATTTAAAAATGGCATCTCCTTACTCAGAGGATATGCTTCCTGCACACATCCAGAGCGCTGACTTTGGTGACAAGAAAACATTATACTTCGCTCCTGCAAGCACTGTGGAGACCAGCTGGCCACGTCTCCACTACGGACTTTACTGCGACACAGATGTGCCGCAGCAAGATCTCTCATGTAGCCGCTCTATGCCGACGGGGGAGAGCTCTCCTGGCCGCATAATTAAACCATCCCCCATGAGCAGCATTAGCTGTGTTGGCAGAAGACGCTCTCCCGGCCACACCGTTGCTTTTGTTGGTGACCGTTGTGTCGGCCAGGGAGAGGGTTTTTCACGCCCCGCCTGACCAAGGTTTTGCGGACAGAAGCACTAGCGCAGACACAGCCTTAGTCACGACAGGAGCCGGCCTCTGTTTCGGCTGATGCACCAAGCGCCAGCCACAAGGGTTGGCGACCCCACCAGCTGCCGGGCACGAGCACCTTTGCCGGTGAAAAGGAGCCGCTCGGACCCGGAGCGGGGCGCTGGCAGAGCCACCTCCCGGAGCAGAGCCTGTTTCCCGAGCCCGCGCGCTCCACCAGCGAGCCGAGCTGCCAAGTCCGCCGCCTGCCCAGAAAGCTCGCCCCGGCCAGCCGCCCCGCGCCGCCGCCCGCCCCAGCCCTGGAGCCGGGACCCCGGCCGGGAGCGGGCGGCGGGACAGCCAGCCCCGGCAGCGCGCCCCGGGGGCTCGCTCGGCCGCAGGCCCAGCGCCGTGCGCGGCCCGAGAGCGGGGCGGCGGCGCCCCCCATCCCCGGGGCCGCGCCCCTCCCCCCCCGCGGCGGCAGCGCCCGGCCCGAGCCCCCCGCCGGCCCCTCCTCACCGAGCAGCAGCAGCTTCACCTCCTTGGACGCCTTCTCGCCGTCCTCCCGCAGGTTGCGGTCGATCATCTTGCTCCGCTCCACCGCCGCCTTGTCCTCGGCGCTCAGCGTGCAGCCCATGGCGGGGCCGGGCCGGGCCGCTCCGCACCGCTCGGGGGGCTCCGGGCTGCGCCTCTCGCTCTCCTCAGCCCGGCGGCCCGAGAGCGGCGCTGTGTGAGGCGGCGCCGGATATCCGCTCCGGGGCCGCCTGCCGCGAGCCGCGAGCCGCGGCTGGGGGCGCGGCGCACTCTGGGAAATGTAGTTCTCCATGCGCACCATCAGCCACGGCCCACGGGTTTAGAGCGTTGCATGCTGGGATCTGTCCGGAGACGCCCCCGCCGCGTTGCGTATTGGGATTTGTAGTCTTATGTGCTGCATGGGAGCATCGTTTGGCCCGGCCCGCGGTCTGCACTGGGGGGCTGTGTGCACGGCAAAGGATTGAAGCAGGGGGCTGCACTCCCCTGTGGGCTGGTGTCTCTCGTGGGACTAGGTTTCCACTGTACACTCCGGGCACCGAGAACTCACCAGTGGCTCTGTGCTGCATGCCACTCCCACTTGGAACCAGGCAGTGACAGCGGGGCTAGAACCCAGCTCCAAAAGCCCAAATCCCTGCTGCTCGCGCTAATAGCAAATTGCCCTTGACGGCTGGCAGCATGGAGCTTATGGCAAATAGTGTGGGTGCTGATTCCATCCCGCAGACGGCAATATTAAATGTAGCTCACTCCAGTACATGCACCCACCTCAGTTCATTACAATGGTTACACCACCGCTAGGGGATAGGTGTAAAACTGCACAAATAATGGGCTCTTCAATATAGCAGAGAAAAGTCTAACACCAGGAGTTCTCAAACTGGGAGTCGGGACCCCTCAGGGGGTCGTGAGGTTATTACATGGGGGGTCATGAGCTGTCAGCCTCCACGCTACACCCCACTTTGCCTCCAGCATTTATAATGGTGTTAAATATATAAAAAAGTGTTTTTAATTTATAAGGGGGGTTGCACTCAGAGGCTTGCTGTGTGAAAGAGATCGCCAGTACAAAAGTTTGAGAACTACTGTCTAACACTATCTGATGGCTGGAAGTTGAAACTAGACAATTCAGACTGGAAATAAGGTACACATTTTAACAGTGAGAGTAATTAACCAGTGGAACAATTTACCAAGGGTCATGGTCGATTCTCCATCACTGCCCATTTTTAAATTGAGATGGGCTATTTTTTTTAAAAGCTCTGCTCTAGAATTATTTGGGGGCAGTTCTCTGGCCTGTGTTATACAGGAGGTCAGATAAGACAATCACAGTTGTCCCTTCTGGCCTTGGAATGTATGAAGTCTCCAGCTACTCAGCTGGCAAAGGATGTGCATTAGTCCTTTTACCTCAGGCACCTGCATACCGAGCACTGCGGCCAACATGGGCCATGGACTCAACACAAAGTAGGGCTCTGAGCTACAAAACATCATCTGCTGCTTGCTCTTTGTCTGCCCAGCTCATTGTTTCCCTTTGGAGTGTGTGACAAGGGTATACAAACCCCACACTGGTAAGGAAGGGGTTAAGCAGGTGATCTGGGCCTAGATGGCCCAGGATTAGTGCAAGCCAATTTGCCGAGTGGGGGGGTCAGTGCTAACGAGGCCAATCAGGGTGGATGTGGCCCATTCTCAACAGTTGACAAGAAGGTGTGAGTTGGGAATGGGCCACATCCACCCTGACTGAGTTGGCCTCGTTAGCACTGACCCCCCCCCCCACTTGGAAAGGTAACTCCCATCTTTTCATGTGCTGTGTATTTATACCTCCCTACTGTATTTTTCACTCCATGAATCTGATGAAGTGGGTTTTAGCCCAGGAAAGCTTATGCTCAGATAAATTTGTTAGTCTTTAAGGTGCCACAAGGACTCCTCCTTGTTTTTGCTGATACAGACTAACACGGTTAACACTCGGAAACCAGTTATTTGATGGTTATTGTTTTATCATTGGGAAACGGGACTGGTGAGGAAGCGACCCAGGGAGGTAGCAGAGTAGCACTTTGGGCACACGATTTAGCTGCCTCCCTGGACTGGAACCTGGTGAAGAGGGCTGGCATAGCCTGGGTTCCCCTACCAACCCCAAGGTGGGGGGAGTGAAGCAGACATAAACCCTCCCCATGAACAGGGAAGAATCTGGGCAAGGGAAGACGCAGAAGGCCCACCTCCTAACTTACAGTGCTACCCCATTGCAGGATTCTACATGCCCTGAAAAGGATGGACAGAAAGGAGTAACCAAGCTGGATCAGGGGGCATGAGATGGACAGACTACTGCAGGGCCAGAGAAGCTGTCACCGGGGCTGCCAATAGGCCGCTTTTTCGCTTTTGTGCTGGGCCCAGCCTCCCTACAGCACCAGGGGCTGATGGCACATTGGCTGGTATGCAGGGCCCCATTTGTGGCAATCTAGCTAAGCTCCTATAGGGTACCCCTCACAGCCAGATTCTTACCAACAGTGAAGAGGAAGCAGGCTGCAAATGCATCTGGAGGACTGGGGGTGGCGGTGGGGACCATGTGCCCAGAGAAGGTACAATTGTCTTCTCCCACTTTTAAACTTGTGGAGCGTTCAGGTAACATGCTGCAGATGTTACATCTTGGATGGACTCTTATATTTTTGGTATGAATTTAGTGCCCAGCCTGAAAGCCCCTGGCAATGGGATCCTCAATGCCCCGGCAGTTCCAGGACATGCTACTCTTCCACAGTGCCCCGTGCTCACATGTCTCAGCCCTAACCCAAGGGATGCCCTCCAAAGGAGTATTCAGTCTCTATTAAGTCCTTGGTGGCTGTGCTGAAGTTGCCACCCATTAGTGCCAAACCTAGTGCCAACTTTTCTGATGAAGACGCCTGTCTGTGGGGAGCCAGCCTGAGACCCACCAAACTCCCCTCTCCTGGGGAAGAGAACCACCCTGCGACAGAGCACTCTGAGTCACTGCGAATGGACGCATCCAGGCAGTGACCTTGAGGCGAACGGCTCTTCATTACCCACCCCTGAGCCACGTGCTCCCCCAAGCAAGGAGCACAATGCCCCTTGCCAACAGCTAGCACTGATGGTGTATGCCCACCAAGCTAGGATGGCAAGAACATCTAACTCCTCCCCAGTCCCGACGTATAAACCCGCCCGGCTCCGCGTTAGGGGACGGAACGCAGCCCCTGTCTCTTCCCCAGACAGGGGGACACTTGCAGCTGCTCCCAGAACAGCCCCCAAACACAGGAAATATTGTGACTGCCACTGGCCTTCCTCAATCTGTTCACCAAATAGAGCAGTCACCATAAAGGGCATTCTGCCGCCCTCTTGTGCCTGGTTTCAGAGTAACAGCCGTGTTAGTCTGTATTCGCAAAAAGAAAAGGAGGACTTGTGGCACCTTAGAGACTAACCAATTTATTTGAGCATAAGCTTTCGTGAGCTACAGCTCACTTCATCCGATGTGAGCTGTAGCTCACGAAAGCTTATGCTCAAATAAATTGGTTAGTCTCTAAGGTGCCACAAGTCCTCCTTTTCTTTTTCCTCTTGTGCCTGTTACTCTCCATAACACCCAGTGCCCTAGGAAGAAAACCCCAAGCTGGTCTCTGGATTCCGTCAGAGGCGGGGCGGTGGGGGGGGTGCCGTTTAGGGGCGCACCAACAATGGGCGTGGTGCACCCCTGGTGTAACTAGATGGGAGCCGGGAGTGCGCAGCCCCTCTGATAACCAGGCATTTGTGTAGAGGCTTAACCAAAGGCTCGCCGGTTTAGCCGTGGCCAGTAAAATTCCAGCCCAGGAGGGGTCTATTGGCTGGGGATGCGTGTGCCAGGTGGGGCGCTGCGGGAGACCTTCGGCTAAGGTAGCCAGGGAGAGAGCGGAAGGAGAGAGCCGGAGGCTGCAGGAGAGTTGGGGAGGGTGGGAGAGGGAAGGAACTTAACCTGTGTTTTCACCTTGTCAGCACAGGAAGGGTTAAGCAGTACATTCAGCAACAACCATGTGTGAAGGACTGATGGCTAACCCTGTGCTTCAGCAAAGTGGAGGTAAGTGGCCCAGGAGGCAGCCCTGACATCCCTTTTGCCCCTGCTGGCTCAGTAATGAAGTGGTTAACTCCCATTTCCTCCCTGGTTCAGAAAGCTGCCAGCAGCCCTGGTACTGGGAGGTAGGTTTCAAATGCATTTTACACCCGAGGGGGCAATGCCAGCCCTAGTTGATACCCTCTCCAGCCTCACGGAACTCAATCGGACACAGCCGGTGCGTGCTGCAGGGCTTGGGGACTGGCCATGGGCTTGTAGGCTCCGGTCCGTGGGCTAGTGAAATGTATTGGGGGGCTCAGGGACACTCCCTATGGCACTCGGCAATCTCCATTCAGAGGGGCCCAGTCCTGGCCGGACTCCCCCTCACTCCATGGCAGGGAGGTGCTGGGGGCCAGGAGCGGTGGGGATCTTGCTCCTGCTGCTCCTGATCTAGAAATGAGCAAAACTCCAGTCCCCAAGGCAGGAACATCACATGGCGAGATGGGGATGGAGAGCGAGCGGTGGCCACGCAGGGCTCAGGCAGGCTGGCAGAGCAGCTAGGAAAGCCAGGGGAGGAGGAAAGGGGAGAGGGCCCAAACTCCACAGGCATCCTAAGAGAAGCTACTCCATCCAGAGTCGAGCTGCTCCCTTGCACCTGCAGAGCCTGGTGCCGGCGTGGCTCCCGTGTCCCTTTGCCATGTTTCTCCATTACCCATAGAGCAGCTTCTGACACAAGCGCTTTCTCCTAGGGCTGCTGCTCCGCCCGGCCCAGGTGTGGGAAGCGCTCTTCAGAGCAGAGCGGTTGCTGGGGGCTCCAGGCTCCAAGGGACGAGCGCGTGAGTCACGTGCACAGGGAGGCTCCGAAGAGCGTGAAAGGTCAGACCTGCTGGATCCTGCAGGAGACGAGGGGGAGGCGGGGAGGACGGGCTGGGGGTTGGGGGTTGGACTAGATGACCTTCAGGGGTCCCTTCCAACCCTGATATTCTAGGATTCTATGACTGTGCAGGAGGTGCTGGGAGCGTGTGCAGGAGATCACACGTGTATGTCAACAGTGCCTGGGCTGGTGCATCCAGAGCCACGCTCCATTCAGGAAGGACTCACTCGTATGTGGGGTGGCTCGGCCTGCAGGCCCTAGGGAGACTCCCCAGGAGGGATCCCAAGAGCAGAGCTGCCAGAACAAGGCGGTTGGGGTTCAGCTTTCCGGCTGCAAACACAGTGCTCGCTGAGTGCAATCCTGGCCAGGGGGCCTGATCCCCAAGGGGCAGAACTGAGCCAGGGGCCTCTGAGCCTGACCATTGCGCCACGGCGCCTTGTGGCTCAGAACCTGACCCCCAGCAGGGCCAGAGGCACCTTCTACCGGAGACACCCAGCAAGGCTAGCCTGGGGAGGAGAACAAAAGGCTCCAGGGGTGTATGTGGAACACGTGGGATTCAGGCCCCACAGATGGAGCCAGTCCCCTCCCACCCGCCTGTGGGAGTAAAGGATGCAGAGACTCAGACAGTAGCTGGCTTGGGGGAAAAAGCTCCTTTGCCATAGGCTGTCGGGGAACTTTGCTGCCTCTTGGTATTTCCTGGCCAGGCGCCCGGCTCCATTTGGGCAGAAAGAGAAAGCGCTCAGGGGAGCAGGAGGCCTTGGTGCCTGCTGCCCCCACCCCCATGTGAGGCCCCTGAGCAAAAATGGGCAAAGATTGGTTTTTGAAAAGGCCACTTGCCCAGGCTGCAGCCAACAACAGGAGATGAAAGCTGAGTCCCTCAGACATCTTCCTCCCCTGGGATCCCCAGCTGGGCATGGAGGGCTTCTGCTGGCAGGCAGCACAGTCACAACTCAAGCCCTGCAGCTCCCTGGAGTTATTATTCGTCATACAGTGAAACCAGGAGGCCCTGAATCATCATAGAATCATCATAGAATATCAGGGTTGGAAGGGACCTCAGGAGGTCATCTAGTCCAACCCCCTGCTCAAAAGCAGGATCCATACCCAATTAAATCATCCCAGCCAGGGCTTTGTCAAGCCTGACCTTAAAAACTTCTAAGGAAGGAGATTCCACCACCTCCCTAGGCAACGCATTCCAGTATTTCACCACCCTACTAGTGAAAAAGTTTTTCCTAATATCCAACCTAAACCTCCCCCACTGCAACTTGAGACCATTACTCCTTGTCCTGTCCTCTTCCACCACTGAGAATAGTCTAGAACCATCCTCTTTGGAACCCCCTTTCAGGTAGTTGAAAGCAGCTATCAAATCCCCCCTCATTCTTCTCTTCCGTAGACTAAACAATCCCAGTTCCCTCAGCCTCTTCTCATAACTCATGTGTTCCAGACCCCTAATCATTTTTGTTGCCCTTCGCTGGACTCTCTCCAATTTATCCACATCCTTCTTGTAGTGTGGGGCCCAAAACTGGACACAGTACTCCAGATGAGGCCTCACCAATGTCGAATAGAGGGAGACGATCACGTCCCTCGATCTGCTCACTATACCCCTACTTATACATCCCAAAATGCCATTGGCCTTCTTGGCAACAAGGGCACACTGCTGGCTCATATCCAGCTTCTCGTCCACTGTCACCCCTAGGTCCTTTTCCGCAGAACTGCTGCCTAGCCATTCGATCCCTAGTCTGTAGCTGTGCATTGGGTTCTTCCGTCCTAAGTGCAGGACCCTGCACTTATCCTTATTGAACCTCATCAGATTTCTTTTGGCCCAATCCTCCAATTTGTCTAGGTCCCCCTGTATCCTATCCCTGCCCTCCAGCGTATCTACCACTCCTCCTAGTTTAGTATCATCCGCAAATTTGCTGAGAGTGCAATCCACACCATCCTCCAGATCATTTATGAAGATATTGAACAAAACCGGCCCCGGGCACACCACTTGACACCGGCTGCCAACTAGACATGGAGCCATTGATCACTACCCATTGAGCCCGACAATTTAGCCAACTTTCTACCCACCGTATAGTGCATTCATCCAGCCCATACTTCCTTAACTTGCTGACAAGAATACTGTGGGAGACCGTGTCAAAAGCTTTGCTAAAGTCAAGATACAATACATCCACTGCTTTCCCTTCATCCACAGAACCAGTAATCTCATCATAGAAGGCGATTAGATTAGTCAGGCATGACCTTCCCTTGGTGAATCCATGCTGACTGTTCCTGATCACTTTCCTCTCATGTAAGTGCTTCAGGATTGATTCTTTGAGGACCTGCTCCATGATTTTTCCGGGGACTGAAGTGAGGCTGACTGGCCTGTAGTTCCCAGGATCCTCCTTCTTCCCTTTTTTAAAGATTGGCACTACATTAGCCTTTTTCCAGTCATCCGGGACTTCTCCCGTTCGCCACGAGTTTTCAAAGATAATGGCCAATGGCTCTGCAATCACAGCCGCCAGTTCCTTTAGCACTCTCAGATGCAACTCATCCGGCCCCATGGACTTGTGCACGTCCAGTTTTTCTAAATAGTCCCTAACCACCTCTTTCTCCACAGAGGACTGGCCATCTATTCCCCATGTTGTGATGCCCAGCACAGCAGTCTAGGAGCTGACCTTGTTCGTGAAGACAGAGGCAAAAAAAGCATTGAGTACATTAGCTTTTTCCACATCCTCCGTCACTAGGTTGCCTCCCTCATTCATTAA
This sequence comes from Eretmochelys imbricata, assembly GCF_965152235.1. Lineage (NCBI taxonomy): Eukaryota > Metazoa > Chordata > Testudines > Cheloniidae > Eretmochelys > Eretmochelys imbricata. The sequence goes on along the minus strand of NC_135592.1, from coordinate 17,438,691 downwards.
GGGGCCCACACTTTCCTTGGCTTTCTTCTTGTTGCCAACATACCTGAAGAAACCCTTCTTGTTACTCTTAACATCTCTCGCTAGCTGCAGCTCCAGGTGCGATTTGGCCCTCCTGATTTCATTCCTACATGCCCGAGCAATATTTTTATACTCTTCCCTGGTCATATGTCCAACCTTCCACTTCTTGTAAGCTTCTTTTTTATGCTTAAGATCCGCTAGGATTTCACCGTTAAGCCAAGCTGGTCGCCTGCCATATTTACTATTCTTTCTACACATCGGGATGGTTTGTCCCTGTAACCTCAACAGGGATTCCTTGAAATACAGCCAGCTCTCCTGGACTCCTTTCCCCTTCATGTTAGTCCCCCAGGGGATCCTACCCATCCGTTCCCTGAGGGAGTCGAAGTCTGCTTTCCTGAAGTCCAGGGTCCGTATCCTGCTGCTTACCTTTCTTCCCTGTGTCAGGATCCTGAACTCAACCAACTCATGGTCACTGCCTCCCAGATTCCCATCCACTTTTGCTTCCCCCACTAATTCTTCCCGGTTTGTGAGCAGCAGGTCAAGAAAAGCTCCCCCCTAGTTGAACGAGGCCACAGCCCCATCATGCTGGGTGCAGCGCATACAGCCCCTGCCTCAAACAGCGTGGACGGCGGGGGGGAAGGGAGCAGAAGAGTGAGCCAGTAGCAGAGCCATGGCTAGAACACACCTGCCCTGCATCCCCAGGCCTGAGCTGCCTCTGCCTGTGTCTCTGTCTGTCTGCACTATCCGCTGTCACAATCATTCACACCAAGGCCTGTTTCCTGGGCGTCTCACAGTACTTCACACTCATTGGTGCCCATGTCACTCCTGGGTGCTAGACCAACTGGCTGAATTGCTCACCACTCTGGGGAGGTGTGTAAATGAGTCATAGAGCTCTTAGGTCATGGCAGTCCAGGCCAGAGGGGACCCCCAGACCACTGTCCAAGCACCTGTATCCCGGCCCACCAGCATCACCCAATGCCCGAAATGAGACCCAGCTATTACAGCCTAGGCCCCTGGAGGGGCACTGCCCATTGTTACAAAGACACAGAGGGCCATGACTCACCCAGAGAGACTAGGGCAGCGTTTCCCCTGCTCTAACCACTAGAGACCATTGCCTTCCCTCTTGATTATCCCTTGTGTGTGGCTACTGGACACTGGCTACCAAGCGTGCAGATGTCAGTTGCAAAACTCCCCTTCCGAAGGCAGGACCTAGCTCCTAGGTGTCCTGTGCAGTCACAGTCCCCAGGCTCCCTGAACAACGAATGCTTGGGGAGAGAGCCTCAGAAACCAGCACGCTGAGTGGGGAGCTGCCTAAGCCAGCCGAGGTGACATGCAGAGGGGAGGGGCAGGGTTTAAGCCGAGATTCACACTTCCCATTCATCTGGGCCTTGGGTGCTTGACTGAGGAGCCCCTCTCTGCTCTGGATCCCCAGCTGGGAGCCCCCTGCGGGAGTTAAACATGCCAGCAAGTCAAGCCTTTCTTAGGAACAAGCAGAGACCCACCCCGTTCCAGCCCGGGCACTCACCTGGCATGAGGTGAGTCTTGTCTCTGCTTGATTGGGAGCCGGGACTTGAGCCCAACTTAGGTCTGCCAGTTGGCAAGTGAGTGCCCCAATCCTCAGGGTACACTGGATGGCGGCTGTCTGCTGTTCCACTTCCTATAAATAATTTGGTGTTCACTGGGCCAGAGACTGACTGTATAGCCCAGGGGTATGGGCCCTCGGCTAGGCTGGAGAAGGGTCCGGGTCAAATGCCTGCAGGTGAGCTAGATGGGGAATGCCTAGTCTGAGAATCCTGCCAGGGATCTGAGCAGGTCGTTCACTGTGGGAGTGCTGGGATTCGGGCAGCTCTGTGCGGGCCTACAGAGGCACCTAAGTCCCTTTGGGAATCTGCGTGAAGGGTTGCAGCTCTTGGCTCCATGTCTAGTTGGCAGCCGGTATCAAGCGGAGTGCTCCAAGGGTCGGTCCTGGGGCCGGTTTTGTTCAATATCTTAATTAACGATCTAGAGGATGGCGTGAATTGCACCTTCAGCAAGTTTGCAGGTGATACTAAACTGGGAGGAGAGGTAGATACACTGGAGGGTAGGGATAGGATACAGAGGGACCTAGACAAATTAGAGGGTTGTGCCAAAAGAAATCTGATGAGGTTCAACAAGGACAAGTGCAGAGTCCTGCACTTAGGATGGAAGAATCCCATGCACCGCTACCGACTAGGGACCGAATGGCTCGGCAGCAGTTCTGCAGAAAAGGACCTAGGGGTTACAGTGGACGAGAAGCTCGATAGGAGTCAACAGTGTGCCCTTGTTGCCAAGAAGGCCAATGGCATTTTGAGATGTATAAGTAGGGGCATTGCCAGCAGATCGAGGGACGTGATCGTTCCCCTCTATTCGGCATTGGTGAGGCCTCATCTGGAGTACTGTGTCCAGTTTTGGGCCCAACACTACAAGAAGGATGTGGAAAATTGGAAAGCGTCCAGCGAAGGGCAACAAAAATGATTAGGGGACTGGAACACATGACTTATGAGGAGAGGTTGAGGGAACTGGGGTTATTTAGTCTGCAGAAGAGAAGAGTCAGGGGGGATTTGATAGCTGCTTTCAACTATCTGAGAGGGGGTTCCAAAGAGGATGGATCTAGACTGTTCTCAGTGGTAGAAGAGGACAGGACAAGGAGTAATGGTCTCAAGTTGCAGTGGGGGAGGTTTAGGTTGGATATTAGGAAAATCTTTTTCACTAGGAGGGTGGTGAAACACTGGAATGCGTTACCTCGGGAGGTGGTGGAATCTCCTTGCTTCAGGGGGGATTTGATAGCTGCTTTCAACTATCTGAGAGGGGGTTCCAAAGAGGATGGATCTAGACTGTTCTCAGTGGTAGAAGAGGACAGGACAAGGAGTAATGGTCTCAAGTTGCAGTGGGGGAGGTTTAGGTTGGATATTAGGAAAATCTTTTTCACTAGGAGGGTGGTGAAACACTGGAATGCGTTACCTCGGGAGGTGGTGGAATCTCCATAAGCAAGGAGATTCCACCACCTCCCGAGGTAACGCATTCCAGTGTTTCACCACCCTCCTAGTGAAAAAGATTTTCCTAATATCCAACCTAAACCTCCCCCACTGCAACTTGAGACCATTACTCCTTGTCCTGTCCTCTTTAAGGTCAGGCTTGACCAAGCCCTGGCTGGGATGATTTAGTGGGGGATTGGTCCTGCTCTGAGCAGGGGGTTGGACTAGACGATCTCCTGAGGTCCCTTCCAACCCTGAGATTCTATGATTCTTCCTCTGTCCTGGGGCTACAGCCCCTGGCACATTTCATTGGGGTGGTCTCAGGGGAGCCCAGTAGCCTGCCAGGAAACATCACTGCGTCCCACTGCTCCAGGAGGAGCCAGGGCCAGAGCTCACAGCCAATAGCAGCTCTCTGCCCCCCGGGGTCCTGTGCACAGGCAGCTGGGTGAATGGATGAGGAGGCAGGACTCCTGAGTCCCATTCCCGGCTTTGCTATGAGCTCGCTGCCACGCCACCAATTCTCTGTCTTCGCTGCCCCAGCTGTAATGCAGCCGGTACTAGCACTTACCTACCTCTGTGACGGGCTTTGAGATCTCTGGAGAAAGGGCCCCGGCTGCCTGCTCCTCCCAAGGATTGCATCTGAGTTCAGACTCTGAGCCTGTGGTGAGGCAGGTCAGTATCCTCATCCCTGGTACACAAAGGAGGAAACTGAGGCATGGAGCAGTCTTGAGCCTAATTTTCTGAGGTGCTGAGCACCCAAAGCTCAAACAGGGGTCAAGGGGAGGCTGGGGGCTCAGCACCATGGGACAATCAGGCTATTTCCTTGAGTGCCTCAAAGTGGATTTGGGAGCCTAAGCTCATGCCCATTTGGGGGGCTCTTGGCCTAGTTACGGGCCCAAGGTCACATGGGGCACAGACTGCAGTTCACCTGACTCCGGATTTGTGGCCAGAGCCCTGTGCTGAAATCACTGGACCCTGTCCCGTCCTGAGCTCAGCTACAGCTGATAAGGCCAGGAGAGAGAGAAACTAGTTTTCATTAGAGCAAGACCCACCTGGCCACAGCTAAAAGCCCCATCGGAGCAGGATGACATTCCTGGCGTCCTGTTCTGGACCCTTTGTTCTGAGCGCCAGGGCTTGGAGCCCACCAGGTCCCATGCAGGCAGGGAGCCATGTTTCGTAATAAAGAGTTTTATTTGGTGCTCCAGGTTGAAATCGTCCTAAATGAACGTCCTCGAGTCCTAGCCCTCGGAAGCAGTGACGACGGAGCTCAGACGGTGCTGCTCGGCTGGATGTACTGGCTCGCCAGTTCAGCACGCAGGACCCGCCTGGAGAGGGCGCTCCCAGCCAGGGCGAGCCCCTGCAGGCTCTGAGGTCAGGACACCCCCCAGCTGAGATTAGTGCATAATCTTATGGCAAAGGTGGCCAGGCCTCTTCTCCTGGCTATTTCCCATTCTCCAGCCCAGCTGGGAAAGGCTCGCTGATTACACGGGGCCCATCCGTCCCAGTTCTGTCCATGCCCGGGGCAGTTTTGCCAGAGATCCCGGCAGGCTGAGGCTGGTTGGCTGAGCAGATCTTTGTTCACGGGCTGAGATGTGAATGCCATTCTCCTCTCCGGCCCTCGAGAGCAGAGATGAGACAAAATCAGAACCCCTCTCCCAGCCCCATCGCCCTGCACTGAGGGGGCGAGGGGGTGTCAAATAAATAGGACCTGGATCAGAACCACTCCCTTGTTCGGCAAACCCAAGGCCTGACCACTGAGGTCTTGCCAGACCTAAACCCTCCACATGTTTTGGTTGACAGAGTTGGGCAGGGCCAGACCCAAGCAGACAAGGTGGTTGGATAAATGCAGCTTGGATCCCACTTGCCCCTAGCTTGGGCCATGTGATGGGTGAAGACTCAGGTTCAGCCTGGCTCTGATCAGACACGACCCCACGACCAGCTGTTCCTAAGTCTCCGCCAGTGATCAAAGATGCCATGAGGGGGCCAACCAGTGGGGATGGCTTAGCCCTGCAGCTGGCCCGCTCACACGTCACATGGGCTCCTTGGGTTAGAGTCCCCTTTGCTACGGGCAGACAAACCAGAGGGGGCGGTTCTGGAAGGGAAAAGATGATTCATGTCAATACAAACAAATCACTATCACTGTTCCCTTCCCCTACCCAGCACCCCGGGACAGCCTGCCCTGGAGCACTGCTTCCCATGTAGCACTGGCTCTGTTCTCTGGGGCGAAGGCTGTATCTGATGTCTGAGCTGGGCCATGCATGGGCGGGGGCTCCCCTGGGGCTCCAGGGCAGGGGATCCAACCCCAGGCCATGAAGCAGCATTGGGGGACAAGGCGGGAGAAGAGTGTGGGTTGGGGGGAGCGTAGGGCCCAGCACTTGAGCTGCTGGGGAAGGGGGAAGAGACCCACAGTGGCTCCCAGGGCCCACCTCCCACTGGGCAGGTGTCATCAGTCCAGCAGCACTTCGGAAGAGTTTGAGACAGAGCAAGGGGCCTGGGCCAAGCTGAGGAGGGATTGCTGGAAGACCAAGGGATAGGGAGGCAGATTCGCTGGAGCCTGTGCTAGGTTCAGGGCGTGCCTGGTGGGAGGCTGCGTTGGAGTCTGGGGGCTGGGTAGGAGGAAATGGAGCTGGATCCTAGGAAACCCCTGTCTCACGGCCTGATCAAAGGTCACTTGTTCAGCTACATTCCCTTGAACTGGTTCGCCTGAGTCTCCACCTGCTCCTTCCACAGACACATGGCTCCGCCGTGCCTTGTCCAAGGCCTAGCCAGGAGTGTCCTGGCTCAAGCTTGTGCTCTCCCTCCTCCTCGAAGGGATCTCAGTGGGGGAAAATCAGGGAAGCGGCATGGTGGTGGGGATCCCAGCTGTCCCCCTTTTCCTATTTGGATTAGGGTGGCTAGGTGCTCAGTTTTCGACCAGAAAGTCCAGTCGAAAAGGGGACCTGACAGTGTCCTGTCAGATCTACTGACTGGACACCCAAACTCTGGTTACTGTGGGTGGGGAAACTGCGCCAGCCCCTACTCAGCTGGGGCCGCCTCCTACCTGTGTAGGGCGGCTGAAGCTCCCAGTCCAGGCTTTGCAGGTGAGTCCCTCCTGACTCTTGGGGGGCAGGGGGAAGGTAGGAGGGGAAAACAGCGAGTGATGGGAGGGACGGAGAAAGAGAAGTGAATGGGGGCAGAGGAGGGCAGGGGCAGGGTTGGGGGGAATAGGCAGAGCAGGGGTGGGGCCTCGGAGAAGAGGGAAGGGCAGGGGAGGTTCTGCATTCCTGCCGGAGTGTCCATTTTTTAAATATTACCCTTCCTGGGATGGAGGTAGGTTCACACAGTTGGGGGGTAGGGATCAGATCAGAAAGGATTAAGAGGATATTGAATTAGAGACCCCCCCGCAAAATCAACGCTCTTTTCATAGACCCATAGAAACATAGAGCTAGAAGGGACCTCAAGAGATCAGCTAGTCCATCCCCCCGCACTGAGTGAGGGCCTTTTGGAAACTTACAAGAGACAAATTGGAAATTCCAGGGAATTTTTAATCCAAGAGGCTGTTTCTGCTCCAAGCGGAAAAGGGAAAAATCATAGAAACGCTACGATATTGATCTTAGCCAGCCAAAATGACTCAGCCACCAGAACCAGCTGCTTGTCAGCGTGGGCGCTCAGGTGGAGAGAGGACACGTCAGTTGCCACGGTTGTGTTTATTAGGAAATCGTGCCCTGTTGACAGCTGGGTTTTGCATTATTCCACACATCAGAAAGACTAGGTTGTCAAGGGCAAAGGTCTGCTATGGCTCGGGCTTGGGTGTGGGCGCGGCCCGGATGTAGCTGTCGGAGACCGTGATGTGCTGGTCGAGGAACTCCGAGGTCTCCTCCGCAATCTGCCCAGGTATTCGGAAATCTATGCTGGGCGGCTCCCTTTTGGGAGAGGCAATGTTCCTGCTCTCTGTGTTGCAGCCTGTCCCCTGCAGGAACTGCAAGAAGTTCTCCTCGATGGAGCCTTCGCGACTGGGCAGCCGGAGGTCCTCCTCTGCCGGCTGCTTGAAGAAGCAGGTGAGGTGCCTGCTGAGCTCCCCACGGATCTGCCGGTTGAGGCACCCGTAGAAGAAAGGGTTGGACGTGAAGCAAAAGTAGCCAATCCAGGTGACCACACTCTCCACTTGCCGGCCCGGGAAAGCCTGAGAGCTCAGCGCCAAATAGAGATGGAAGGAGAAATAGGGCAGCCAGCAGAAGAGGAACTGCCCTCCGACTGCTAGGAGAATGATAGCAGCCTTCCCACCCCCAAACGTCCTCTGAGGGGTAATCCGAGGGGCACCCGAGCTGGTCACCATGGTGGACCTGCTGCTGAGGGATTCTGATCGCTGCCGCGGCGTATCCATCCAGGTGGGGAGCGGGCCATGGTGCATGGCAGCCACCCTGGCCACCTTGAACATGCTACAGTAGACCACGAGGATGATCAGGACGGGCAGGAGGAAGTAGAAGGTGGCGAAGAAAACCACGAAGAACTTGCAGTAGGAGCTCTGACTCCACTGCAGCGAGCAGCTCCGGCCACTGTAGGCTGAGGAGGCACTGAAACGATCCGGAGAGAGCCAGCCCAGGACAGGGATCACGGACATGACCACCGCCTTGATCCACACCCCCACCAGGACGCAGGCCGCCAGGCCAAGGGTCATCTTGACCTCGTAGCGCATGGGATGCACCACGTAGTAATAGCGCTCCACGTTGATGGCCGAGATGGAAAGGATGCACGAGCTGGTGAAGCAGACGCTCAGGAAGAGGTAGACACGGCACACGGCCTCGCCGAAGATGGTGCTGTTGAAGAAGGCGGAGCTGGACAGCATGGCCAGAGGCATGAGGGTCAGGGCTGCCAAGAGGTCCACCAGACAGAGGTGGAAAACAAAGACAAATTTCCTCAGTGCTGGTGTCTTAATGATGACAGTCATCACGGCCACATTGCCCACGATGGCCGTCAGGTCAATCAAAAGCATGAAGAAGAGCCCGATGGATTCTGAGGCCACGTCCCTGGTCTTGGTGTCCAGGGTGGAATTGGGGTGCATAGTGCTCTGGGACGTATGGAGAAGCCTTCCCGGCCTGGAGGAATTCCATACCCACTGGGTAGGGAGTGAAGGCTCCATGGAGACTGGTGTCGACGCCCACGGCATCTCCCCTCACAGGTCCATCATCCATCCTATTTTGGGTCCCCTAGAGTAATCAGAGAGAATTAGCCAGCAGAGAGGGAGCAATCCCAGCTCACAGACTCACATTCTGGCTGGCTCCTTCACCAGCTGCCAAGCCCCAGAGGACAAGTCCATGCTCCAAGGGCATTTACACTTCCCGATGCTGCTGGATTACACTGGCCATCCTGCTGCTCAGCTGCACCGAATTTGGCACCCTTGTCTGTGTCTTGCTGGATTGTGCTTGGGTGGGTGATGCCCGCTGGTCCAGAAAAGCCATGGGATTGCAGATGGGGCTGTGCACTGGCTAAGGGTCTCCTGTCTGTTTTCAGCCCTCCTGGTATCTCATCTTGCTGCTTGCTTTTCCCTGGCAAAGCTTAGCACCTACAACGAAATGTAATTCCGCGTTAATCACTGCACTGGCTAAGCCGAGAGCCAGGGCCAAACCCTGGGCTCATGCTGATAATGGGAATTTTGCTAAAAGGGCGGACATACCAGAGCACATGCGTACACTCAAGCACGTTCGTAAGTGCTTTGCTGAATCAGGGACACAGATCTGAGTAGACACTGAGGACGGTGCTCAGGTTCTGCCCCCCAAGGTCCTAGCTGATGCTGCTAATCCATTAAACCACTTTGATTTTGGGAGGATTCCAGTCCCTCTGCTGCTCCAAGGGCTCCTCCCAGCTTTGGACCTTGGTTTCCAACTCCAGGGGCATCCCCTAAGCTCCCAAAATGGACAGGGTAGAGAGACCCATCTATCATTATTAGGGATTGGGCGAGATCTTCCCGGGGGAGGGAGCAGGGGCAGGGGCAGATTGCCCCATGTCTGCCTATTACTGTGGGTTTCCTGCACCTTCCTCTGAAGCAGCTGATGCTGGTCACTGTCCCAGACAGGATCCTGGACTAGATGGTCCGTAGGTCTGATCCAGTCTGGTGGTCCCCAGATCCCTACGTTCCTTTCACCTCACCAGCGGGGCCTGCTGACTCTGCAACAAATGTCTTGGGAGTTCTGGGTTCTCTCAGGATTCTCCACCGTCCTGTCGCACTGGGAGCCCCAGGGCTGCCTTGGACTAGTGAGTGGCTGCTTCATACCCCAGATCTCAGGAAAGGCAAAGGAAGGATGAGTATGCTCACCCAGAGAAAGAAACCATCCACAGAGGGCCAGGGGCATATCTGGCTCATGGTGGCTGATGCCCCGTCAACCTCCTCCGGCCATCCCCACCTCCCTGCTCTCAGCGAGCCCAGAAACTGGCCAAGATCCTGGGCTGGTGTAATCAGCACCGCTCCACTGAAGGGCCATAGCTCCACATTGATCATTGAGCAAAGTGGATTTACACCAGGTCCTAGCCCTGGGCCCCCAGCTCTCACTGGCCTCTGTGCTGGCTGGGTCTGTGCCTGTGCTCACCAGATCTCATCCAAGGGGCCTGTAGGTTTCCGAGTGTTCAGGATTCCCCAGTGTATGAGCATCCAGCATATTGCCGGGTATGTTCAGTGTATTCCAGGGGATCTCCTGTTTCTTGGGCATCCGTTATATTTGAGAGGTAGCCTCATTATCGGGGGCCTGGGGTGTTCCATATGCCCTGCCTCCCATCCTCAGGGAAGCAGTGAATCTTGGGAGTCCCCCGTTATCAGAGGTCTAGCATATTTCATGGGCTCGTGTATGTCAGTGGGTTCCCATTCCTGGCCATCCCAGCATTCGGGAGTTTCCTGTCACTCAGACACTCGCTGGCGTTGTCCTCACACAGGGAGTGGAAGTGTCCCTTGTGGAGTCTCTGCCCAGTTTACAAAGTATACCAGAAAAATAACCTCCCTGAAAGGACAGGAGCTGGGACTGTCCCCCTGTCAGATGGTAAACTAGTACCTTGCAATCACACAGCACCTTCCATTCCAAGGGAATTCCAAAGCACTTCACAGGCTTTAGCTAAGCAGGAGTCACTTTGCTCACAACTGAAATGCAAACACTTCTCGAGTGGAGCACAGCAGCTGTTTAACAGCACACCACAACACTGTCAAATCGCTGAGAACAGAGAGTGAAGAACATGTCCACTTGAAACTACAAGGGGAATTTAGGCCATCCGAATGTAATTACCTAACCTGGAATATGACCAGGACATCAGGGTTCACATCCTTACCTTTGGGAGAAAGCACACTAAGATCTTTCATGCTAACAACAGAGATCAGAGCCCCACTTTCTGAGAGGTATAAAACCCCACAGGACTCAGGGGATCTGATTCTCCAGTGCCCCCATACTTGATACAGTTGTTTCTACCAGTGCATCTTGCTGCCAGAGCTTCATAAACGGGCCTCAGTATCACTGAGAATCACAGTGCTGGTAGGGTGACCAGATGTCCTGATTTTATAGGGACAGTCCCAATTTTTGGATCATTTCCTTATATAAACTCCTATTACCCCCGACCCCCATCCCAATTTTTCACTACAGTCATGAGAGGGGCTCGCCAGCCACAGTAGGAATCCACCTCCCCGAGAGGCGAGAGCAGATGAATTCTTCTGTTGCCCTAGTGCTGTCTACACTGGGGGTCAGGTCAGCTGACTACATCACTCAAGGGGGTGGATTTTTCACACCGCTGGGTGATGTAGCTGGGTCGACTTAACTTTTTAGTGTAGACCAGGCCTTGAAGAGCCATCTCACCCTGTGACACCAGCATCAGGGTTTGTCTACACTATGGAGACAAGACCACCATAATCCCATAGCATAGCTGCAGCCTATGCCGCCAGAAGGGGATTTCTGTCACTTAGGAATACCACCTCCCCGAATGAAGTTAGCTATGTCAACGGAGGTCCTCTTCCACTGATGGAGCTGTGTCTGCGCTGGGGGTTTAGTTGGCATAGCTACCATGCTCGGGGGAGGATTTTTCACATCCCTGACCAATGTAGTGATGCAATACAACCTGTCAGCGTGCACCCAGCCTAAGATAGCGCACCAGACACATGCCGCTTGATGAAATTAGCCAAAATGGAAAAAAAAAACCCAAACATCAATGCCTGATCTAAACTTAACACCGATTGACATATTTCAGAGTAGCAGCTGTGTTAGTCTGTATTCGCAAAAGGAAAAGGAGGACTTGTGGCACCTTAGAGACTAACCAATTTATTTGAGCATGAGCTTTCCTGAGCTACAGCTCACTTCATCAGATGCATTTGTTAGTCTCTAAGGTGCCACAAGTCCTCCTTTTCTTTTTACTGATTGACATAGCGACTTCCCTCAGGGGTGTGGAAAATCCACACGCCGAATGCTCTAGCTGAGCAGACCCAGCCCTCCAGTCTAGATGCAGCTAGGTCGGCAGGAGAATGCTTCCATCCAGGTAGCTACCACCGCTTGGAAAGGTGAATTCTTTACAGTGATGGGAAAACCCCTTCTCTTGCCATAGGAACCATCTACATCACGGTGCTACAGCGCCATAGCTATGTCACTGCAGCGCCCGTAGTGTAGACATGGCCTAAACCTCAAGCACTGTATAAAGGCAGGAACTTACTGCCACCAGCTGTGGAAACGCATGTGACTCCAAAGGGTCTGGGCAGAGCCAGTCGAAGGAACTTTGATGGAACCATATTCCCTGGGAAAATGTAGTTCCACTGAAATCGAAACACTCTGTGAAACTGGTCGATTTTGTTCCAATTTTATTGGGGAGAGGAGGGAAGTTGCAGCAATGTTGCAATGTCCCATTTTGACATTTTCAGAACAAAACATTTCAATATTTTGTTTTTAAACAACTTTTCATTTCCGCTGGTTTTGGTTGGTACGATATTCTAACATCACACAAAGATAAAAAAAAAATCAAAGCACAAGGGACTGGACATTAATTTCTTTTCAGAATTTTCCTGAGTGGAGAATTTCAAAATGTTCAGTTTTCCCTCTGATTCGGAATGAAGCCAGATTTTGAAATCTCAAAAAGCTTTGCAGCACAGAACTCCCATTCTCCTCGCAGATCTAGTTCTGGGTGCTGAGATGCCAGCTCCAGCAGAACTATGTATCCTGAATCTCATGGCGTGGGACAGCTCAGACACACCAGATCCTCAGCTGGTGATCACTGGCCTTGCTCCATGGACTCCAATGGAACTAAGGCTGAAGATCTGGCCCTAAATTTTGATTCCTAAACACAGAATTGCTCTGATGGAAAACTCCCCCACAGGTGAAACAGTGGTGAATGTATCTGCTGGAAGCAGCACCTGGGGAGGAGGGCACCTACACGGAAAGAACAGACAGGGCAACATTTCAACAAACAGTAACAACATTTGCAGCCCTCTGAATAGTTAGATATTGACCACTGATGGGATTCAGTACTACAGCTGTTACCAGCTCAGGAATCTGCTGAACGGTCAAGCATCCTGAAATGGGGAAACAGCAACACACGGCCTGGCTTGCACCATAGCACTGACCTGGAAAAAAGGATGGTTGGATACTGTACAATTAATGTTACTGCCGATTAAAAATGCCAGGCCTAGCTCTCAGCTCTCTGTACTAAGCTGGTAGTGGGAAGGGACCTGAAACTGGGAGTAATTTACACCAACTGCAATATAAAGGGGCTAGAGCATAAATGAGAAGTGGGGCACAGCACCCGCTAACAGTAGGCTGGAGAATTAGGGTAAGCCCTGACTCAGAGGGAAGAGCGCCCCCTACTGACTCACCCACAGCAGCACACAACACCTAGCACCATACTGTGGCATTGGGGTCAGCACTGACTCCACACATAATGCTCCTTACCGCCCAGTGCCCCCAAGGGCCATGCTGGAGCAGTGGAGTCAGCCCCCTATTGAATGACTCACCTGGCCCCGCCGTGCTTAGCGCACAACAGTAAATGGGATCTCAGCACAGATGGGCCATTGCAGTTTCCTACTGGCGCTGTGGGCACCCAGTGCTGGCATTTGCAGGCTGTAGCTGGCGCAAAGCGGGGAGCAAGGGGAAGTGCAATCAGTCCAGATCACAAAGACTGTGAGGCGGTTCGACCTTTGTGATCCACACCGGCGACTTCTCCCCCCGTCCATGTAGCCACCCATGACAACGGAGGACGTCCACCAGCCCCCAGGAGCCCGTCCCCCCCAGAGGAGCAGCGTGGTAGCAAATGGGCGACTCTGTCATCAAGCACCTTTCCTAGCAGAGGAAACCTGTTCAAATTCAGCACATCCTTCCCCTGCCCGCCCCCCTGACACTGGTGGATGTTCCTGAGGCGAAGCGCTGTGGGACAGGAAAGGCAAAGGCACTGGGATAGGAACACTGGGGAATGCTCACTGGAGTCACACCCACTGGCCCTATGGCTGCAGTGGTACTGCTTGGGATCAGGGGTCTATCAGTTCTTATGCTTCAGGGCGCCGGCTGATCGCCAGCTGGGGGTCAGGAAGAACCCCCTTTTGGGGGGATGGTATAAAACCGTTAGGTATAGTACACGGGGTGCACTACCCTTCATCTGTAGCCTCTGGCGTTGGGCACCATGAGAAGCAGGGCACAGGGCGAGATGGCTGGCTGCTGTGTTCTGTGTTCTCTTTCCCCTGCCCATCCCCAGCTCCCTACGCTCTCCCCAGCAACGCGCCCTCCCCACTGCTCCGATCTTGGTCCTGATCAGCCCCTCAACACAGGATGCTTTGCTCGCCCAGGCCCCTAGGCAGGCTGCCCTCTACCCTGTGGACGCCCACCATGGTGTTGTGCCCAGCTCACATGAGCCAACCTGATGAATCTGAGGGTGACCCTCCTCCCCTGTTCCTGCCCAGGCTGCCCCCACAGCCTCCCATTGGGCCCTTCACTTCTATCCACTCGCCCTTCCCTTTGCAGGGGCAGGATTCTTACCCTGTGCTTTCCACCTGCGCAGCGAGCCCCAGCATCCTGCCAGCAGGCCCCGGCCAGGGGTGGAAGGGAAGAGAGCCAGACTAGGAAAGCAGAGCGGCATCCAGCCTGGCCCTGCTCATTCCTTCGCCCTGGTGCTGCTGAACTGGCTTCCAGCGGGACCCTCTGAAGGGCTGCCTCCACCCAGCTCAGGTCCTCGCCCCTCCATTAAAACTGATCCTAGAGTCCCTGGTGGCCAGAGCTCGGGTGCCCAGCTCCGGTTCCACACCAGCTCCTTGAGGTTTCAGTCAGGAGACTGGACTTGGCTCTGTGCATTTCTCCCATTGACCGAGACACTTCGGATACCTGGGGATGCAGAGAGAAATGCTGCAGCCTAGCCAGCCCCAGCCCTCTCCTCCTGTCCCCAATCCAGGCATCAGCTCCTACCTTTCCCTGTGCAGCCTGCCAGAGTACTGGGGACCTCTCAGCTGATGCTCCTCCACGGAAGATGATGCACAGAGTCACTGCAGTGAAGGGTGAGAGGCAGCCAGCAGCTTGGAGATCATCAAGGTTTCTGGGTCCTAAAGGCCTCCTGGTTTGCAGTTTGGTATAGCTGGTCCTGCCCCGTCCACGGTTCACACCAGGGATAAGGAGTGCAGGTCAAGGCCTTGCAAAGCATCCAACCGCCTTCTAATGCCAGGCCAGCCCCACAGCGTTCCCATGAGAGTCAGAACCATTGCCTTTAGCAGCTTCCTCCAGGCTGCGTCCGGCTTCTGCCAGCAGGGCCTGCACCGGGAACAGCATGTCCTAGCACGGGGCTTGCTGCCCAGCGCTCTCTAATGCCATTGCAGAGATGGGACTTGCTCAGCTGATGGAGGACAGCACTTCCAGGAGCAGATGCCCCTGCTACCACATTGGGCAACGGAACGTGCCCAGACCATGAAGGTCAGAAACTCCAGCAGCACAGCACCCCCTATCCCTGGGATTGGAAGGTGGAGGAGGGTCAGCATGTGAAGGCCCCATCTCCACTACCTTCCAACAAGCCTGCAGCCCGGCTTCCCAGCCTACCCCCATAATTCTAAGTAGAGCTACGCTGGGCCAAAGCGTGCAGAGAGGGGTGAGTCTCCCCTAAAGGAGAACAGCTGGGGGTTTGCACCAGGCATAGTCCATGATAGGTCACCATGAACTCAGCCGCCCTCTTCCCATCGTGTCACCAGGTCACTCTGGATGGACGAGAGGATTTGGTTGTGGCCCATCCCCTGTGTTTAGCTAACTCCTCTGAACCCAGACCACACACAAATGATTTAAAAATGGCAATAGCATGATCCAGCAGGGAGGGCATAGGCCTGGGAGTCAGGACTACTGGGTTCTGTCCTGGCTGGGCCACATATACCCTGCAAATTGCATCCCCCACTCACTCTCTCTCTGTGCCTCAGTTTTTCCCATGTAATAAAGAAGCAATGATACTTACTCTCCTTCATAAAGTTGATTGCTAGAGAAGACAGGTGTGTTGTTACCTCTCCTGTGTAAGGGACAGGACCACAAGTGAGGTGCCATGGGGATTACACAGCCCTGGTGGCCCAGCCCAGGGGCAGACACAATGTAGCTGGGGTAGGTGAAGCTTTAGTGGGCGAGAGAGGCACTTCCCTCAGGAAGCTGTAGTCGTGTAGGGACAGCCTGGAAGAAGGCACAAAGCCCGGGGGGGGAAGGACACAAGGGAATCAGAAAAGAAGGGTTGGGGCTGAAACAGTGGGCAGGGGCAGGAGCAACCTCTTCAAGGAGAGGGGGAAGATGGGTAGTGACCCCCCAAGGAGTGGGGGATGGGGGAAGCAGAAAGGGCCCCGTCTGGAGTAGAGTGGAGGAGGCAGAGAGGGGAGTGGGGAAGGCCAGTGAGGCAGAGCAGGGTTGAGTTGAGAATGGGAGCGGTCTGATATCTCAGCAGCAGCATTGGGGAGTGAGGGAGGGACAAGGAGGAGCCTGGGGCTGGGGGCTAGATGGTGACAGGGAAAGGAGGAGAGTGTCTGGGGGCAAGGCACCGTGTAGGAGTCTATCCCTTGAGGGCCAGGGGCCCTGGTTTCCAGCCAGGGAACACCCAGCTTGGGCAACAGCTGTGGGCTAGTGGACTAAGCACAGGGCTGGGGGCCAGGACTCCTGGGTTATTGTTAGTAGTATTGTCACAGCCATGCCATGCCTAGGGCTCCAGCATGCCAGGCGCTGCCCAGACACATGGAGTAGGAGACAGTCCTACTCTGAAGAGCTCACAAGCTGAGAGAAAGGAATCAGCCCCATGTTACAGAGGGGGAATTAAACGTGGGGAGCAGAAGGCCTAGGTTCCCAAAGGGATTTTAGGTAGCACAGCACCTAACTCCTAGATGCCCTGCTGTTCAGGGGAACCTACCCACAGCCCCACGTCCAGCACATGGGGAGAGCCAAGTGCCTCGGAAAGGCATGCAGAAGCCAGCCAGGGTGAAATGCTGACGGCGTGGGGCTTAAAGCCTCCATTCGCACAGGAGCCTAGTGCCTAACTCCCTTTGGTCTGGGCCTTAGGTACCCTAGGGACAGGGTGGTGCCTGCCTCCGCTCAGGCTTCCCAGGCCTGACCCCTCTCCTGGTCCTGACCCAAAGTCTCCTGGGGAACCTGTGGTGGAGGCAGGAATTGAACCGAGCTCTCCTGAGTCCCAAGCTGCTGGGTTAATGATGGAACCATCCAACCTCTGCTCCCAGCTCAGCTACTGCCTCTCTGGGCACCCTGGGTAGGTCATGTCCCCACTTTGCCTCAGTTTCCCCTTGGATTGCCAACCCTCCAGGACTGTCCTGGAGTCTCCAGGAATTAAAGATGAATCTGCAGTTAAAGATTATGTCATGCGCTGAAACCTCCAAGCGTACGTCCAACCAAAACCAGCAACCTTCTCTGTAGCACGGAGCCAACAATGCACAGGATTAGCAGCAGCTCTGGGAATGGCACATGGAAATGGAGAAACGATGCAGATTAAACCATTCAGAGAATAAACTCTCTGGTCCCTCCAACCTCTCCCAGGACACCCTGGCAGCTGGGCAGGGCCACCCAGGGCAGGTGCGTTTCCTTCTGCCCGGAGCTGGACAGGGCCACCCAGGGCAGGTGTGTTTCCTTCTGCCTGGAGCTGCAGCCCGGGGCTGGTCCTGGGGGGCACAGCGTCGGGTCCTGGTTAGCTTCCTACCTGGCACGAGCGTGGCTTTTTTTAGCATCTGCTTCTCCCCTGAGAAAGTGTAGGCTGCACTGCGGCATCTCCCCCAACGCAGCCAGCCGCATGGCCCCAGCCAGGAGGCTGGTCGTCATTTCAGCCCGGCCTTTTATTCATTTAGTCGGTTTGGGGGCTTATGCTGCTGCTTTTCATCTGTTCCCTCTTTGCCACTGCACAGGGCTAGCACCAGTGAGACTACAGCTGTGAGCTCCCTCATAGCAGGGCCCTGGCAAGGCCGGCCAGGACCCCAGGGCTGTGATCTTCCTCCCAGCAGTGTCCTCAGCTCTGCCAGTGCTCAACCATCTCCCTTGCAGCAGTGGCCCTGACTAGCCACTAGCAGCCACTGTCAGAACAAGAGAGAAGGCCGAGCTCGGCAAACCCTTTGTAGTTGCCTGCGTTGGCTGCACGGGCTCCTCGGCTGCTGAGTAGCAGCTTGGAGAAGGTAATGCATATTCAGGCTGCAGCCACCGCTGGTCACGTGCACCTATTGCTAGGTTACAAGAACCCAAAAATAAATCCTTCCAAACTAGATTAGAAACAGAGGGACCTCAAATGACCTGTGTTCCCAGCACTGTAGTAGGGGAGCAGGGATATTAGTGAGTGGCAGAGGGGGAGACACGGGGAAGATCCCTGATAGGAAAGGAGGGCCGTCCTTCCCAGCCCTCCCTGGACAAAACAAGGGGGCTGCTCCCCCCTAGGCAGCTGCTGACCTTCAGCCCCAAGTCTTCATGCACAGCTGAGGATGCTGGGCTGCTTTCATCAGGGCTGGCCAGCTGGGGCACAAAGGACCAGCACTAACTGGGCTCACAACTGGGAAACCATCGTCGGCTGCGAATCAGTCAAGGACCCTTCTAGAGAGCATCTGCCTGCCCCACTCCAGGCTGAGAGACTCAGGCAGCCCCATACATAGCCCACCCAGCACAGCACGGCCCTGCCGGTGACCTGAATGCACTTGATGTGTTAGTGGACCAGATCCCCAGCTGGGGTAAATCGGCATAACTCCATTGGCATCAGTGGGCCAAATCCCCCACTGATGTAAATAGCTGCATTGGAGTCAGTGGGCCAGACTCCCCTCTGGTGCCAAGCCCCGTGTCTGCACTGGGTCAGTGCTGCTATTCTGATGTGCATGGCTGAGGGTCTGACAGGCAAATGACACAAGGGCATGGACACAGGCCACTTCACTGCTCGGTTAAGGCGTGAGGACATGTAATTGTGCTGTTCTGTCCTGGGTCATTGGCCAGTAAATCCGGGAAGTCAGCCTGCGGGATGCTTTAACCAAGTTAGCCGAACTTTTTAAACATGGGTTCAGGCTACGACTGAATTAATAGGGGGCTTGAATCCCCCCTCACTCACCTCGGTGTAAATCCAGAGTGACCCCACTGGGCCTAATTTCCCCCCCTCACTCACGCCAGTGTCAGTCAGGAGTCACCCCACTGGACCCGATTCTCCTCTCACTCCGGTTTGAATCAGGAGTCAGTAAGTGAAGTCAGAAGCAGGTCAATACAGAACTGTATAAGCTGCACCAGAAATACCTAGGGTATTTGGGATACTGTATAAATGAGCAATGCAGGACCCTGAATTTGGGAGTACAAGCCGTGGAACAAAGAACATCTCCTGAATCCATTCCAGAACGGAGATGAACCTAGGCAGCAATCCATCCATCCGGCTGGCTCAAGTCACTGCACCTTCTCAGAGTGATCTTCTGCAGAGCGGGCATGCCTCGGCCTGGAGAGCCCCAGCAGACCAGGTACTGCGAAGAGTGAGACGGCACCACGAGTGAGACAGCGTCTCTGTGATGCAGGAACACCGACTATTGTAGGCTGGGATACCAGTAACACTCATTGTGGAGCATCTTTGTAAGGGCCTGATAGTCTGATAAAGCCCCAGGACACTGTGTGATATTGAGGCTTGCTATGTTTGCTTCAAGCAAGACGCTCTTGCTTCCATTTGGGGGTGGAGATCATTAGAACTGAGCCATACGTAGTGACAAGAGGTTCCTTTAACCACAAGCCACTGGTGCCCCCGGATAAGCAGCCGGGGACTGCGGGGCAGTGAGATGTCAGACTCCGTCTGCACACGACAAGAGACAATGCGGAGGTAGTGTCTGTGCCCAGCAAGGCCTGGCTCATGTAACCCATCTCGGCACCCAGGGGATGTCATGGCTGTGGTTTGGGGGGGGGGAGGGATAGCTCAGTGGTTTGAGCATTGGCCTGCTACACCCAGGGTTGTGAGTTCAATCCTTGAGGGGGCCATTTAGGGAACTGGGGCAAAAATTGGGGATTGGTCTTGCTTTGAGCAGGGGGTTGGACTAGATGACCTCCTGAGGTCCAACCCTGATATTCTCTGATTCTATGATGCAGGAATGCTGCAGATAGTTGAGGAAACCGAAGCAGCCAAAGGAATCAGGCCAGGCTTTGGAGTGGCTCTTCCCAGAGGGGCTCAGCCTGGGAGGCTGTTGTGGCATTAGCTAGCAAAAGCACAGTGGAGTCCATTGTGGGTATCAGAGCATGGCAATGAGCAGGCATGTCCATCTGATGGCCCAGGATTGGGAAAGGCCTCCGGGGCCAGAACCTCCACTGGTGGGTCAGGCCCACAAATGTTATGGACGCCCTAGCAATCCCCAAGCTACTGGAAGGGCAGAGAGGACAATGCAAACCCAGAGAGACGCTGCAACGCAGGTGTCAGGGTTCCTTCCCCACTCTGAACTCTGGGGTACAGATGTGAGGACCCACATGAAAGATCCCCTAAGCTTATTCTTACCAGCTTAGTTTAAAACTTCCCCAAGGCACAGATTCCTTTCTTGTCTTGGGATCGCTGCCACCACCAAGTGATTTAACAAACAATCAGGGAAAGGACCACTTGGAGTCCTATTCCCCCAAAATATTCCCCCAAGCCTACACCCCCTTTCCTGGGGAAGGCTTGAGCATATATCCTCACCAATTGGTTACAAAGGGACAACAGATCCAAACCCCTGGGTCTTAGAACAATGGAAAAATCAGTCAGGTTCTTAAAAAGAAGGATTTTATTTAAAGAGAAAAGGTAAAAGAATCACTTCTGTAAACTGAGGCTGGTAGTTAACCTTACAGAGTTACAGAAAATTCAAAGAGCACAGAGGAACCCCCTCTAGCCTTAGTTTCAAAGTTACAACAAAACAGGGATAAACCTCCCTCTAGCAAAGGGAAAATTCACAAGTTGAGAAAACAAAGATAAACTCATACGCCTTGCCTGGCTGTTACTTACAAGTTGAAATAAGTGAGACTTGTTCAGAAAGATTTGGAAAACGTGGACTGATGTCCGGTCCCTCTTAGTCCCAAGAGCGAACGGCCACAGAAAACAAAGAACCCAAAACAAAACCTCTCCCCACACCCAGATTTGAAAGTATCTTTTGTCCCCATTGGTTCCTTTGGTCAGATGCCAACCAGGTTACTTAGTTTCTTAACTCCTTACAGGTAAGGAGGAATTTAGGCTACCCCTATGGTTATGACAGCAGGCATCCTTTCCTAGATCGACTCACCCACAGAGCAACATAAATAAATAGAACAAGAGCCACCCAGCACAGCTGAGGAGGCAGCTGCTCTCAAGGATGAGTTGTGTCCTTCAATGGCCACGTCTCACACAAGTGCCGCAGGCTGACACAGGAGAAGCTGGGCGGCATCTCACCCGAAGGGAGCCGCACGGGCTCGGATGAGAACGCACCTGGCTGATGATGAAGGGGGGAGCAGACCCAGGCAGGGTGCAACTCTTCAGGAGAGCCAGGGGCTCCTCAACTGGTGTAAATCAGCTTAACTCTATTGATGCGATGGGGCCATCTTCATTTACATCAGCTGTGATTCTGGCCCATACTGCCCCTTCCTGGCCAAGCCTGGCACTGCCAACATTCCTTGCCTCAGCTCCCTTCCCCAAGATGGGTCTTCTTGAGTCTCCCTACACTGGTCAGTGTTGGGCATGTGGCTTAGCTGTCCAGCTAAGGCACCAACAAACTCCACCCCTTCTGGGGTCACCCACATCCATACTAAGAGTCCCAACAAATGAAAAAGTTCTTCTGCCCTTTGGGGGCAGCCTTTAGAATCATAGAAAAATAGAATATCAGGGTTGGAAGGGACCCCTGAAGGTCATCTAGTCCAACCCCCTGCTCGAAGCAGGACCAATTCCCAGTTAAATCATCCCAGCCAGGGCTTTGTCAAGCCTGACCTTAAAAACTTCCAAGGAAGGAGATTCCACCACCTCCCTAGGCAACGCATTCCAGTGTTTCACCACCCTCTTAGTGAAAAAGTTTTTCCTAATATCCAATCTAAACCTCCCCCACTGCAACTTGAGGCCATTACTCCTCGTTCTGTCATCTGCTACCATTGAGAACAGTCTAGAGCCATCCTCTTTGGAACCCCCTTTCAGGTAGTTGAAAGCAGCTATCAAATCCCCCCTCACTCTTCTCTTCTGCAGGCTAAACAATCCCAGCTCCCTCAGCCTCTCCTCATAAGTCATGTGTTCTAGACCCCTAATCATTTTTGTTGCCCTTCGCTGGACTCTCTCCAATTTATCCACATCCTTCTTGTAGTGTGGGGCCCAAAACTGGACACAGTACTCCAGATGAGGCCTCACCAATGTCGAATAGAGGGGGACGATCACGTCCCTCGATCTGCTCGCTATGCCCCTACGTATACATCCCAAAATGCCATTGGCCTTCTTGGCAACAAGGGCACACTGCTGACTCATATCCAGCTTCTCGTCCACTGTCACCCCTAGGTCCTTTTCCGCAGAACTGCTGCCTAGCCATTCGGTCCCTAGCCTGTAGCGGTGCATTGGATTCTTCCATCCTAAGTGCAGGACCCTGCACTTATCCTTATTGAACCTCATCAGATTTCTTTTGGCCCAATCCTCCAATTTGTCTAGGTCCTTCTGTATCCTATCCCTCCCCTCCAGCGTATCTACCACTCCTCCCAGTTTAGTATCGTCCGCAAATTTGCTGAGAGTGCAATCCACACCATCCTCCAGATCATTTATGAAGATATTGAACAAAACCGGCCCCAGGACCGACCCCTGGGGCACTCCACTTGACACCGGCTGCCAACTAGACATGGAGCCATTGATCACTACCCGTTGAGCCCGACAATCTAGCCAGCTTTCTACCCACCCTATAGTGCATTCATCCAGCCCATACTTCCTTAACTTGCTGACAAGAATACTGTGGGAGACCGTGTCAAAAGCTTTGCTAAAGTCAAGAAACAATACATCCACTGCTTTCCCTTCATCCACAGAACCAGTAATCTCATGATAAAAGGCGATTAGATTAGTCAGGCATGACCTTCCCTTGGTGAATCCATGCTGGCTGTTCCTGATCACTTTCCTTTCATGCAAGTACTTCAAGATTGATTCTTTGAGGACCTGCTCCATGATTTTTCCAGGGACTGAGGTGAGGCTGACTGGCCTGTAGTTCCCAGGATCCTCCTTCTTCCCTTTTTTAAAGATTGGCACTACATTAGCCTTTTTCCAGTCATCCGGGACTTCCCCGGTTCGCCACGAGTTTTCAAAGATAATGGCCAATGGCTCTGCAATCACAGCCGCCAATTCCCTTCAGCCTGCCCTCTGGGCCCTGTTCTCACCCCCTTTCTGGGCTCTCTTTGAGAGGCTTTTTCTGCTCTAGTATCGAGCACCAGGCTGGTTCCCCTGGAGTGCCTGGCCTCCCGCAGACCCTGGCTGAGAGTCTTCCACAGGAGCGAGCCAGCCATCCAGCCATTCCACATCCCACACTGATGTCTCCCCTCCCTTTTATACTGCCCAGGTGACCATGCAGTTAGTCCCTGTTAGTTAGTCCCCTTAGTCCCACCCCATCAGGCTGGGAAGCAAAAGTGTCATTTCAGAACAATTCAGGGAGGCGGGAAGTTGTGTCAGTGCATAGAATATGCTATGGGATTAGCACAATCAATTTCAGACATCTAGAGAATAAGAAGATAAGAAGGTGATAGGTAACAGCATGGATTTATCAAGAACAAACCATGTCAAACCAACCTGATAGCTTTCTTTGACAGCATAACAAGCCTTGTGGATGGGGGTAAGTGGTAGATGTGGTATATCTTGACTTTAGTTAGGCTTTTGGTACTATCTCGCATGACCTTCTCATAAACAAATTAAGGAAATACTAGACGGAGCTAATATAAGGTGGGTGCATAGTTGGCTGGAAAACCATTCCCAGAGAGTAGTTATCAGTGGTTCACAGTCAAGCTGGAAGGGCATATTGATTGGGGTCCCGCAGGGATCAGTTCTGGGTCTGGTTCTGTTCAATATCTTCATCAATTATTTAGATAATGGCATAGAGCGTACAGTTATAAAGTTTGTGAATGATACCAAGCTGGAAGGGGTTGTGAGTGCTTTGGGAGATAGGATTAAAATTCAAAATGATCTGGACAAACTGGAGAAATGGTCTGAAGTAAATAGGATGAAATTCAATAAGGACAAATGCAAAGTACTCCGCTTAGCAAGGAACAATGAGTTGCTCACAAACTAAATATGACTCCGTAACACTGTTGCAAAAAAAGCAAACCTCATTCTGGGATGTATTAGCAGGAGTGTTGTAAGCAAGACACGAGAAGTAATTCTTCCGCTCTGCTCAACACTAATTAGGCCTCAACTGGAGTATTGTGTCCAGTTCTGGGTGCCACATTTCAGGAAGGATGTGGACAAATTGGAGGAAGTCAAGAGAAGAGTGACAAAAATGATTAAAGATCTAGAAAACATGACCTATGAGGGAAGATTGAAAAAATTGGGTTTGTTTAGTCTGGAGAAGAGAAGACTGAGAGGGGACATGATAACAGTTTTCAAATACATAAAAGGTTGTTACAAGGAGGAGGGAGAAAAATTGTTTTTCTTAACCTCTGAGGATAGGACAAGAAGCAATGGGCTTAAATTGCAGCAAGGGAGGTTTAGATTGGACGTTAGGAAAAACTTCCTAACTGTCAGGGTGGTGAAGCACTGGAATAAATTGCCCAGGGAGGTGGTGGAATCTCCATCAATGGGGATTTTTAAGAGCAAGTTGGACAAACACCTGTCAGGGATGGTCTAGATAATACTTAGTCCTGCTATCAGTGCAGGGGGCTGGACTAGATGGCTTTGTGAAACTCTGCACCCCATATTCCCCAGAGTCATTTGATTATGATATGGCGATAATATAATTATGATGCAGTTTGTACATGTAAGCGGAGTCAGAATGAGCTCTACCCTGACATCTGATGGTGAGCTGTGGAAAAGGACTTCAGGGGCTGATCTCGTTTGCACAGCCACCCTGCCTAACATGATGGACTGCCTGCCCAAATGGTCACTTTGGCTGCTGTGGAATCCCCAGTCTCTCTGTTATTGGGGCAGGAGTAATAAAGTGTTGTTATCCTGGTTATGTGAATCAAGGACAGTAGAACTGTACTTGGCATTTTATGATGGAGGGACTTGCCCTCAACTAAGCAGCACTTGCTAGGCAAGGGACATGGGTTCCAAAAACCAGTGAATTGAGAGAGGCTGGGGATAGGTATGTGTGCCTAGCAGTATGGCCCTCTGGTTCCCCCCTATCTTGACACCCTGCCCCTGTGTAATAACAGAGCTAGTTTTGGCTCCATTAGGAGTCTTGTTACATACTGCAGAGCTGAAATCACCGATACCTAGGTCCAAGCATTAGGTCTTCTTTCGGCTAGTGGTGCACCAGCCCTAAGGCTCCCCCTACTACCAGCTAAAATCACTAAGTGCTGAAGTCACTGAAAAGCTGAGATCACTGAGTGCTGTGTTAAGTAGGGGTGGGGGGCAGGGCCTGAAGACAAGCTGGTGAGTGGACAGCAGGATGGCTAGTGGAAAGCGGAGCGGACAGGAGTGGCCAGCAGGATGGCTGGTGGAGAGGCGCAGCTGGTGGTGAAGACTGCAGCAGAACCCCATGGAGAGGCCTGGCACTCAGCTATCAACCTGAGCAGCGGAGCATGTAAGATGCCCCCCAGTACCTCCCTCCACTTCCACCCAGGCTGGGAGGTAAACTCTGCAGATGAACTTCTGAACTTTGGGGGGCTGCACTGACCAAGGACAAAAACTGTGGGGGGTGGTGACTATTGGGTTGCTGGACTCAAGAACCACTCTGGGGCTGCGGGGGAGGGGGGGGGAAGGAGGGGGAAGGACACTGCCAGACTCACTTGGGGATGGGTCTTTTGCTCATGGTTAGTGTTATGAATCCTGTTTGTGGTGTTTCCCCAACATAATGCCCCATTGTTTCCCTCCTTTATTAAAAGGCTTTTGCTACACTCAGACTCTGTGCTTGCGAGATGGGAAGTATTGCCTCTTAGAGGCACCCAAGGGGGTGGTATGTAATTGTCCCAGGTCACTGGGTGGGGGCTTGAGCCGGTTTTGCCTTATGTTATTGAAACGGAATCCCTAGATACTGAACCCAGCCCTTGTTGCTGCCAACTGTGATGGGCAGAAGGGTTACATACGAACTATGTCATGTGAGGTGTCAGTGGAAAAGTTATGGTTTGCTGAATATGATTATCATGTGTATATGCATTTGTGAAGGCCAAGACTATAACAGGGTTCAAAAAAGAACTGGATAAATTCATGGAGGATCGGTCCATTAATGGCTATTAGCCAGGATGGGTAGGGATGGAGTCCCTAGCCTCTGTTTGCCAGAAGCTGGGAATGGGCAACAGAGGATGGATCAGTTGATGATTCCCTGTTCTGTTCATTCCCTCTGGGGCACCTGGCAGTGGCCGCTGTCGGCAGACAGGACACTGGGCTAGATGGACCTTTGGTCTGACCCAGTCTGGCCAGTCTTATGTTCTTATCATTTTTGTATCTGGAGTTATGAATATTGACTATGCATCTATATTTCAAATGTGTTTGCTCCTGGGTAACACCCGCAAAGTAGTTTACATCCAGTCTAGCCAGCACATTGTGAAGGGGCTACCCAAGGTAATGGACCATCAGCGAAAACAATGGACCATGGGAAAAGCAGAGACTCACCTGATTAGCTTTCCTGTGGATGCTTCAACCAAAATATGCGTAATGGCTGCCATGACTCATCAAAGCATGCAAAGGCATGTGACGAAGTCATGTGATAGTTGACTCCATTTTGGTGCC
The DNA here is from genome assembly GCF_965152235.1 of Eretmochelys imbricata. Classification (NCBI taxonomy): domain Eukaryota; kingdom Metazoa; phylum Chordata; order Testudines; family Cheloniidae; genus Eretmochelys; species Eretmochelys imbricata. The sequence goes on along the minus strand of NC_135592.1, from coordinate 17,412,427 downwards.
TGTCCTTTTCCACAAACTGTGCTGGGGGCTTTATTTGAGACAATGAAGTTCCTTCCACATGGAAGAAGCTATAAAAAGGGGTAGTGACATCATCACTGGACCTCAGTCCCCCATACGACAACACCTGAAAACACCTGAGGAACAAAGGCTGAACTGGGGAAGGGGGGCCCAGGCAGGACAGAAGAATTCCTGTCCGTATGCAAAAGCTGCAACCTGCTTGTAGCTAACAGGGTGAGACACTGCTTGATTCAAATCCTATCTAGTTTATAAAGCTTGGATTGCGTGTTTGTTTATTTCTTAGGTAATCTGCTTACATATGTACGATCACTACTTATAACACTTAAATCTTTCTGTACTTAATAAATCTGTTTTACATTTTTACCTAAAACAGTGTGTTTTGCTTGAAGTGCTTGGGGGAATCTGATCAGGAACAAAATCTGCTGCATTGTCCTCTCCATGTAGAGGGAGGAGCGGGCTGGGTAACAGACTTGGTTGTCAGGCTTTTGACCAGGGCAAGATGGTACAGCTCTGGGACCCCTTCATGTAACTGCAGCTGGGTGCGTCCCTGCCTGTGGGAATGTCTGTGGGAGAGCAGGCTGAGAGCAGTCTGCAGCTTGCCACAGCAGCACAGTGAGAGAGGGAGCCCAGTTCGGTATGCCAGAGGGCTCAGTGGTACCTCAGTTCCAGGTTGCACCCCGGGGAAACCCGTCACAGACCTCTCGAGTTCCCTTCGCATCCTACGATTCTATGATTATATCTTGCAAGTGTAGGGGGTGGGGGGAGAGTGGAAGACATAATGGAGTGTACAGACCTATGAAACTTTGGCAGGGAGCAAACCAAGGTCCGGAGGGGGGACTCTCCCCCTTGCCCCATAGCAAATGAGGCCCTGTTTGGAAGCATCTATTTAAATTATGGCACAGACAGGGCTGGCCCATTTCCCTTTAAAGGGGCTGGTCACCCTTCAACAGTCCTCCCACCCTGCAGCCATCCCATCCCCAAGGCAGGTGCTACATCATCTCTGTGTTATTTCCTCTGCCGAGCCCAGCCAAGCTGCTTTCCTCTCGGCCAGCCCTCTGGCCCCTCCCTCAGCTGGGCACTTTCTGAGCCCAGCCAGCCTCTTGCCGGGCACACCTTCTCTGGGCTGAAGAGCTGGAGCTGGAACCCCTCCACTGCCTCTTTCAGTGTCATTACTTGGAGCTCTAGATGTTTCTTCCCCCCTGCCCCCTGTTCTTCTCTTTGCCCGGGAGGCCGTACGGCCTGGCTTCCCCCACAGCAGCTAGCTTCACCTCACAACCTCACTGCGCTGTCTGGGACCATCAGCTCCAGCCTGTGCAGGGCCCTCTTTTACGCAGTGTGGGTCTCCTCTAGGTCCCTTTGTGGCTGCTGTTTGTTTCCAAATGCCTCCTGCAGCTCCCTTTTGTACCTGTCCTTCACAGCAACTAGACTCGTCATGGCCACGGTCTCCAATACCACGGAGGCTTGGCCTCTGCACTGGGACCCAGTACTGCCAAGGCTGCAGAGCCTGTCATTCCTACTTGCCCCGTGTTCTCCCCTTGCCCAGCACAGCCCAGGGAACGCCTTCCGCAGGCCTGCGACCTTGGCTCTTTTCCCCTGGCTCGCTGATCTGTAAAGCTGTTTCTCTCAACCTCTGCCTGCCTCCACTGGGTTTCCAGATGCAGGTGCGGTCCACGTGCCAGCTCGGTGTGTGGAAAATTCCCACCCCTGAACGATGCAGTTACACCGACCAATCTCCTGGTGTAAACAGCGCTATGTGGACAGGAGGGCTTCTCCTATCAACACAGCTACTGCTTCTCGGGGAGGTGGAGTACCCATGCTGAGTGGAGAAGCTCTCCCATCGGCATTGGTAGCATCTTCACTGAGAGCTGCAAACAAGCCCTCAGCCTCTGAAGCTAGAACTCCGCCAGCTTCCTGCCCCCAGGCTAACATCCTTCCCCTGCAAGTCAAGTTCTTAGTGGGACAGAGCCTTCTGATATGCCCAGTCTTCCCACATCTGCAGCAACCGCCCTTAGGGACTTGCCCTCTCTCCTTTTCAAGGGACAGAATCTCCTCCTGTGCTCCACTTTACTGCACCTGAATCACCCACAGCTATTGCCAGAAGATGCTGTGAAGGCCAACACTATAATGGGGTTCAAAAAAGAACTAGATACGTTCATGGAGCATAGAATATCGGGGTTAGAAGGGACGTCAGGAGGTCATCTAGTCCAACCCCCTGCTCAAAGCAGTATCAATCCCCACCATTTGCCCCAGATCCCTAAATGGCCCCCTCAAGGATTGAGCTCACAACCCTGGGTTCAGCAGGCCAATGCTCAAACCACTGAGCTATTAGTCAGGATGGGCAAGGATGGTGTCCCTAGCCTCTGTTTGCCAGAATCCGGGAATGGGCAACAGGGGATGGATCACTTGGTGATTCCCTGTTCTGTTCATTCCCTCTGGGGCACCTGTCATTGGCCACTTTCGGAAGACAGGACACATCCATAGCTTGGATGGGTCATTCAGTCCTTTGTTTAGAGCTTCAGTTTGTAGAAACTTGCTCCAGAGGTAAGAAGCAGTGTCAAGGTTCCTTCCCCACTCTGAACTCTAGGGTACAGATGTGGGGAGCTGCATGAAAAACCCCTAAGCTTATTTTTACCAGCTTAGGTTAAAACTTCCCCAAGGTACAAACTATTTTACCTTTTACCCTTGGACTTTATTGCTGCCACCACCAAGCGTCTAATAAATATATAACAGGGAAAGAGCCCGCTTGGAAACGTCTTTCCCCCCAAAATCCCTCCAAGCCGTACACCCCCTTTCCTGGGGAAGGCTTGATAAAAATCCTCACCAATTTGCATAGGTGAACACAGACCCAAACCCTTGGATCTTAAGAACAATGAAAAAGCAATTAGGTTCTTAAAAGAAGAAATTTAATTGAAGAAAAAGTAAAAGGATCACCTCTGTAAAATCAGGATGGTAAATACCTTACAGGATAATCAGATTCAAAACATAGAGAATCCCTCTAGGCAAAACCTTAAGTTACAAAAAGACACAAAAACAAGAATATACATTCCATTCAGCACAGCTTATTTTATCAGCCATTTAAACAAAACAGAATCTAACGCATCTCTAGCTAGATTACTTACTAAGTTCTAAGACTCCATTCCTGTTCTGTTCCCAGCCAAAGCCTCACACAGACAGTGAGAGCCTTTGTTTCTCCCCCCTCCAGCTTTGAAAGTATCTTGTCTCCTTATTGGTCATTTTGGTCAGGTGCCAGCGAGGTTATCCTAGCTTCTTAACCCTTTACAGGTGAAAGGGGTTTTCCTCTGGCCAGGAGGGATTTTAAAGGTGTTTACCCTTCCCTTTATATTTATGACAAGCAGGAATGAAAACAAAATGGAGAAGATACAGCTGCCTTTTATATTCTTTTGCTTCCTGTGTCCCTATACAAGCTTCATAGCACATGGTTCTCTGTCCACAGACATGGCCCCTACATGGCTTGCTGACTCATCAGGTGTGGTCCCTGGTCTTTTAATGCGTTTATTGTACAGCCGATGTCCCTTAATGGGCCATTAAGCAGGCTAGGTGATGCTGATGTCAATCTGTCTGGGTGTGTCACCTAGAAAAGAAATCTGATGAAGTTCAACAAGGACAAGTGCATAGTCCTGCATTTAGGATGGAAGAATCCCATGCACCACTACAGACTGGACCGAATAGCTAGGCAGCAATTCTGCAGAAAAGGACCTAGGGGTTACAGTGGACAAGAAGCTGGATATGAGTCAAAAGTGTGCCGTTGTTGCCAAGAAGGCTAATGGCTTTTTGGGATGTATAAGTAGGAGCATTGCCAGCAGATCGAGGGACGTGATCATTCCCTTCTATTGGGCATCGGTGAGGCATCATCTGGAGTACTGTGTCCAGTTTTGGGCCCCACACTACAAGAAGGATGTGGAAAGAGTCCAGCAGAGGGCAACAAAAATGATTAGGGGACTGGAACACATGACTTATGAGGAGAGGCTGAGGGAACTGGGGATGTTTAGTCTGCAGAAGAGAAGAATGAGGGGGGATTTGATAGCTGTTTTCAACTACCTGAAAGGGGGTTCCAAAGAGGATGGCTCTAGACTGTTCTCAGTGGTAGCAGATGACAGAACAAGGAGTAATGGTCTCAAGTTGCAGTGGGGGAGATTTAGGTTGGATATTAGGAAAAACTTTTTCACTAGGAGGGTGGTGAAACACTGGAATGCGTTACCTAGGGAGGTGGTGGAATCTCCTTCCTTTAGAGGTTTTTAAGGCTCGGCTTGACAAAGCCCTGGCTGGGATGATTTAGTTGGTGTTGGTCCTGCTTTGAGCAGGGGCTTGGGCTAGATGACCTCCTGAGGTGCCTTCCCACCCTGATAGTCTATGATTCTATGAACCTTTTGAAAACCTCCGGTGAAAGAGCTTCCACAGCCTCCCTAGGCGTCTGTCACATTGGCCTGCTGTTCTGACATTCTGGAATGTTTCCTCAGATTTCATATACATCTGTTGTGCTGTGGTTTGACCCCATCGCCTCTTGCCCTGCCCTCTGTGGCAAGAGAGAACAACTTTTCTCCATCTTTTTTATGGCAGCCTTTCAAGTATCCAAAGACCGTTATCAAATCCCCCCTTAATCTCATAGGACTTGCATTCCATCCATGGGTGGTGCATGAATCATTGGCTGCAGTCCTGCCCCTTTCACCCATGTGGCGTCTGCCCCCCCACCCCAGAGTGATGGGAGAGCGGGCAGTGCAGCCCCAGCCCCGGAGCACCGGGAGGGCAGGCGGCGTGGCCCTAGTCCCTGGAGAGCCAGGAGAGCGGGCGGTACGGCCCCAGCGTGGGAACACTGGGAGAGTGGGTGGCATAGCCCGAGCCAGGGGCCACACCACAGGGAGACTGGAGCCACGGCGAGCGGGAAGGGGGTGGAGGGACCTGGGGGCGGAGCATGGGCGGGGCCACGCCTGGCTGTTTGGGGAGGCACCGCCTCCCCCAACCTCTGATACTCGCTGCCCATGACTCCATACCTTTGATCATTTTTTTCGCTCGCCTCTGGATCCTTTCCAGTTTCTCTCCATCCTTTCTACACAGCGGTGGCCAAACCGGACACAGTTCTCCAGCTGAAGCCTAACCAGAACGGTGCTATCGCTGCCTGTGACTTGCCAGACATCTCATCCTGGGAGGCGAGCAGGGCTATTCTCCCCATTGTGCCGAGGGGGAATCAGCCCCACATGCTCACTGGGAGTTAGGCACCTGAGGATCTGAGCTTAAGGGTACCTCTGCCCTGAGTGGAACAAACACAGCTGGCCCGTGTCAGGTGACTAGGCCTTTGGCTCTGGGGCTATAGCACTGCCATGGAGACACTTGGGCTCAGACTGGAGTCTGGCCTCTGAGCCCCCTCCCCAACCTATGGGGTCCCAGAGCCTGGGCTCCAACCCAAGCATCCACACTGCAGTCTGATAGCGCTGTAGCCCAAGCCCCACAGGCCTGAGACAGCCAACCTGGGCCAGCTTCCAGTGTTTTGTTGTGGTGTAAACATAGCCTAAGTGACGTGCCCAAGATCAGACATGGAGCATGCAGCAGGGCAGGGAACTGAATGCAGATTTCCAGAGCCCTGTAACCACTGGGTCATGCTTCCTCCAGGCTGTCAGGGACCTGAAAGGGAAATCCCAATGCAAATGCCGGTGGTTAAAGCAGCCTTTCTATAGAATCATAGAATCATAGAATATCAGGATTGGAAGGGACCTCAGGAGGCCATCTAGTCCAACCCCCTGCTCAAAGCAGGACCAATCCCCAATTAAATCATCCCAGCCAGGGCTTGGTCAAGCCTGACTTTAAAAACTTCTAAGGAAGGAGATTCTACCACCTCCCTAGGTAACACATTCCAGTGTTTCACCACCCTCCTAGTGAAAAAGTTTTTCCTAATATCCAACCTAAACCTCCCCCACTGCAACTTGAGACCATTACTCCTTGTCCTGTCCTCTTCCACCACTGAGAATAGTCTAGAACCATCCTCTCTGGAACCACCTCTCAGGTAGTTGAAAGCAGCTATCAAATCCCCCCTCATTCTTCTCTTCTGCAGACTAAACAATCCCAGTTCCCTCAGCCTCTCCTCATAAGTCATGTGTTCCAGACCCCTCATCATTTTTGTTGCCCTTCGCTGGACTCTCTCCAATTTATCCACATCCTTCTTGTAGTGTGGGGCCCAAAACTGGACACAGTACTCCAGATGAGACCTACTGTGTCCAGTTTTGGGCCCCACACACTGATAACAGAACCAAATCCACTCCCCTGCCATGCTTCGCGTAATAGCACGATACCATTATAAAATGATACCCAGCTTAAAGCGATTTTACCGGCTTCAGCTGAGGTTTGCCCACCTGTGCCAAAGAATCCATTCCTGCCAGTGCAAACAACAGTGAAGGAGTTGGCTCAGTGACATGAAGCCGGGGTGATATTGTGCCAGGGAGGGGATCTTGGGGGAACACAAGAACAGACAGACAACTGGTTTTCCTAACAGGGGCAAGTCTTCTGCTGGGTATTCCATCTTGCATGTGCAGCACTGTGCCACGCGGGGGCAGCATTACTGCAGCTTCAGCACCCCCGGCATGCTGTATTTCAGTGGGCACCAGGCTGCAGGCCAGGTCTGGGGCACAGGGTGCAAGGGGGTTCTGGGACTGGGGACAGACTTCCCCCCAGCACACTGCGGGAGAGTCTGTTGAAGCCACAGGAAGCCGCCTCAGTCAGTTTCATGCTACTGACCTGTGCCCCCAGTGCCGGGCCCTGTGCTGGGAGAGTTGTCCCTGCTGGGTGAGAAGGGTCCATGGTCTCTCGACCGAAGCCCTGCACAGGCCAGCAGGGGTCACTGCAGAGGGCTGCAGGGTGCAGGCTGCAGAGGTTTCCTAGATGCCAGGGCCATAGGGAACAATGTGATCATCTCGTCCAGCCTCAGGCCAGGGAACGGCCCCCAGTCATTCCCAGAGCCGAGCTTTGAGACAAACCGCCCCTCTGGTGGGTGAGGGAGAACCCACCGTGACCCTCAGGCAGCTCCCAGGATTGATCGCTCTCACTGTTAGAAATGTACGCCTGATACGGCTGGCTCCGTCACCTCGCTAGGGGGCACTGTGGGGCTGGCAGGGCTGATGTGGGGAATGGGGAGCTGGGTTCTGGCTCACTCCAGGTATTGGCGTCGGGCCTTTGCTGCGACAGGCACAGTTAACAGCAATGCCTGACTCATCACGTGGCCCTGGGGCTGGCTCCCGGCGCCTCCCGTGCTGGGGGAGAGCAGGAAGGAGACGCCGCGCACACGCACCGACTGCTCTGGGGCTGGAGCACCCATGGGGGAGAACAGAGTGTGCTCAGCACCCACCATCCACCCGCCCATCAGCTGTCTGGTGGCGGGCGGAAGGCGCTAAGAGCAGGGCGCGGAGCGGGGGCAGGGAGAGGTGTGCTGAGGGTGGGGCCTTGGGGGAAAGGAACAGAGTGCGGGGTGGGGCCTTGGGGTGGAGCTGGGGAGGAGCAACTACAGTCGGCGCCTGTGCTGTGGTGTAAGCCCGGGGAGGGACACGGGGGGAGCTAGGACCCCGTGGTCTGTTTCCCAAGCAGCCAATGAGCCAGCAAGTAAATTCCCCTCCCCTGGGCTGCAGCTCCTGGCTTACACCACAGCACAGGGCTCAGCCCCTGGGACTGATTCTCCCATAGGGCTGCACCCAAGTCCCTATGGAGTCAATGGAGAGATTCCCACTCACGCCCATGGCCTTTGTAACGGCAAGTCTACCGCAGTCTTGGCACGAAGGCCAGCAAGGAAATCCTGGCCTGCGCGAGCCCTGCGAGCAGCCTCGGCAGCACCATGGGCTCATAGGTAGGCAGCGGGCAGGGTAACTTACCTGCCCGGTGATACACACTGCAAGAGCTAAATCATCCTCTTAGCTGCAAAGTCCAGATCCAAACGCCCGTATGGGCTGGGGCTGTTCAGGACTGGGGCTGGCTTTGGCCGTTGGATTGGGGTGTGAACTTTCCCCAAGCTTGGGCCAGGTGCTGGGTCAGACTCCTCTAGAAGTGCTGTAGAAATGACCTGGCTTGTAGTGACTGCTGTAGCCGTGCTAGAGGCACAAGAGCATTTGAGCACCAGGGTGGTCAGCGCAGAGAAACAGCCAAATCTTTGCTTATATTAACCCTGTAAGGGGGTTCCCATCATGGGGGGGAGGGCACAGAGCTTTACTACAACCCCGGGCTGCACTATGTTGCTGGCATAATCTGCAGGGCTGGTGGGGACACAAGATATTTCCCTTCGGCCTGCGTCCCCCTCCCCCAGTGACAGCTCCCTGGACCCACAGATGGCCAAGGAGCAGCACAGTTTGGAGAGCCAGTCCCCCAACCTCCTGCAGGGGTGGGGGTTTGGTGCCATCTGCAGGCAAAGCTGGAGACAGTTCAGTGAGTGTCTCGCAGCGCCTGATTGCTAACCACAGGAGGTACGCCCTACCAGCACTGCTTAGCTGACAGCCCCTGGCTCCCGCAGCTGGAAAGCAGGAGCTGCTCACTGAGCTCGTGCCAGCAAGAGCCGAAGAAAGGCCCAGCTCCTCTGTTCAAGCCTCCAGCCCCATGACTGCGGGGGGAGAGAGGAGACAGCTACCGACTGAGGGTGATCAGCATTAGATCCGGCCGCCCGGCAGAGGGTGCACAGGCATAGCACCTGCGGAAATCCCATAGCAGACACGCTCTGCTGCGACTGCCTCTCCCAGGGCCAGGGGGCGGGGACCAGATCCTTCCCTCGGGGACACAATGCTAGCAAACACCCCAGCAGCCCTGCTTTAGTGGGACATCCCCCAGTCCTTGCACTTATGGGGCTACGCCTCTTTGGCTGAGTTGCTCTGCACTGCGGAGCTGCAGGGGGTGCTCCTGCGACGGCGCCCGGCTCACAGCAGCTGGCACAGGGTCAGCAGTGACATGTCCCCTGCCTGAGCCAGCCGCCAAGTGTTTCCTGAGCAATTGGCAGCCAGAGGGGTCCCCATTTGTGCAGGGCACGGCCCCTCATGGATGACAAGTCCCCAGCCACGTGCTGGTGAGGGCGCAGCAGGAGCCGGGCCCACCAGGGGGCGCAGCTGTGCTGACATCCTGACTGCAGGGAGCAGATTGCACTGGGGTCAGAGCAGACGGTTGCATGCTGGCCGGGCTGGTAGATCAGGGGAAGGGGCAGGTGTGTTGGGGTGGGGGGGACGGACTGACCAGCAGCCCTAGAGAATAATTATCCCCAGAAGAGGTACGACTGCACTCCATCCTGCCCAGGACGCCGTTGGCAGCTACCCGCTGTGCCACACCGCCTGGCTCCTTTCCCAACACACCAAGTACATGTCTTTTACCCATGGGCACTCTGAGAGTCCACTCACTGCAGAACACAGCGCAGCCCTCCCCCAACTTTATCTGCCCTGCCCAGCTCACCTCTGGGCTCTCCCCATGCGTCCTCTTCCTGCCCAGTATATATCCTCCCCGAAGGGTGCTAATGACCTCATTAGCCCAATCATTGTCCCTAAATGTCACCAATCTCCTCCATTTCAGCTTAATTCATTCCAGTTAATCCTGTCATCTTCTCTGCGACAGAACTGCCTAAGTGACCAGGGTGCTCCGGCCAGCACTCTGCCTCAGACCCCGCAAGGGAGACGAGAGCGTGGTCTCCATGGCCCTCTGGCTGCCAACGAGGGGCTCTGACAGCCAGGAACTGCACTGAGGCCCACCCCACCAAACAGTCATCAGATGGAACCAGCACCCTAGCAGGGAAAGGCTCCAACCCCCCTGAGCCAGCCACCCTGCATGGTCATGCCTTGTTCCTCTCTGAGTCCCATGCTCCCAGCCAGCCTGCTGCACTACTGGGGGTCTGCTGAATGCACGTGTACTACGGTGCTGTGCTGCGGTGTGCACCAGTGCCCCTGGGGCAGCGTGAGTGCGGGAGGGCACCACCCCCTATGTATCTGCTGGTGGGGAGCAGGGGAGGCAGAGGATATGTGGGTGGAGCATGTCCTTTGCTCCAGCCAAGTAGCATGGGCTGCTTTGCCATCTGCAGCTCTGGGAACTTTCCCACCCCAGCCAGCTAGACAGCTTCCCAGCCCGCATGCTGCCTGGCCAATCCAGGGACACACTCTGCCCCTCTATGCTTCCCCTGTGCTCGGATCGCAGTGGGTCTCGCCGCTGCTCCTGGCCCCCTCCAGTTCTTTCTCACATCCCCTTTGCTCTTCCTGGTCTGTTCTGTATGGGTCTAGCACTGAGCTCATCACCACAGTGTCTGAGCACCTTCCAGCCTGCATGAAACATGACTGGCCTCTGCCACCTGCCTGTCCTCTGCTCCTCGTCTCACGTGGAGAGAGTGTGATGGGGCGTGC